>NC_080462.1:2817761-3117761 GCF_028018845.1 Melospiza georgiana | reverse complement strand
ATATATATATATATATATATATATATATATATATATAAAATATATTTAATATATAAAACAAGTATATTTATATAGAAAAATGAGTATATATTATATATAAAAATAAGTACCCATTCTATATAAAAGTGTATTATATAAATACCTATTACATATATATTTTATAGATATTAATTTATATATTTTATAGATATTAATAGATATAAATAATATTTTATAGATATTATTATAGATATTAATATATATATAACTATAGTTTTTACACAGAATGCATACAAAAAAAGTTAAATTTAAAATTATATTATTTACATCTCCTTAAACGATTTTTTAAAATATTTTCCAAAATTTCCCCCATTTTTCCCCATTTATGGCCTGTAAACCCCGGCATGCTCAGCCCCACCCTGGGGTCCCACGGGGAGCTCACCTGGGCAGGTGAGGGCGGCGCGGGCCGCGCTCCACCCCGCGGGGTTGCTGACGTTGCAGAGGCAGATTTGGGGATCCGCGCCCTCGGGGAGGCTCCGGAGCAGCCGGGAGGAGTTGTCCGGGATCTGCCCCGGGATCTGCCCCGGGATCTGCCCCGGGACCGGCTCCGGGACCGGCTCCGGGCCATCCCCGGCACAGGCCCAGCTGTAGGAGACGTTCCCGGGGCTGGAGCAGAGCAGGGACAGGTGGCACCGGCCCCGATCCCGCTGCAGGATTTGGGATTTCAGCTCCGGCCGCGGGACGGGGTCTGCGGGGACAGCGGGGTGAGAGGGGACAGAGGACACAGGGACAGAGGGACAGGAGGACACCGGGACAGGGGGACATGGGGACATGGGAACATGGGGAAAGAGGGACAGAAGGACACAAGGACACGGGCACTCACCCCACACGGACACTCGGATGCACCGGGATGGAATCACTCGCGAATTCTCAAACTCGGCCCAATAGACCCCGTTATCATCCCTGAGAACCGGGGAGATGCACAGGGAGAGGTTTCCTGGGTGGAATTTCACTCTCCCGTGGAAAGGACTTCTGGGATAGGAGACACTTCGATCCCTGCGGGCTGTCAGGATCCACTGCTGCTCTCCTGAGTTAATGTACCATTTCCAGTGCATCTCTGTCCACTCCCACGGGGGTTTCTCCGGCACCAGGCACAGCGACGCTCCCGCGGTCACGGGGCGGGACACAGCCGGATTTTGGCATTCCGGGGATCCTAAACCAGAGCCGGGCAAGTCGCGACTTTCAGGCAAACTCCGCACCCCAAACGCTGCCCAGAAAGGGGAACCGGCCCCGCGTCACGGCCCGGCCCGGCTCGGCTCTGCCTGGCCAAGGGGGGTTTGAGAGGAGCGAGGAGAATCCCCCCAAAGCCGCAGCCAGCCCCTCTCCATCCCCACGAGCGCCGCTCCGGCTTTTCCCCGCAGCAATTCCCGAATTGCCCGCAGCAATTCCCGAATTCCCCGCAGCAATTCCCGAATTCCCGAATTCCCGCAGCCCCCCCGGTCCCCCCGCGCCCCCTCCTCACCTCGGCTCCCGGCCAGGCCCAGCAGCAGCGCCAGGAGCGCGGGGGGACAGCGGCGACCCCCGCGCGGGGACATCGCGGAGCGGAGCGGGGACCCCTCGGGGCTGCGAGCGCCCGCCGGGGACTGCCTCTGCCCCGGCTCCTTCCTTCCTCCTCCTCCTCCTCCTTCTCCTCTTCCTCCTCCTCCTGCGGCCGCCCCTGTGCCAGAGGGGACAAGGACGTGCCCGGAGCGCGGCGCTCTCAGCCCCAAAGTTCGCAGGGAACTGATCTGAGTCGCCCCGGGAGGGCAATTTTGGGGTGTTTTGGGGGGGTTTTGCTTTCCCTTTGCAGCGAGCGCCGGGGACGCTTGGGGACATCGCGGTGGCTCCGCTGTCCCCAGCTCGGGCAGCCCAGCAGCAGCAGGGTCGGGAGCTTTGGGGAGGAATGTCCAACACCAAAATGAACTTTCCAATCTCAAAATCCCTATTCCAACCGCCACAATCCTTCTCGTTCCAACTCCAAAATCCTCCCGATTCCAACTCCAAAATCCTCCCGGTTCCAACCCCAAAATCCTTCCTGTACCAACCCCAAAATTCTCTCTGTTCCAGCCCCAAAATCCTCCCGTTTCCAACATCAAAATCCTCCTCGTTCCCACCCCAAAAGCTTCCTCGTTCCCACCTGAAAATCCTCCTTGTTCCAACCCCAAAACCCCTCCTTGTTCCCACCCAAAAATCCTCCTTGTTCCCGCCCCAAATTCCTCCTGGTTCCAGCCCCCAAATCCCCTTTTCAACCCCAAAATCTTGTCCTTGAGTTCCCTTCCACCCCAGACCAGTCTGGGTCAGCAGCTCCCAGTTCCTCACTGGGGCAGAGGAACCAGGGTTTTATTTAGGATTTTTAATCCATTTTAAAAGAATATTTTTAGGACATGTAAGACAAATTTTTAATCTGCCCCAGCTCACTTCCCCCTCGCCCCAAAGTTTCGCCGCAACCGTCTGCGTGTGACGTTCCCTGAATAATCCTGACTGGGAAGCAATGTTTCCCAGAATTGTCATTGTCCCGTGTTTGGGTTGGCTTTTGGGGGGGGACAGAGGGGACTGGAGCTGCTCCTTTATGGCCAAGGCTGAAAGAACCACGGAAAACCTGAGCCATTTGTCCCACACGTGGTGGGACACAGCTTGGTCCAGGTGACGCTTTTGGTCCATCATCTTTTCATGGAAAACACAGTGGTTTTGGTTTTTAACCTCACACCCTTTTTGGGGTGTGAATTGCCTCTCCTTGATGCGTCATTTATGATCACAACCACTTCCCCCCAACCAGGCACTAAAAGCCGCGCAGGCGCTCTTGCTCTTCCTCTTCGCGGTGCGCATTTTTGCCCGCTGGTGCCCCAAAATCCGCTCAATTTCTGGACATCCATGGATGTGTTTTGGATCCCTCATCTCACCATCCTCATGCTCCTCCACCAAACCAGTGAGTGCCGGGTGGTCCTTGTCCCCTGGGAAGGAGATCTTGGGCTGGTTTTGGGGTTTTTTGGGGTAGAGGGATGGCTGGGAGCACGAGAGCTGCTCCATGGGGTGGATTTGTGCCCAATGTTGGATCCAGGGCTGCCATGGAAACCTGCTACCATGGAAACCTGCTGGAGGGCTGGTGTCCATCTCTGGTGTCATCTGTGGTGTCCATCTGTGGTGTCCATCTCTGTGTCCATCTCTGTGTCCACCTCTGGCCCAACCTCTGCTCCAGATGTTCTCCACACATCCTGCTCTGCCTTCAGCTCCTGCTCCTCTCCACGTTGCCTCCCTGGTTTTGGGGGTCTCATCTTGGGGTGTTTTTTGGCTGAAAAGAGGGAAATTGGGCAAGGTTCAGCCCTTGCCCGCTCTGAGGGGGGTTTATCATGTGAACCATCCCGTGGTTTCGTTATTCCTGGGAGTTTATCTCCTCCAGCAGCTTTTTCCTGCCACAGGCTCTGTTGTCCATGTCCCAGGGGTGGCTGAGGCTGGTGCTGAGCCCGACCTCGGGGCTGGGCCAGGATCAGTTCCCGGTTAGGAAAACTGGGAAGGAGAACTCCATTCCTGGTATAAATGGGGTGGCACGGTTCATTGGAAATGGGAAGTTGCGAAAATAACAAAAACAGCTCCTTCCTCCTCAAATTGGTGAGCCAAGGGCATGGTGTGGTCACTGGAGGGAAGGGACGGGTCCTGAGGGATCCTGGACCTTGTCCTGGGCTGCACCCAAAGGAGTGTGGGAGGGTTCTCATTGCTGCAATGGTGAGATTCCACCTGGAATGGTGAGATCCAACCTTCAGTGGTGAGATCCAAACTGGAGTGGTGAGAATCCACCTGAAATGGTGAGCGTCCACCTGGAATGGTGAGATCCCACCTGGAATGGTGAGATCCCATGTGCAATCTCCAGATCCCACCAGGTCTGGTGCCCCCAGCATGAGAAGTTCATTGAACTGTTGGAGCGAGTCCACCATTCCAAAGTTCCCTTCCCTGTGGCCACAGGGAGTGCTCAGCCTGGAGAAGCCGTGCTGGAGCTGCCCCACGCACCCCTGGCAGTGTCCAGGGCCAGGCTGTCTCCAACTCCTCGTTCTCCTTTCCCTTTCAGTTCCCCTCCGGGCTCGGCCTGGGGGTGGCCTCGTGCTCTTCCTTCCCCCAGGGACCCTTCCATGAGCCCCCCATGAGCCCTCAAGCACCCCCAGCCCTGATGGGCTTCATCCTCTGGGTTCAGCAACTTCATCCAACCTTGGTCCCACCTTGATCCCAGCTTTTCATGCCACCTTCATTTCCCCCTTTCATCCCATCTCCCATGCCCATGCTCAGCACTCCTTCATTCCAGCTTCCTCCCACCTCCAGCCCACCTTCAGCCTACCTTCATCTCTCCATCCCACCCTGATCCCACCTTAATCCCAACTCCCTCCCACCTTTTCATCCCAACTTCAGCCTACTTTCATCCTGTCTCCAGCCCAAACTCAGCAATCCTTCACCCCAAATTCATCCCACTTCCATTCCACCTCCATCCCACCTCCATGCCACCTCCATGCCCCCTTCAACTGACCTCCATCCCACCCTGAGCCCACCTTCATCCTACATTTCCCCCACCTCCATCCCAAGTTCTCTCCCCGTTTTCTCTCCCCAGTGAGCGCCAGCGACACCAAGGAGGTGAACGGGGTCCTGGGCAGGTCTGTGACCTTCCAGAGCCACAACCCAGACAGAATGACAGCGCTCTGGTTTTTTGGGAATGAAGCCATAGTGACTGTGATATTTGACGGCCCTCCTCGACCTGCATTTCATAAAGAGGAATTCAGAACCCGTTTTTCTGTCTCCAAGAGCGGCCACGCGCTCACCATCTCCCAGCTGAGGATGGAGGATGCCGGGACCTACTCTGTAGCAATCAATGGAGAAAGATCCGCCTTCACCCTGCAGGTGTTCAGTAGGTGCTGTTAGTGATCTTTTGGGGGTGCTTTCAGTGCTGTTTTGGGGGTGCTGTTAGTGCTGTTTTGGGGGTGCTTTCAGTGCTGTTTTGGGCGTGCTTTCAGTGCTGTTTTGGGGTGCTTTCAGTGCTGTTTTGGGCGTGCTTTTAGCGCTCCTTTGGGGGGTTTTACACTAAAAGAGATGTTCGTGACACCGTGGTGCCCACAGGTGAGCTGGCAGAGCCCACGGTGACCTGCGAGGCCCAGAACTGCTCGGACGGGAGCTGCAGCTCCTCCCTGCGCTGCTCCGTGCCCGGCGCCGGCTTCGGGAACGTCTCCTACACCTGGAGGGTGGGGGATCAGAACATGGACGGGAGCACCGTGGTGCTGCTGGTGAATGAAACATCCCAGGATGGGCTGGAGCCGGTGACGTGCACGGCACGGAACCCCGTCAGCAGCAGGAATTTCACTGTGACCAACTTTGGGGAGCTCTGCGCAGGTGAGAGCCGGGGACAGATCCTGATGGGCTGATCCGGATCCCCTGAGGAACATGGGAATGTTGGGCTGGGATGGGCTGATCCCGATCCCTGAGAACAGGAAAAGCTGGGATTTGGGGTTGGGATGGGCTGATCCTGATCCCCTGAGAGCCATGGGAACATTTGGATTTGGGGGTGAGATGGGAATGTTGAGGTTGGGATGGGCCGATCCCACTTCCTGTGAGGGCCATGGAAAGGTGGAGGGAAAGGTGAGAAGATGGACTGATCCTGATTCCCTGAGAAACACGAAGGGTTGGGGTTGGGATGGGATGGAATGGGAATGGATGGATGGATGGTCTGATCCCGATCCCCTGAGAGCAGGAAAAGCTGGGATTTGGGGCTGGGATGGGCTGATCCTGATCCCCTGAGGAACACGGGAATGCTGGGTTTGGGATGGGCTGATCCCGATCCCCCGAGATCTTCTGCATGCTCTCCCTTTTCCAGGTGCCCTCTCCAGCGGCCAGGTTGGGGTCAGGGTAGGGGTCGGGGTCATAGCCGGGACTTTGGTCCTGGTCCTTTTGTTGATTTTCCTCTTGTTCCTGTGGAAATCCAAAGGTGAGCATGGAAAACCATCCCTGGAGCCCTGGGGAGCAGGAGAGGGGACCTGGGAGGGGGACAGAGCCAGGGTGGGGCAGATGTGGGGTGGATGTTGGGCGGATTTGGGGCTGATTTGGGGAGGATTTGAGGCTGATCTGGGGTGAATTTGGGGCAGATTTGTGGTTCTGATTCTGTCGCATCTCCCCCAGGCTGGACGAAATTCCGCGTCTCCCAGCCCAGGCCTGCGGACACAGGTGGGATTTTGGGGCAGTTCCCGGCCCTTTTCCTGGTGGGAATAACCAGGGAATTGCATTTAGGATCAGGGGAACCATCCCCGGTGCCGTGGTTTGGGAAGGACCCCGACCCCTCTGTCCTGGTGGGGAGAGGGAGGGGCTGATCCCAGGGGATGATCCCAAATTCCTGAAATCCCATTTTCCACCAATTTCTGCTAGAAAACTTCATCCCAGACCACCAAGGGGGAGCTGGGAGTGCAGCTGTGGGATTATGAAAAAAAGAGAGAATTTGGGGTAAACTAAACTAAACTAAACTAAACTAAACTAAACTAAAATAAAATAAAATAAAATGAAAAAAAAATAAAATAAGAGACATTTAGGGGGAAAAGTCAGGAATTCCACTTGGGAACTCAGGGTCAGTCCAGCCAAGAATTCCAGAATCCCCGAGGCTGGAAAATCCCTCCAGGACCATCGAGTCCAAGCTGTGCCCGATCCCCACCTGCTCACCCAGGAATTCCAATTGGAAATTTATCCCAAAAATGGGATTTTAAGGATTTAAATCCCCCTTTCCCTGCTCTGTTCTATGAGCAATGAAGGAGAAACAAATGGATTTTGTCCTCCAAAAAAGCAGCCAGGAATTTGGGATTTAAACCAAAACCGGGCGGATTTTCCCTGTCCTTGGTGCTGGAAGTTCATCCCGACCCCGCGGCACCAGGGAGGGTGGGATGGGGAGCAATTCCCACCTCCAGCAGCTCCGAGGGGCTTCGGGGTCGGGGTTTACCCAAGCCTGGACTCCTGAGGTTGGGATTCCCGCATTCCCTGCATCCCAAAACCCCAATTTCCTGCTTTTCTCCCCAGTTCCAGGGGCCACGAACGACTACACAACCGTGTACGCCGAGGTGGGACCTTCCCAGCAGGTGAGTCTGGAGTTGGGGACACTTTGGGGACACCTTGGGGACACCTTGGGGACACCCCAGGGACGGCTGGACAACCCTTGGTTCCTTTTGAGAATTCCAAGTGGGAAGTGCCACGGCTGGATGTGGCCCAAGGGCACCTGAACTTGCCCAAAACTCCGTGCCCAGCCCCAAAATCTCGGTTTTGGAGGGGATCAGAGAAAAATGGGGGTTTCAGGGCTGGGAGTTTAAAATTGTCCCATTCCATGGGTGGGGACAATTCCCACTGTGCCAGGATGGTCCAACCTGGCCTTGGGATGGGACAACACCTCCAGAGGTGGCGCTTTGTTGGGTCTCTGGATTTGGGATAATTTTTCCAGCACCGAGCCCTAAAATTTTTTAAAATTCTTAAATTTTTTTTTTTAATTTTAAATTTTAAAAGTTTAAAAATCTTTTTATCCCCAGTGCGTCCCTGACGGAACTAAAGCCAAACCAGCAGAGGGGGGACCTCCCTCAACCGTTTATTCCCTGGTCAAGAGTCCAGAGCAGGTGAGCCCGGGCTGGGAGATGGAACCCCTGAAGCTGGGACGGGCACAGAGGGGTCCCGAGCCCTCAAACCAAACCCTGGATCAGCCCCCAGGACCCCAAACCAAGCTTGTGTCCGTCTGTCCTCGCAGGTGGAGGGGGGGACAGCAGAAAATGCCACCGTGACCGGCCTGAAGCTGGTCTAGAAGGACCCAGAACTGGTTTGAAGATCAATTTAAAGGGACTGGAACTGGTTAAAGAACATGAAACTGGTTTAAAGAACATGAAACGCATTTAAAGGACCTGAAACTCGTTTAAAGGACCTGGAAGTGGTTTAAAACTGGTTTAAAAACCTGGAAGTGATATAAAGATTTATTTTAATGAGACTGAGCCTGGTTTACAAGAAACCAGAACTGGTTTAGAATCAGAACTGATTTGGAAGAAGATGGAACTGCTTTGAAAGGACCTGGAAGTGATTTAAAGGATCTGGAACTGGTTTAGAAGGACCTGGAACTGGTTTAGAAGGACCTGGAACTGGTTTAAAGGACCTGGAACTGGTTTAAGACGTATCCACTCCCTGATCAGACAGATGGACACCACAAGGTGGCTCCAGAACAGCTCCAACATCCCCAATGCCGCTCCAAACCTGGATCTCATGGATCTCCCCCTTTTGTCATGTCCCTTCCCCTCCTCATCTCTGCTGCTTCAGTTTCCCTCTCTTTGGGATTTCAGGGAGGATTTTTCATGGGGAATTTATCCATGTTTTTGGAATCTTTCTCCGTGTTTTTGGGAACTTTCTTCACGTTTTTGGCAGCTCTGTGGGATTCAGGTTCCTTTCCCCAACCTCTCCCACCGGAATTTGGGACCAAAACACTGCCAAAGCTGCTGGGACTCCCAGGCAGGCGGGAGGAGACTCTTCAAAAGGTTTTCTCATGGAATCCTGAAATTCCCGAGGGTGGAGAAGCCCTCCAGGACTGTCAGTCCCAATCCTGATCACCCAGACAGGCATCCAGTGGGTTCTTCAGAGATGACCAGGGAAGGCTCCAAACCAGCCCCTTTTTGCACGGAAAAGTCATTTTTAAAAGCTCAAGGATTCATTTTATAAATAAAAATTTACCTTTAAAAAAAATTTTTTTTTCTTCTGTTGTATTTTGAGCCTTGCAAAAGCTTCAGCTTCTAGCAGGGCTGAAAACCACCAAAACCAACCAAAAATAACGCCAGGAAGTTAAAGCGGAACGAGAAGTGACGCCTCCCATCAGAGCTCGTGTGGTTTGAGCACCTGCTCCCTTTCCCCACCTCCGGAACATTCTAAATTTTACAGCACCCAGCCCCCCAAAAAAACCCCCAAACCCTCGGCCCCACCAATCCCTGCAGGGCCAGGGTTCGGGATTGGGGATCCGGGATTTGGGGTGGATCTGAGGGAAAACGGGACACGGAGAGCGACTCTGGGATGGAAGAGTAAACCCATGGCAAGGGGAAACATCCATGGAGTGGAGAGATGAATCCAATGGGGTGGAGAAATAATTCCATTGGATTTCTCCATGGAATGGAGAAGCAATCCTATGGGATGGAAGAGTAAACCCATGGCAAGGAGAAACGGATCCATGGGACGGAGAAATGAATCCATGGGGTGGAGAGATGATCCATGGATGGAGAGATGACCCATGGTGTGGAGGAAGGACCTCGGGGATGTTTTTTACCCGTTCCTCCCCCGATTTCACCACCTTTGCTCACCAACCGCCGCTTCCTGCGCCGAAAGGGGAAGGGAGGCGGCTCCGAGGGGCCGGGCGGGGCAGGATGGGCCCGAGGGGCTTTGGGGGGCTCTGCCTCGCCCTGCTCTGCTCCGGGGCCGGTGAGTGGGGCCGGGGGGCTCGGGGGGCTCGGATCAGGAGGATGAGGAAGAGGAGGGGGCTGAAGGCAGCGGGTGCAGCGCAGGGAGGTCCCTGGAGGGCTTTTCCTGGGGGTTAAGCTCAGGTTTGGGTTGAGCCCGGCTTTGCTGAGCATGGTTTGTGTTCCCATGAGAGTTTTGGGGTCTTCTGAGCTGTCCCAGCTCCCCAGATCCATCCCAGAGCATCAGGAGGGGCTTTTGGACCGTTTTGGGTTGGTTTTGTTGGTTTTGATCTTAGCAGGGCCACGAACGGGACTTGGATGATCCTGGTGGGTCCTTCCACCTCACATTCCCCAATTCCATGCCCCAAACGGGGATATTTTGGGGTATTTTGGGATATTTTGGGATATTTGGGGGTATTTTGGGATATTTTGGGGTATTTTATAATTCCCTGCTGGTGGCACGACCCCAAAACCCCCTGGGTTTCGGAACGGCCTCAGCTCAGCCCCAGCCCCCATTTTCCACTGTGAGAACGTGACAGATTTGGGGTTTTCGTTGTCGGGGGTGAGGTGTGAACCCCACAGGATGTGGGGCCGCTGCTCCGCTCGAGCTCAGCCCCCTCGGAGAGCTGTGGGACCTCCTGAGGTGGAAAAATCTGCACGGATCACCCAACCCAGCCCCAGACCATCCCAAAATCCCCAAATCCCCAAATCACCAAAATCCCCAAATCCCGCCCGGTGTCTGGGAGTGTTTTCCAAACCCTCCTCCAAACCCTTGGAGCTGTTCCAGAACCCCAAAACCCTCTGGGGCAGAATTTCCCGGATTTCCACCCCAAATCCCACCGGGAACATCTCCGGCCATTCCTGGGATCCCATCCCCGCTCCCTCAGAATTCCCGGGATTTCCCTCCCTCTCCTCTTCCCCAAAATTTCCTTCTGGGGCCCTTCTGACCCGTCACCCTCTGGCGCTGTCCCCAAACCCTGTCCCACGTCCCCTGAGGGGACACTGGGGTGGACATTCCCGTTCCTGACCCCGGAATTTGGGGCAGAACAGACAAATCCCAAACCCCACAAATCCCCAGCCCTCGGCTTCCAGGAAGAGGAGTCGGGGAACGGGAACAACGGGAATGTCACCGAGGAGACCCCGGAGGGGACACGGGACCCCCTGGAGCCACCAGGACACCCCAGCGCGGCCACCGGGGACGGGGACGCGGTGACAACGTGGCCGAGGGTCACCACGAGCCCTCCTGGGAGCCTCGGGGACCACGCGGTGACATCGGCGGGGAACCAGAGCCGTGAGTTCTGGGGGAAGGGAGGGAGGTGGCACTGTCCCCAGGGATGTGGCATTGTCCCCAGGGATGTGGTATTGTCCCCAGGGAGGTGGCATTGTCCCCAGGGAGGAGGCATTGTCACCAGGGGATTGTCACCATTGATGGGACATGGCACTGTCCCCAGGGAGGTGGCATTGTCCCTAGGGACCTGTCACCATCATGGGGAGGTGGCACTGTCCCAAGGGTTTGTCACCATTCTGGGGAAGTGGTGCTGTCCCAATGTGTTTTGTCATTGTCCCCAGGGGTTTGTCACCATCATGGGGAGGTGGCATTGTCCCCAGAGGTTCATCATTGTCCCCAGAGATTTGTCACCATCATGAGGAGGTGACGCCACCCCTGGAGGACCTGTCACCCTCTTGAGGGGTGTGTGCCACCCCCGTGGGGACTTGTCACCCTCCTCGGGGATGTGTCACCACTCTGGGGGCTTTGTCACTGTCTCGGGTGACTTGTCACCCTTATGGGGGATGTGTGACAACTCTGGGGGACGTGTCACCACTCCAGGTGATGTGCCAGCAACCTGAGGCACCTGCCACCTTCTTGGGGGATGTCCCCCCATGTCACCTCTGTCCCCACAGGAACCTCCTCGGGTGTCTCAGCCCGGTACTGGTCCCCCGTCATCTTCGTGGTGCTGGCCCTGCTCGTGCTCTTTGTCACCTACCAGAGGAAAAAGGACAAAGGTCAGACCCAAAACCCCAAAACCCCCAGAGGCCACAATCCCAAAACAATCAGAAATGCCCCCAAAAGATCCAGAAGTCAAAACCCCCAAAGGTGCCCCAAAATGTCCCTTTATGGGGTGCAGCACCACCAGGGGGATCCTGATCCCAAAACCCTCCCGTGGTCACAGCTCAGGGCTGGGAGGTTCCCCTGTGCTCCAAAATTCCCCAAATTCCCCAAATTCATCCCAAATTTCCCATTTTACCTCAAATTTCCCTCCTTTGGGTCACCTCTGCCCTTTTCTTCTCCACAATTTTTTGGGGTTTTGGGGTTTTTTTCCTGCCCCAAACCCAAACTGGTGCTCGGCTGCTTTTGGGGTTTTCCAAAGGGGATTTGGGGTGGAAAATTCAGATTTTGGGTCTGTTCTGGTCACAGGGATCCTGGACAGGGCCACGAGCGGCAGCGACTCCTCAGGTGAGCCCTGCAGGGTAACTGGGGGAACTGGTTTTATTTTATTTTATTTTATTTTATTTTATTTTATTTTATTTTATTTTATTTTATTTCATTTCATTTCATTTCATTTCATTTCATTTCATTTCATTTTGTTTTAATTTTTTGGGGTATTTTTCTAATTGGGTGTTTGATTTTATTGGGGTATTTTGACTTTACCGGGATATTTTCTTTTATATTTCATTTTATTGGGATTTTATTTCTGAGATATTTAATTTTATTGGGATATTTCATTTTTCCTTGAATATTCAGTTTTATTGAGATATTTTATTTTTTTCTGGGATATTCAATTTTATTGGGATGTTTTATTTTTCCTGGGATATTCAGTTTTTATTGGGATATTTTCTTATCCCATCCCTGGAAGTTCCCAATTCCAGTTTGGGATGGTGGCAATGTCCCTTCCCATGGGATCGGGATGATCCTAAAGCTCCTCCCATCCCAAACCGCTCCAGAATTCCCAAATCCCGGAGATTCCCAGAATTCCCAAATCCCGGAGATTCCCAGCCCTCATCCCGACCCTTCCCTTGCAGATCTGGGAGCTCTGGTCCAGCCCCACGTCCACGAGCCTATCCCAAAAATCCCGGAGGAGACCGAGACCCCCTTGGACCCGCCAGAGCCCCCCCAGCCCCTGGTATTGATGGGGAAAGGGAAAATTCCTGGGGAAATGGGAAAATTCCTGGGGAAATGGGAAAATTCCTGGGAAAAAACTGAATTCCTGGGGAAATGGGATTTCCTGGGAAAAAAGGAAAATTCCTGGGGAAAAGGGAAAATTCCTGGGAAAATGGGAATTCCGGGGGAAATGGGAAAATTCCTGGGGAAAAGGGAAAATTCCTGGGGAAATGGGAAAATTCCTGGGATAAGGGGAAAATTCCTGGGATAAAGGGAAAATTCCTGGGAAAAAAATTGAATATTTCTGGGATAAAAGGAATTCATGGGAAAAGGGAAAATTCCCGGGAAAAAGGGACAATTTCTGGGAAAAGGGAATTCCTGGGCTAAAGGGAAAATTCCTGGGAAAATGGGAATTCCTGGGGGAAAAAGGGAAAATTCCTGGGAAAAAGGGAAAATTCCCGGGATAAAGGGACAATTCCCAAGAAAAAGGGACAATTCCAGCCTCTCCCAATTCCCGATTTTCTCCTCCCCAGCCAGACTCACCCCCAGGAGGCTCCTGAGGGTCCCGGGGTGGCCCCAACCCCACCCTGGGGACACGATGCCACTCCGAGGCCCCTCCAGTGTCCCCTGCACGAGGAACAGCACAAAAAGTGGGATTTTATCCCAAAAAATCCTTGGAATTCCTCTGCCAGGACACGCAGCCCACTCTGATGTTTTCCTCCGTGGTTTTGGGGTGGTTCTGGGGGATTTGGGGGTGGGATGAGTGCAGGAGGGATTGGGCATCGACCCCAAACCATCAGCCCCCAAAATCCCAAGGTTTTGGCCCCAAAAATCCCAAATTCTTTGCCCCATAAATCCCAAATCTCTGCCCATTGGACCCCAAATCCTTCACCCCACAACCCCCAAATCCTTGTCCCTACAGACCCCCAAACTTCACCCCACACACCCCAAATCCTCGGCCCCACAAACCCCAAACTCTTGGCCCCACAGCCCCCGAGCCGAAATAAATTTAAAAAAGAAAAAAAAATTCAAAACAGATTTATTTTATTAAAAAAAACAAAATTGTACAATTTTAGTTCCTCTATGAAAAAAAAAAATAAAATAAAACAAAAAAAAGCCCAAAAAAACAACCAAACACCAACGGAAAAAAAATTCCTACCACTGCCGGAACGCTCCGATCCACTGCAAAACTCCGGGAAAATCCAAGCTTTCTTTATATATTAAAAACCATTAATTTGACATTTTACAACTTTCTACACGCATGCACGGAAACCTCGGCTCTGCGGGAAAACAAAATCCAAACCCGACCCCGAAAACGGAACCAAAAAAAGGGAATTTTGATCTCCCAAAATTCCCAAATGGAATTGAGAACTCCCCACCCCTCACAGGAAGATCCACCCCCCCCCTTTTTTTTTCTTTTTTTTTTCAGGAAAATGGCCCAAAATGGGCTCCCAGTACAAATTGCCCAAAAAATTTCTCCTAAAACTCCCAAAAAACCCAGGAATTTCCTGGAATTCGGGTAGGGGGTGGATCCCCCCATTTTGCTACTGGTGCTTACTGGGGAAGCCTCCCCTGGCTCCAAACTCCCCCTTTTTTAGTGCTTAGGACAAAATCGACCCCAAAACCCGACCCCAAAACTCCTGGAATGAAATCCGGCACTTCCGGCCCCACGAGGGTGGAGGTGGGAGCTGGAGCGGGGAGAAAAACCAAAAAAAAAATTGGGAATAAAATCCCAAATCCATCCGTGAGGTATTTGCGACCTTAGAAACAAAACCAGGACAAGGCGAAAAAATGAATTTTTTTCTTTTTGCATCCCGATGGGAATTCTGTGGGATCGCCTCATTTGAGGGACGTTCCTGAAGGATCTCGCTGAGATCTCATGGAGCTCCTCAGGGTCACGGATCCAGGATCACGGCACCGGGAAGCTCCCGCTGGAATTTGGGATGTGGATCCCCCCAGGAGCAGCAAAACCCACCCAAAAAAACCCTCCCAAAACCTCAATTCGACCTTCAGCTCCTCCAAAAAACCCCAGATTTCCGCTCGTTTTTCCTAAAAATTCAGCAGAGGCGAGGAGGATGCTCCCAAAACCTGGGGGTGCACCAGGGGGAGCTTTTCCATAGCAGCCACGGATTCCTGGAGACGCTTCCAAAATTCCCTTGGGATCCCAAGCTGGGAAGTGGTTTAAGGCCAGAGCCAGGACAGATGTCCAGGAGAACACGGACAGGAGGAGCAGGAGGTTGGTGGGACCCCGGAGCTGCTCCAGGACGCTGGTGAAGAAGGAAGTTGGGAATTCTTGGGATTAGCCCTTGAGTTCCGGCTCCAAAAGGATCCGGATTTCGGGAATGAGGAGGAAGAGGAGGAGGAGGGTGAGGAGAAGGCGCTCAGCCACCTCAAGAAAGGACGAGTGGTCATGATCCCAGCAAGGCGCCGGAGCCGGGAGCGCTTCTCCCGGTTTTCCGCGTCCCGGCGGCGCCGGAGGAGCCAAATTTGGGAGATTCGGAGCCGGAAGGATTCGGGAAAAATCCCAACACGGCCCAATCACACCGAGGTCTCCGACTGCAGCCTCATGATGAACTTGTGCGACTTGGGGTCCACGAACTCCTCGGAGAGCTTGAAGAACGGGATCTTCTTGGTGGACACCACCAGGCTGAAGTCCTGGCGCTTGAGCACGAAGACCACGCCGTCCTTGAGGCCGTTGGTCACCGGCTCCTCGCTGACCAGTGTCCACTGCTTGGCCAGCCAGCGGTCCTTGTGGTACTGGATGGTGGGGCCGGCCGTCAGGTACCGCTCCAGGAAGGCCTTGGGAGAGGGCAAGGACAGGGGATGTCACATCCAGGTGGCCCGGACCTGGTTTTGGTTTGTTTTGGAGGGAAAACAGCCCTGTGGTGCTGCTTTGGGGATTTTTGGGTATTTTTGGGTACTTTTGGGAATTGTCCAGGTTGGGAAAGAGCTCTGAGGTCATCGAGTCAGAGCTGGGGACAATCCTCACCTGGTCCCCCAGAATTCCAGGAATTCCTTGAGTGGTCACTCCAAACCTCCCTGAGCCCCTCCCAAGGCCTTTCCAGGAGGGATTTTCCCAAATTTCCCACCCTGAGCCTCCCCTGGCACAGCTTGAGGCCGTTCCCTCTTGTCCTGCCCCATTCCCTGGGGTCAGATCCCAAATCCACCCTGGCAGATCCCAAATCCCCCCTGGATCCTCCCTTTTCTCTGGGATCAGATCCCAAATCCCCCCTGGCAGACCCCAAATCCCTCCCTGGCAGATCCCAAATCCCCCCTGGATCCCCCTTTTCTCCAGGCTGAGCCCCTCCATCACCCTCAGGATTCTCCATTCCCTTCTCCAGCAGCTCCAGCTCCATTCCCAGTTCCCCACGAGAAGAACCCAACCCCACCTCACTCCAACCCCTCATTTTTTATCCCAGATGGGATTAATTCCACCCAAACCCCCGTGTGGGCACCTTGGGGGTCATGTCGTGGGTGATGCAGAACTCGAGGTGCTGCAGGATGCTCTCCATGGTGTGGTAGGGCTGCTGCTTGGTGGTCCTCAGGTACTTCTGCATGGCGCGGGCCATGGAGGCGAAGATGGCCTGGGCGGCCTCGCGCGGGTCCATGATCTCCCGCGGGTTCTTCTGCTCCTCCTCCTGCAGCCGCTTGATGTGCGTGAAGGCCTCCTCCACCGCCACCACCAGCCTGTGGGAGAGGCGGGGAACCCGGGGGTTTGGGATGGAAAACTTGTGGATTTGGGATAAAAACCCCGTGGATTTAGGATGGACACTCCCTTGGATTTAGGTTAGAAAACTGCTTGGATTTAGCATGGAAACTCCCTTGGGTCTGGGATGCTAAACTCCCTTGGATTTAGGATTGGAATCTCCATGGATCCAGGATGGGAATCTTGGATCTGCTGGGATTCACTCGGATGAAAGAACCAAAGCTTCAATCAACTCAGCTGACAACCCCTCCAAACCACTGCCCTTGTGTTGATCTGGAATCACCAATTGGAACATCCCCATCCATGAAAAACCTGGAAAGAACCCACCACAGCATTCCCAAATCGGGGAATCCGTGGATTTTTCCTCACCTGGCACGGCGTTTGCGCACCCGGCGCTCGTGCTCGGCCTCCTCGTAGTAGAACTCGTTGTGGCTGTTGTCGCGCCGCCGCGCCGCCGCGGCGATCACCGCCCGCGACTGCCCCGTGGAGTTGTTGGTGGAATTCTCTGTTGGTGGAGCCATCCAGACTGGGGATGAGCTCGGAAAAAGCAGCCGGAGCTCCCCCCCAAAAAAATTCCAGAGAGGAAGGGAGGAAACCCCTGGAGCTCCCTCCAAAAAATTCCAGAGAGGAAGCACCCAGAGCTCCATCCAAAAAATTCCGGAGAGGAAGGGAGGAAGCACCCAGAGATCCCTCCAAAAAATTCCAGAGAGGAAGGGAGGAAACACGCCAAAAAATTCTGGAGAGGAAGGGAGGAAACCCCTGGAACTCCCCTCAAAAAATTCCAGAGAGAAAGAACCCGGAGCTCCCCCCAAAAAATTCGGGAGATGAACACAAGGACGGGGATGGAGAAACGTCCACGAGAGCGACCGCGAGGATGAGGATGGAGGAACGGGAGGAGAAGGAGAAGGGGAAGCCAAGAGGGGAAAGGGGGAATGGAACCTCACCCTCGCCGAGGGAATAGACCTTAAAGCCGGACATTTTCTTGGAGAGGACGGATTTTGGGAGGTTGAGCAGGGCGGGGTTGTAGACCGGGAAGTCGTGGTAGTAATTCTCCAGGATCCACACGGCCGCTCGCTGGATGCTGTGGGGGGAACATCGGGAACGTGGGGCAGGGGGAGAGCGGGAGTGCGTGGGGGGGACACACACCGAGGGACAGCAGGGGCTGGGAGGGAATTCCCCAGAAAAAATGTGGCTGTGCCATCCCTGGAGTGTCCAAGGTCGGGTTGGAGCCACCTGGGATGGTGGGAGGTGTCCCTGCCCATGGATCTGCGAGGTCCTTCCAACCCAAACCATTCCGTGATTCCATCAATTCCCAGAGAAAAGAGCTCCCACCACGAGAACACCCACCAAGCCCACGTTACAAAAGCCCCATTCCCACCACGAGAACATCCACCCGCGCCGCCACCGCGGCCGTCCCCACCTGAGGTGGCCGACGTTGTAGAAGCGGCTGGCGCCGTCGGCCGAGCGCACGGCCTTGAGCGTGAACTGGGGCTGCAGCTGCCGCAGCTCCAGCAGCACCACGGCCAGGTAGTGCACGAAGAGCAGCGCGTCCACCAGCGACACGGCGAACTGCACCACGCCGCGGTAGTTGCGGTCCCGCGAGTCCAGGATCCGCACGCCGTAGAAGAGCCAGTAGGACACCACCAGCAGGAACACCAGCACCATGAGGAGCGCGCGGAAGACGAAGACGCGCGGGAAGAAGGCTTTGGGGCGGCGGAAGAACAGGGCCCAGCTGCCCAGCAGGAGGATGAGGAGCTTGAAGGCCACCGAGATGAAGAGCCCCTCGCAGGGCGTCCCGCAGGGCTCCAGCTCCTCCCGCCACAGCAGCTGCGGGAGGAGGAGGAAGGCCAAGGGCGTGAGGAAGGCCAGGAGCGCCAGGGCCGCGCCCAGGGCCACGCCCAGGTGGCGGGAGCAGTCCAGGTGGGCGCTGTCCTCCATGTCCTTGGTGATGCGCGTGAGGTCATCGTGGGAGATGCTGTGCTCCGACGTGCCCGTCACCACCGTGGTGGTCTCGCCCCAGTTGTCGTCCTGGGGAGGGGATGGGACGTTTCGAGGGGTGGCTTTGTGTCCCACCTGTCCCACCTCACCTGCAGGACCTCCCTCTGACCACCCAGGTGTCATCCTGACCAGGGGACATTCTGAGGGGTGGCTCCGTGTCCCACCTGTCCCACCTGACCTCCAGGACCTCCCACCCACCGCATCTCCAGGAAATGCCACCCCGGGGAGGTGACAGGGCACATTCCAAGGGTTGGTTCCCGAATTCCCTCAGTCCCAATTCCTTCATTCCCTGTTCCCCAAACCCCCATCCCACCTCCACGCCGGGAGCGCTGCCCGGAGCCATCGCCCTCCTCAGGGTGGAGGAACCTCAGCCCGGGCCTGGGAATTCCGCTGGGAATTCTCCCTCCGGGAAAGCTCCGGCTGTGTCAGGAGCAGCTTTGGGATCGGGAAAGCTCCGCCAGGAGCAGCTTTGGGACCAGGAAGCTCCCGGATTTCCTGGCCAACCCTTCCTGGCTGGCAGGACCAGCAGGAACACGCCCGGCACGCCCCCGCAGTGCTGCCCGCGCCGGGAAGGCTGGGAATGCTTGGGAATGCTTGGGAATGCTTGGGAATGCTTGGAGCGGTCAGGAATCGTTGGGAATTGTCAGGAATTGTCGGGAATGGCTCCAGACAGGCCCTTCCCCGCTCCAGAACCCCCTCTCCCAGCCAGAGAGGTGCCAAAATTCCTGGATTCCTTCCCAGCCGTATTCTTTCTCCCACCCCTGTCCGTGTGTCTTTCCCTCATCCTGGTTTTGGGCACTCGGACATTCCTGGAATCTGGGGTTTGTTTTTCGTTTTCCATGTCAGAAGTTTCCCCACAGATTCCTGCCAGGAAAACTGGGAGATTCTTCTCTGTTTTTCCATGGATCACTGGATAATTCCAGCCCCAATTCCAGCCCAATTCCTGTTTTTTCCATGGATCACTGGATAATTCCAGCCCCAATTCCAGCCCGGAGCGCCCTGGGATGGTGGGAGGGGTCCCTGCCCATGGGATGATTCCCATCCAAGCAATTCCAGAGCTCCATGGATTTCATTCCAAGGGGCAAAGCGAAGACTGGGACGCTCCAGGGCGGCTCCGGGAGCCCCATTCCCAGGAAAAGCCCCCATTCCCAGGAAGAGCCCTCATTCCCAGAAAAATCCCTCATTCCCAGGAAAAGCCCTCATTCCCAGAAAAAGCCCTCATTCCCAGGAAAAGCCCTCATTCCCAGGAAAAGCTGCCGCAGAGGGAACATGAAAAGCGCCGGAGCCGCCGCCGGCGTGGGCGGATTGGGACAGGATGAAAGGCCGGGATCGAGCTGGAGAAATTCCAGAATTTGGGAACGAGGGGCACCAAGGGCGGGGCAGCCTCCCCTGTCCCATCTGGGCAGGAATTTGGGGCAAATCCTCAAAGTTTGGGTTCACTGGGGATCAGATCCCGGGGGCGTTTTCCAGCCCTGGCGCCGGAGCCGCGTCTCCTTCTCGTTTTCTCATTTTCTCGTTCTCCCCACAGGACCGGCCCGACCGGCCGGACCGCTCGGCCGGGAAATCCCGCCGGGAGGAATTCCGACGGGGAAAATTCCGCCGGGAAAAATTCCAACGGGAAAAATTCCCTCATCCCTCGGCGGGGGGTTCCAGCCCTGTGTCCCCCCACCGCGCTCACCCTCTCGTCGCCCCGCGTGGATTCGTTGTCCAGCAGAGGCTCCCCCGGCGCTTGGATCGTCACCGATTTGTCCCCGCGCGTCCCGTCCCGGCTCTTGGAGCGGTGCCGCTCCCGCCGATCCCTGGGGAAAGCGGGGAAAATGGGGGAAAAAGGGAAAAAAAGCAGGAATAAAGGAGAAAAAAAGCAGGAAAAGTGGGGGGAAGTGTGGGGGGGAAATGGGGAAAAATCGCAGGGAAAATGGAGGAAAATATGGGAAAAATGGGGGGAAATGAGGAAAAAAGCAGGAAAAAAGCAGGAAAAAAGCAGGAAAAAAGCAGGAAAAAAGCAGGAAAAAAGAAGGAAAAAAAAGAAGGAAAAAAAAGAAGGAAAAAAGAAGGAAAAAAAAAGAAGGAAAAAAGTGGGAAAAATCAGGAAAAATGGGGGGAAATGGAGGGGAAAATGGGGACAAAATGGGGGGAAAATGGGGGAAAGAAGGTAAAATGGGGAAAAAATGGGGAAAATGGTGAGAAAAAAGTGGATAAAAAGTGGGGAAAAAGCAGGAAAAATGGGGGAAAAAGGGGGGAAAGTGGGACTGGGACTTCTCTTGGGACTGGGGTCATGGGGACACCCTCCAAGGGTGGGGACAGGGGTGCGGGTCCCTCACCTGTGCTTGCGGGAGCTGCGGGAGTGGCCGGATTTGTAGGAGTACCCGGAGTACTGGGACTCGTTGTCCATGGCGTCGGAGCGCCGGGGCTTGTGCCGCTCCAGGATTTGGGCTTTGGGCTTCCCCGGGAGGGCGGCCAGGGCCTCCTTCAGCGGGGGCTTCTTCAGGCCCAGGGGCACCTTCAGGAGATCGACCGTCACCTTGAGGGGCTCAATTTTGTCACCTTGGGGTGGCCTCGCTCAGGAGAAAAGGACGCGCCCACCTGCGGGGACACACGGGGAGCGTCACCGGGGCCGGCCCAGGATGGCCCAGGATGGACCAGGATGGTCCAGGATGGCCCAGGATGGTCCAGGATGGCCCAGGATGGACCAGGATGGCCCAGGATGGACCAGAGCCCCTCCTGTCCCTGCATCCCATTGCCTGGTGGGAAATGGGGCCAGGAAAGGGAATTTGGGGTCAGGAGGGAAAGGGGATTTGGGATGGGCAGGGAGAGGAAATTCGGGATGGGAAGGGAAAGGGAATTTGGGATGAGCAGGGAAAGGGAATTTGGGATGGGCAGGGAAAGGGAATTCGGGATGGGCAGGGAGAGGAAATTCGGGATGGGCAGGGAGAGGAAATTCGGGATGGGCAGGGAGAGGAAATTCGGGATGGGCAGGGAAAGGGAATTTGGGATCTGGGGTTGTGCCCCCCCTGCCCTTGGGAATCTGGGAATTTGGGATTCCCTCGGGATGATCCTGCCAAACCTTTCCCCAGGGTTTTGGGGGAATCTGGGCGCCCCGACCCCGCAGTCCGGGAGGCCCCAGCTGCCTCTGGGAGCCGTCGCAGCCTCCCGGGTTTCCATGGAAATCCCATTCCCACCGAATCCACCCCAAAACCCCCTCGGGCCCCTTTTCCAAGGCCCCGGGAAAGGGGGAAAGGGGTCAGGGAGGCGCAAAGGGGGAAGGGGGGAATTCCTTTGTCCGGAATTCCGGATGATCCCGCACGGATCTCCATGGAAACCGAGGCCGTTCCCGCTGCCGCCGTCGCCCGGGAGACGGGAACGGGGCCGGGAGACGCTGGGGGGTCCCAGTATGGCCCAGTAACCCCAGTAAGGGCTGGATCCTGTCCCAGTATGTCCCAGTAATGGGGTGGATCCTGTCCCAGTATGTCCCAGTAATGGGCTGGATCCTGTCCCAGTATGTCCCAGTAATGGGGTGGATCCTGTCCCAGTATGTCCCAGTAACACCAGTAAGAGCTGGATGCCAGACTTCCCATCCTCCCAGTAACCCCAGTAAGGGCTCTCCAGTAACCCCAGTAAGGGCTCTCCAGTAACCCCAGTAAGGGCTGGATCCCAGGCTCCCAGTAACCCCAATAATGGACGGATCCTATCCCAGTATGTCCCAGTCTCTCCAGTAATGTCTGGATTCTGTCCCAGTAACCCCAGTAACCCCAGTAAGGCCTGGATCCCATCCCAGTATCCCGAGTTATCCCAGTAATGGCTGGATCCCATCCCAGTATCCCCAGTCTCCCCAGTAGTGGCTGGATCCCATCCCAGTATCCCCAGTAAGGGCTAGATCCCATCTCAGTATCCCCAGTAATGCCTGGCTCCCCTCCCAGTATCCCCAGTATCCCCAGTAATGCCTGGATCCCATTCCAGTATCCCCAGTATCCCCAGTAATGCCTGGATCCCATCCCAGTATCCCGAGTTATCCCAGTAATGCCTGGATCCCATCCCAGTATCCCCAGTAAGGGCTAGATCCCATCTCAGTATCCCCAGTAATGCCTGGATCCCCTCCCAACATCCCCAGTATCCCCAGTAATGCCTGGCTCCCTTCCCAGTATCCCCAGTAATGCCTGGCTCCCCTCCCAGTATCCCCAGTAATGGCTGGCTCCCATCCCAGTATCCCCAGTAATGCCTGGATCCCATTCCAGTGTCTCCAGTATCCCCAGTAATGGCCGGCTCCCATCCCAGTATCCCCAGTCCCCCCAGTAATGCCTGGATCCCATTCCAGTATCCCCAGTATCCCCAGTAATGCCTGGATCCCATTCCAGTGTCTCCAGTATCCCCAGTAATGGCCGGCTCCCATCCCAGTATCCCCAGTCCCCCCAGTAATGGCCGGCTCCCATCCCAGTATCCCCAGTCCCCCCAGTAATGGCCGGCTCCCCTCCCAGTATCCACAGTAGTGCCTGGATCCTGTCCCAGTATCCCCAGTAATGGCCGGATCCCATCCCAGTCCCCCCAGTGGTGCCTGGCTCTCCTCTCAGTATCCCCAGTCCCCCCAGCAAAGGGGTGGATCCTGTCCCAGTATCCCCAGTATCCCCAGTGGTGCCCGGCTCCCATCCCAGTATCCTCAGTCCCCCCAGTATCCCCAGTACTCCCAGCATCCCCAGTGGTGCCCAGCTCCCCTCCCAGTATCCCCAGTATCCCCAGTGGTGCCCGGCTCCCCTCCCAGTATCCCCAGTCCCCCCAGTCTCCCCGGGCTCCCTCACCGGGCGGCTCTGGCGGCGGCGGCTCCGTCCCGGCGCTCTCCGAGGCCTTTGGGGCGTCCGGAGCCTCCGGAGGGGCCGGCATGGACCACGGGCCGGGCATGGGGGGCTGCTCACGGCACGGGCACGGGGGGGAGCTGCGGAGGCAAACAACGGGAATTCGGGAGCAATTCCCAAAATCCCGAATTCCCAGATTCCAAAATTCCTAAATCCCAAATTCCAAAATTCCCAAATTCCCAAAGTCCGAACTCCCGAATTCCCAGATTACCCAATCCCGCCAATTTTCAAATCCCATCAACTCCCAACTCCTGCCAATTTTCAAATGCCGCCAATTTAAAATCCCACCAATTTTCAATCCCATCGATTTCTGAATCCCACCAAGTCCCCAATCTTGCCAATTTTCAAATCCCACCAATCCCACCAATTTCCAATCCCGCCAATTTTCCACTCCCGCCAATTTTTAAATCCCGCCAATTTTCAATCCCATCCATTTTCAAATCCCACCAATTCCTCAATTCCGTCAATTTTTAAACCCCGCCAATTTCCAACTCCTGTCAATTCCCCAATCCTGCCAATTTTCAGTTTTCACCAATTTCCGAATCCCGCCAATTCCCAGATCCCGTTGCTCAGGAATTCCTTGGGAGCACCACAGAAAAGCGATTGGACATTCCCCCACCCCAGGCATCCCAACATTTTTGGGAATTGTCCCTCTGGATAATCGGCCGGGATAGATTTGGGATTTCCCAGGAATTCCTGAGTTTTCCCAAAATCCCGGTGTCTGCAGCTGGAGTGAACTTGGGATTTTCCAGAAATCCTGGGGTTTTCTACAAATCCTAGGGTTTTCCATGAATCCTGGGGTTTTCCAGAATTCCTAGGGTTTTCCATGAATCCCAGGATTTTCCAGGAATCCCTGAGTTTTCCCGAAATCCCGGTGTCTGCGGCTGAAGTGAACTTGGGGTTTCCCATGAATTCCTGGGGTTTTCCACAAATCCTGGGGTTTTTCAGAATTCCTGTGGTTTTCCATGAATCCCAGGATTTTCCAGGTGTTCCGAGGTCTCTTGTCCCCAGCCTGCGGATTCAGCCAAAATAAATTCGGGATTTTCCAGGAGTCCACGAGTTTCACAGGTATTGTCCCCGTCCCAAAGGGAATTTGGGAATTCCAGCAGCAATCCGGGACCCTGGAACTCCTCATCCTCTCGTTCCAGAATTAAACAAAAAAAAGAGGGATTTTTCTTGGAATCTTTTCCAGCAGAGCCGGTTCCACAGCCCAGGAAAAGCCGGGAATGGGTTCCCGGGCTCTGGGAGACGCCGGGAGCCAGAGCCGGATGCAAAAGAGGAGGAGGAGGAGGAAAATTCCCATTTTTTAATCCCGGGATGATCAAAGCTCCCCAAAAAACCCCCCCAGGGCCGGAGAGGCTTCGCCATTCCTGACGCCTTCAAGTCCAGGCTGGAATTTTTATGGGCATCAAAGTCCTGGAACCTCAAATCCAACGTTTGGGATTCAAATGTTCCCCAAAAGAGCGAAAATTAAATTAAAAATAAAACCGATAGATCCAAAGCGTTTCCTGATGAAAAAGCTTCTTCCCAACGGCTCCAGAGGGAGAATTCCAAGCGGGAAATCGGCTCCTTCCCGATCCGGGGTTCTGGGAAAGCTGGGAATGAGATTTCCTGGGAAAAATCCCACTTGGAGAGGAGGAATCTGATGGATGAAGGATCCGGAATTCCCATCCTGGAGGAACTGGGGAGGGCTGGGAATGAGGGGGGTGGGAATCCCAGAAAATCCCGGGAAAGATCTCCGAGGTCACCGAGTCCGAGCTGGGATGGATCAAATCCCAATTCCAGGGATTCCCTGCGGGGATGGGGGTCCAGCCCCACCTGAGCCCCTTCCCGACCCTTTTCCCATGGAAAAACCATCCCAAATTTCCAGCCCTGGCACAGCTCGAGGCCGTTCCCTCTTGTCCTGCCCCCATTCCCTGGGATCAGATCCCAAATCCCCCCTGGATCCTCCCAAGTTCCCAGCAAAATATCCCAGGATTCTGGAATTCCCACCCCACATCCCTAAATCCCCCCATCCCAAATTCCTGGGGAACACTCAGGATTCCCTGGAGAAATCCCAAATCCCATCTCCCCATCCCTTCCCTGAATTCCCCCATCCCAAATTCCAGGAGAACGCTCAGGATTCCCTGGAGGAATCCCAGATTCCTGGGGAACACTCAGGATTCCATGGAGAAATCCCAAATTTCTGGGGAATTCCTCAGGATTCCCTGGAGAAATCCCAAATTCCCGGAGAACGCTCAGGATTCCCTGGAGAAATCCCAAATTCCCAGAGAACGCTCAGGATTCCCTGGAGAAATCCCAAATTCCCAGAGAACGCTCAGGATTCCCTGGAGAAATCCCAAATTCCTGGGGAACACTCAGGATTCCCTGGAGAAATCCCAAATCTCATCTTTCCAGCAATCCCAAATCCGCTTCCAGGTGTCTCCATGGGATTCGGGAAGGACCATCCCATAAATCCATGTCCTTGCTGGGAATTCCGATGTTTTCTTCAGGAAAAACCCCAAAATCCCAATTCCTGCCCCCAAAGGACGCTGGGATCTCCCAGGATTTGGCTTTGGATCCATGAGAACTCTGCTCCAGCAGCTCCCGATCCTTTGGGATCCCCCCCCGATTCCATTTTCCACCTCCTGGATCCCAGAAAAGCGGCGCAGGGTCGGGATCCGGCGGGATCCAGGAGCGCCGCGACGTTCCCACCACATCCAGGGATCCCGCGGGGCTGAACCTCCTCGGCTTGGGCCGGAATTCCCAATTTGGGAATTCCCGAATCCCTTCCCAGGCCTCGGCACCCGCGCCCGGACAATAAATCCATAAAAACCTCTCGGGAATCCCATCCCGAATCCCGAACCGAGCCGGATCCGGGGCTGCTCCCTCCGACCCATTGTCTGCCGGCAGCCGGGGGGGAAACACCGGGAATTCCTTCCTGCCGTGGGATCGCTCCGAGGGCCGGGATTGTCCCCAAGCCCTCTGGAATTGGGGACGCGGGGGCACCTCGGGCCCGCCGCCCGCTAATTGTTAATTGTTCATTAATTAAATCATCCGAGCTTCACAAAGCGCCGGGAAAATCCTCGGGGTCCCGTCTGGGTCCCGGCCCCAGCCTCGGATTTCTGCCGGGGGCTCCTCCAGGAGGAGATTTGAATTTTCCCGAAATCTCCTCTTTTTGTTGTTGTTGCTGTTTTCATTTCTTTTTCGTTGTTTTGTTGCGTTTTCACCTCCGCCCGCGGGGGGAAGAAGAGAATCCCAAAGGAAAAACAACAAAACATCCCAGGCTGGGATCCGGGAACCGGCTCGGGGATCCGGGAACGGGCTCGGGGAACCGGGAACCGGGTCAGGGATCTCCAGGAACCGGCTCGGGATCCGGGAACCGGCTCGGGGAACCGGGAACCGGCTCGGGATCCAAGAACCGGCTCGGGGAACCGGGAACCGGGTCGGGATCCAAGAACCGGCTCGGGATCCAGGGCGGCTCTGCCGGAACCGGCTCGGGATCTGCGGGAACCGGCTCGGGATCCAGGAACCGGCTCGGGATCCCAGAACCGGCTCGGGATCTGCGGGAACCGGCTCGGGATCCAGGAACCGGCTCGGGATCCGGCCGGGGCTGTCTCGGAGCCGGGGGGCACCGGGCACGCCCGGCACAGGAGGCCCCGGGCACCGGGCAGGGCGTGGGGACACCGGGGGCGACAGTGGGGACACGGGGGGACAGCGGGGGGGGACACCCCAGGGACACCCCTCAGGTGACGGGGGGACACACAGGAGACACCGGGGGACACCCCGAGGGTGATGGGGACACCGGGGACCCCGCGCGGGTGGTGGTGGGGACACCGGGCACACCATGGGGACACCTTGGGGACACCTTGGGGACACCCCGGGGACGCCCCGCAGGTGCCCCCGCGATGGGCACAAAGCGCCCCGAGGCCGCCGTGCCAGCCCCGCCGCAGCCCCGGGCACATCCAGGGGGTCCCGGGGGTGGCACCGCGCCCCGAGGGGGTTCCCGGGGGGTCCCATGGCCCCCTCCCCGCCGGGGCTCCCGCAGCCGCCGCCGCCGGAGCGCAGGAAAAGCCGCGGCCGGCGGGGCCCTTCCCGCACGGAGCGCGGCCCCGGCCCGGCCCCGCTCCCCGCCCAGCCCCGGGGATCGGCTTCGGCAGCCCCGGATCCCCCCGGGACCCCCCGGCGCCCCCCACTCACCATCGCCCCCCACTCACCATCGCCCCGCACCTTTGTGCGCGTCCCCCCCGCACCCGGAGCCGGCGGCGGCGGAGGAGGAGGAGGAGGAGGAGGAGGAGGAGGAGGAGGAGGAGGAGGAGGAGGAGGAGGAAGGGGAGGAGGAGGCGGAGGAAAGCCCGGCTCCCCCCGGAGCGCCCCCGCGCCCGCCCCATTGTCTGCGCTGCGCGCTCCCGGCGCCGCTGCGGGGCCATTGTTTGGGGCGGGGGGACACCCGCGGACCCCTCCCCGATATTGGGGACCCCTCCCCGAACACCCAGGGACCCCCCCCAGGCCGGGGGGATTTGGGGTGAGGATGCGCTGTTTTGGGGGAGGGGGCGTTATTTGAGGAGGGTCCCCCGTTTTTTGAGGAGGGTTCCCCGTTTTTGGGGAGGGGGCGGTGTTTTTGGGGATGAATCTCCGTTTTTAGGGGGGGCAAGGAGGGTTGAGTCCCCCCACTTGGTGTCTCCCCAGCTCGGAGCTCCCCCAAGCGGTCTCCGCACCCCAAAATTGTCCCCAAAGGGGTCTCAGAGCCCCAAAACCGCCCCCTCCAAGGAGGTCTGAACCCCCAAAATTGCCCCAAAGGGGTCTCAGCCCAGGGTGGGGCACAGCCCCGCTGCTCCCACCTTGTTTTGGGGTTGGGGTTGGATTCTGAACCCCATAAACTCCCCCCAAAAAAAGGGGTTTGGGGTCCTGGGTCCGCCCGAGCCCCCCTCAGGGTTTGGGGTGTCCTGGGGAGGGGTCCGGCCGAGCCCCCCCGGGTTTGGGGTCACCCCCGACCTTCAGCCCCAGCGGTTCCGGGGTGCTGGAAGACCCCAGCCCCATGTCTGCGGAAATGGGGTGCCCGGGACACACCTGGGGTCACACCTGGGGTCACACCTGGGGACCCCCGGCCTGCAGCGGAGCCGGGGTTTTTGGGGGGCTCAGGGCCAGCAGCAGCCCCCGAGCCAGTACGGGTCTCTGGGGGCACACAGGGGTCTCCAGCAGCTTCATTTCCCCCAGTGGGAGCGACCCCAAATCCCCCCGAGCCCCCCAAACCCACCCGGGGGTCCCCAAAGCCCGCGGAGCGCGGGGGGGGCGCGGCCGATGCCCGGAACAGCCGGGCGCTCAATGGGCGAGGGTGGGAAAGCGCTGGCCACGCCCCCCAGGGCCCTGGCCAATGGCGTGAGGCGGGCGCAGAGAGCCGCGCTGCCATTGGTGGGATTGAAATGCGTGTGTGGGGCTCAATGGGGAGGCGGGGCCGGGTGGGGATTCGGGCGGGGGGCGAGGGGAGAGCGGGAATTTGGGGGGAATATGGGGGGATTTGGGGCATTTGGGGCGGGGGAATTTCAGGAGGATTTAGGGCGAGGGGAGATTGGGATTTTGGGGGGAATTTGAGGGGATTTGGGGCGGGGGAATTTTGGGGGGATTTTGAGGGGATTGGGGGCGAGGAGAGATGGGGATTTTGGGGGATTTGGAGAGCGGCGTGTTTCGGGGTTAGGGGCTATGGGGCAGGGAGATAAGGGGGGAATTATGGGGCGGGGGGCGATGGGCTTATGGGGCAATGGGCGCAGCGCCCCGCACCCCATTATTTCACACCCTAATGAGCCGAACCCCCGGCCTCACCCCGAGCTGCGACCCCAAACCCCAAACCCGGCCATTGTTGTGTGTGGGGGTCCCAGGTGACCCCATTGTTGTGGGGAGGGGTCCCTGGTGACCCCATTGTTGTGGGGTCTGTGCCGGGGGGGTCCCAGGGCCGCCCCCGCAGCTGCCCCGGGGCGCTCCCGCCCCGCTCGGGGATGATTTATGGGGCCGGGGTCGTTCCCCGGGATGATTTATGGGCTCGGGGGTCGTTCGCGGCCAGATGGGGCTGCGGCAGCTGGGAGGGGGCGCTCGGCCCCACCCCGGCCTTTGTGGGGCCGCCCCTCCCCTCCAGGGCTGCCGGAGGGGACACGGCCCCAGAGGGATTGGGGACAATGAGCCCTAAAGGGGTTTGGGGATAATGAACCCTAAAGGGGTTTGAGGACACGGCCCTAAAGGGGTTTGGGGACAATGAACCCTAAAGGGGTTTGGGGACAATGAACCCCAAAGGGACTGGGGACAATGAGCCCTAAAGGGATTGGGGACAATGAACCCTAAAGGGGTTTGGGGACAATGAGCCCTAAAGGGGTTTGGGGACAATGAACCCCAAAGGGATTGGGGACAATGAGCCCCAAAGGGACTGGGGACAATGAGCCCCAAAGGGATTGGGGACAATGAACCCTAAAGGGATTGGGGACAATGAGCCCTAAAGGGGTTTGGGGACAATGAACCCAAAGGGGTTTGGGGACAATGAGCCCTAAAGGGGATTGGGGACAATGAACCCTAAAGGGGTTTGGGGACAATGAACCCCAAAGGGACTGGGGACAATGAGCCCTAAAGGGGTTTGGGGACAATGAACCCCAAAGGGATTGGGGACAATGAGCCCTAAAGGGACTGGGGACAATGAGCCCAAAGGGATTGGGGACAATGAGCCCAAAGGGATTGGGGACAATGAACCCAAAGGGGTTTGGGGACAATGAGCCCCAAAGGGACAGGGGACAATGAGCCCTAAAGGGGTTTGGGGACAATGAACCCCAAAGGGGACTGGGGACAATGAACCCAAAGGGATTGGGGACAATGAACCCCAAAGGGGTTTGGGGACAATGAACCCTAAAGGGGTTTGAGGACACGGCCCTAAAGGGGTTTGGGGACAATGAACCCTAAAGGGGTTTGAGGACACGGCCCTAAAGGGGTTTGGGGACAATGAACCCCAGAGGGATTGGGGACAATGAACCCTAAAGGGGTTTGGGGACAATGAACCCTAAAGGGGTTTGGGGACAATGAACCCTAAAGGGGTTTGGGGACAATGAGCCCCAAAGGGATTGGGGACAATGAGCCCCAAAGGGATTGGGGACAATGAACCCCAAAGGGATTGGGGACAATGAACCCTAAAGGGATTGGGGACAATGAATCCTAAAGGGGTTTGGGGACAATGAATCCTAAAGGGGTTTGGGGACAATGAACCCTAAAGGGATTGGGGACAATGAACCCTAAAGGGGTTTGGGGACAATGAGCCCTAAAGGGGATTGGGGACAATGAGCCCTAAAGGGGTTTGGGGACAATGAGCCCTAAAGGGGTTTGGGGACAATGAGCCCTAAAGGGTTTGGGGACAATGAACCCTAAAGGGGTTTGGGGACAATGAGCCCCAAAGGAGTTGGGGACACGGCCCTAAAGGGGTTTGGGGTTCCCAAATTGAGGGGGGAGTGTCCCCAAAGTAAGGGGAGGTGACAGGGGGAGATGTCCCCAAATTGGGGGGGCGGCAGAGCTGGAGGGACCCGGCAGGGGGCGCTGCTGCCCCGGCGGCGTTTGGGGACATTGGGGACACTGGGGACCATCCCAGGGGACATTGGGGACACCCCAATGGAAGGGTGAGGGACAATCCCGGGGGACACTGGGGACACCCCTGGGGACACCCAGGTGCAATTTCCTGACTTTTATCCCCAAACCCAGATGGATTTTGCCCAGAAATTGGATTTTCCAGAGAGATGGAGAGGATGGGAGGGCTGGAAATAGGGGGAAAATGGAAATAGGGCAAAAAATGGGAAATCGGGGAAAAATGGGAATAGGAGGAAAATTGGAATGGGGGGGAAAAAAAGGAATAGGGGGAAAATGGGAATTTGGTAAAAAATGGGAATGGGGGGAAAAGGGAATAGGGAAAAGGATGAGAATGGGGGGGAAATGGGAATGGGGAAAATGGGAATAGGCAGAAAATGGGAATGGGGAAAAATAGGAAGAGGAGAAAAATGGGAAATAGAGGGAAAATGGAAATAGGGAAAAAATGAGAATGGGGAATATGGAAATAGGGAAAAAATGAGAATGGGGAAAAATGGGAATGGGGGAGAAAAGTGAACAGAGGGAAAAATGGGAATGGAGAAAAAGGGAATGGAGGGGAAATGGTAATGGGGAAAAAGGGAACGGGGGGGAAATGGGAATAGAGGATGAAAATGGGAATTGTGCTGGGAAAGGCTGGGAGAGGCCAGGACAAAGGGCCGGAATTCCCAATCTGTCGGGCCGGAATCTCAATGAGAGCCGAGAGTTCCCATTGTGATGGGGACAATGGGGCCAGATGGGGCCCGGGCCCCAAAGGGGTTTGGGATCTGCCGGGATGGGAAAAATGGCCCTGAAGGGGATTGGGAATGGGGAAAACCTAAAAGGGTTTGGGAATAGGAAAAACTGATCCTAAAAGGGATTGGGGAAAACCTAAAAAGGTTTGGGAATGGGAAAACTGACCCTAAAACAGTTTGGGAATGGGAAAACTGACCCTAAAGGGGATTGGGAATGGGAAAACCTAAAGGGGATTGGGGATAGGGAAAACTGATCCTAAAAGAGTTTGGGAATGGGGAAAACTGATCCTAAAAGGGTTTGAGAATGGGGAAAACTGATCCTAAAAGGGTTTGGGAATGGTGACAGGGTCCTAAAGGGGATTTGGGAATGGGGACAGGGCCTTTTCCTTCTCCCCCCAAAAGTGCACAAGGACACAGTGGATAAGTTAATAATAATATTAATATTAAGTAATGATAGTAATAAATAATAAATAATAATAATTCTCAATAAATAATTCCATAAATATCCTCATGGCACAGGGATAGGGGGGAGGGAAGGGTTTGGGGGAAAAGGGGGAGCCAGGCTCAGGAATTCCTGCTCCAGTTCCTCTGGGAATTTCTGCTCCCAGTTCCCTGGGAATTCTGCTCCCAGTTCCTCTGGGAATTCTGCTCCAGTTCCTCTGGGAATTCTATTTCCAGTTTCTATGGGAATTCTGGCTCCGACCTTTTGGGATTTGCCGTCCCAGCTCTCTGGGATTTGCGGCTCCGTTCCTCTGTGAATTTCGGCTCCATCCCTCTGGGAGTTGCTGCTCCAGTTCCTCAGGAATTGCTGCTCCAAACCCTTGGGAATTGCGGCTCCACCCTCTGGGATTTGCTCTTCCAAATTTCAGGGATTTGCTGCCCCGACCTTTCGGGTTTCGCTGCTCCAGCCTTTTGGGATTTGCAGTCCCAAATCTCCGGGATTGGCTCCTCCATCCCTCCGGAATTGCTGCTCCAGTTCCTCCGGAATTGCTGCTCCAAAGGCCCGGGAGCAGGGCTGGGGCTGGGGGGCAGGGTGGGCACACGGACGGACGGACACAGGGACAGAACACAGGGACGGACACAGGGATGGGCAGACAGACACAGGGATGGACACAGGGATGGACAGAGAGACACGGGGATGGACACAGGGATGGACAGATGGACACATGGACGGGTCACACATTCAGGACGTGGTTCAGGTAGGAGATGTAGCAGATGGCCAGGTGGACACAAGGATGGACACAGGGATGGACACAGGGATGGACAGATGGACACGGGGATGGACACACAGACACCTCAGATGTCCAGGACGTGGTTCAGGTAGGAGATGGCCAGGTGGACACACGGACGGACGCACGGACAGGTCACACGTCCGTGGTTCAGGTAAGAGATGTAGCAGATGGCCTGGCAGACACACAGACAGACAGACAGACAGATGTGTCACGCATCCAGGATGTGGTTCAGGTAGGAGATGGAGCAGATGGCCAGATGGACGGACACAGGGATGGACAGATGGACACATGGATGGACACACGGACACCGCACACATCCAGGACGTGGTTGGCCAGGCGCAGGATCTCCATCTTGGATGGGGGCAGCAGGGACAGACACACGGACCCAGGGACGGACAGACGGACACCTCAGACATCCAGGGCGTGGTTCAGGTAGGAGATGTAGCAGACGGCTGGATGGACACACGGACCCAGGAATGGACAGATGGACACATGGACACCTCAGACATCCAGGACGTGGTTCAGGTAGGAGATGTAGCAGATGGCCAGGAGCAGGATCTCCATCTTGGATGGGGGCAGCAGGGATGCACAGACCCAGGGATGGACACACGGACACAGGGATGGACAGACGGACAGTCACACGTCCAGGACGTGGTTCAAGTAGGAGATGTAGCAGATGGCCAGGCGCAGGATCTCGATCTTGGACAGTTTCTTGTCGGGGGGCAGCGTGGGCAGCAGGGACGGACACACGGACACAGGGATGGACAGACGGACAGTCACACGTCCAGGACGTGGTTCAGGTAGGAGATGTAGCAGATGGCCAGGCGCAGGATCTCGATCTTGGACAGTTTCTTGTCGGGGGGCAGCGTGGGCAGCAGGCGCCGCAGCTCGGCGAAGGCCACGTTGAAGGCCTCGACGCGGATGCGCTCGCGGGTGGCGTGCGCCGTGCGGTACTTGGCCGTGGCCCGGCGCCGCCGCCGCCGCTCCTCGCGAGTCAGGGGCTCCGCGCGGCTCAGGGGCTCCGTGCGGGGCGGGGGCTCCATGGTGGAGCCGGTACCGGCACCGGAACCAGCACCGGAACCGGCAGCGGCGGCCGGGGAGGGAGCGGGGTCGGGGTGGGATGAGGGGATGGAGAGGGACGGGGGCTCAGAGTTCAGCATCGTGGTCAGAGGGACGGGGGACGGTGACAAAGTGACCCTGGGATGGCTCTGGACTGATCCTGGGGACTTGGGGACAGATCCAAAGGGATCCCGGAGACAGTTCTGAACTGATCCCCGGGTTTGGGGACAATCCCAAAACGATCCTGGGGATTTGGGGACAGTCCTGAACTGATCCTGGGAACAACTCCAAGAAGATTCCAGGGACAATCCCAAAGGGATCCTGGAGACAATCCCAAAGGGATCCTGGGAACGGCAGCCAAGGGATCCCGGGGACTTGGGGACAATTCCAAACTGATCCTGAGAACTTCAGGACAGCTCTGAACTGATCCCGGGGACTTGGGGACAATTCCAAACTGATCCTGAGAACCTCAGGACAGCTCTGAACTGATCCCGGGGACTTGGGGACAGCCCCAGAGGGATCCTGAGGATTTGGGGACAATTCCAAGCTGATCCCGCGGATCTGGGGGCACCTCCAAGTGTTTTGGTGTCACCTCCGAGCTGGTTCCAGCGTTTTGGGGACTCGTCAGGAGAAGCTGGTCCGGATTTTTTGGGGTGACCTCGGAGCTGCTCCCGGTGTTTTGGGGTCACCTCAGCAGGAGAAGTCCCCGGATTTGGGGTTCCCGTCCCCGGATTTGGGGTTCCCGTCCCCGGCTCCCAGCGAGGCCCGTGCGGATCCTCCTCCTCCTCCTCCCCATCACATTCCAGCCAAATTGGGGAATTGGGGAGTTTCCCTCGGGAATTCCGCGGGCCGGCAGGACAAATGCGGAGGCATAGAAACAGGATCGAGCTTTTCCCGGGGGTTTTGGGGATTTTGGGGATTTTGGGGTCAGGATGTGGCTCCGGAGCCCTCAGGGGTCAGATCCCGACGGGTCTGGAAAAGAAGGATCGGGAATTTCAGCTCAGGGTGGGAAAGGCTCAGGGGAGAGGCATCAAATGAAAGAATAAAATGAAATAATAGTAATAGTAGCAGTAATAATAATAATAATAATAATAATAATAATAATAATAATAATAATAATAATAATGTTGTAAAACATGGTAAGATCAAATAATGAAATGAAAATGAAATGAAATGAGATTAATAAAATAAAATAAAAAAAATAAAATAGATTAAAAATAAAATAAAATATATGAAAAATAAGATAAAATAAAATAAGGTAAAATAAAATATAAAACAAAATATATTAGAAATAAAATAAAATAAAATAAAATAAAATAAAATAAAATAAAATAAAATAAAATAAAATAAAATAAAGATTTTCCACAGCTTTTCCCAGCCAAATCCCGTCTACTTCTGGGAAACAAACTCAGGGAATTCCAGCTCCCGGAAGGAAAAGGATCCACCGGGAAATTCGGGAAATTTGGGAAGCTGAAAAAGCTCCGGGAACCGGGGGAATTGGGGAGTTCGGGGGATTTGGGGGGTTCGGGGCCGGAGCGCGGCGGGGGCGGCAGGTGGCGGGTGGCGGCGGGGGCGGGGCGGGCTTTGTGTCGCAAATGGGCCCCGTCTGTCCCCAAAGCTTTTCCCCCCTCCACTGTCCCCTCTGTCCGTCCCTCTGTCCCTCTGTCCGTCCCGTCTGTCCCCGCGGCTGTGTCCCCTTCACTGTCCCTCTGTCCCCACCTGCCTGTCCCCCTGTCCCTCTGTCTCCCCGTCCCCCTGTCCGTCTGTCGGTCTGTCCCCTCTGTCCGTCTGTCCCCGCGGGCTCCGTTCCCGGCAGATGGAGCGGCCGCAGCTGCTCCCGGGGATCCGCGGGGAATCCCGAGCGCCGCGCCCCGCCCCCCGCTCATCTTCCTCATCATCCTCATCCTCATCATCCTCATCCTTCTCATCCTCATCTTCCTCATCACCCTCATCCTCCTCATCCCCCTCATCCTCCTCCTCTTCTTCCTCATCCTCATCATCATCATCTTCCTCATCATCCTCATCCTCTTCTTCCTCATCATCTTCATCATCCTCATCATCCTCATTCTCATCCTTATCTTCTTCTTCGTCCTCATCATCCTCCTCCTCATCATCCTTATCATCCTCTTCTTCCTCGTTTTCATCACCCTCATCCTCCTCATTCTCATCCTCTCCTTCCTCATCATCCTCATCACCCTCATCCTCGTCGTCTTCTTCCTCACCCTCATCATCCTCATCCTCCTCCTCATTCTCATCATCCTCATCCCCTTCTTCCTCATCATCCTCATTCTCATCTTTATCTTCTTCATCCTCATCTTCTGCATCTTTATCCTCCTCCTCCTCATCTTTATCTTAACTTCATCCTCACCCTCATCTTCATCCCACTCCTCATTCCCATCCTCATCCTCCTCATCTTCATCCCCTCTTGCCGCTCCTGGGAATCCGGGAATGCCGCGGGGAAAAAGGGGAAAAAACTTTGGAGTGGGAAAAGCGGCCGGGAACGGATCCCAAATCCCAGCGGGACAGGGCAGGAACGGCCCCGGTCCCGGTTTTTTTTAAAGGCTGGAATGGTGGGAATTTACCCCCAAAAAAATGGGGAATAAAATTCTCCCCAAAATCGCTGAGAGGGGTGGGAATTTCCCCGCTGGCTCTCCCGAAGAAATTCCTGGGAATTTTGGATGTTTGGGATCACTCCCGGCTCGATTTGGGGAATTATTTGGGAATTCGGGAATTTGGGTATTTTGGGAATTTGGGAATTATTTGGGAATTTGAGAATTTGGGGATTTGGGAATGTGGGGATTGGGGAATCTGGGGATTGGGGAATTCGGGGATTGGGGAATTTGGGGATTTGGCCCCTTGAGTTTCCCTGCGGATCTGGGATTCCCGGGAATTCGGGGTGGATCCCTGGATGGGAAGCAGGGGATTTTTTTTTTTTGGGAAACCCCAAGTTTCATTCCCGCATCCAAACCAATTCCCGGCCTGGGTTATCCCGGAGCTTTTCCTCAGCGTGCAATTCCTGCTCCCAGCGCCTCTTTCCCGAGGTTTTTTTTTTTTTTTTTTTGGGGAAAACCGCCCAATTCCCGAATCCAGGGATTCCTGGTCAGCCTCTGCTTTTCCCAGCAAAACCCCGGGAATTTTTCCCACCTCCTCCCTCTCCCTTTTCCTTCCATTCCTGACGAAATTCCCAATTTTCCTTGGAAACCAAACGGATTCCAGGCGGGTTCTTTTCCTTTTCCCCGCTCCCAAACCCTCCCAGGAAAATCCCTCTTTCCAAAGGGATTTGGGACCCAAACCTGGCAGCGGGACCGAGGCATTTCCCGGGAATTTGGGGCAGAATTCCCGGTTTTTGGGCCATTCCCGATGCCTGGAAAAGCCGCCTTACCCCGAGTCCCGCACCATCCCCGGGCTCCGCGCGTTTCTCCTCCAGGAATTCCCAGGATTTCCGCTCATCCATTCATGGAGAAAAGAGGAAAAAACTTTCCCTGGATTCTCCCGAGGTCCCGCGGATGATCCGGGATGGGAATCCGGGATGGGAATCCGGGATTGATCCCGAAATTCCCGGGGAAGCCGCTCCGGAGCCTCCGAGGAGGAAATTTCGCCGCTTCTCCCCCCCAAAAATTCCCAATTTATCCACGCCGGGCCCGACCCCGGGATCCTCATTGGCCTCTCCGGTTCCCCCCCCTCCCTTTTCCCTCATAAATATGGAAAAGCGGGAATTCGGGATTCCATTGGCTGCGCGGGAAGCCCCGGGAGGGGCGCGCTGGATGCGGGCCGGGAAAAGGCGACAGCTGCTCCCGGGGCTGCTGCCCAGCGGGAATTCGGGAACAGCGGGAGAAGGGCCCGGAGCGGAACTCCCGGGGCCGAAAATCGGGGAAAGGGAGCCTGGAGATTGGGAAAAGGGAGCCTGGAGTGGAATTCCCGGTCCTGAAAATTGGGGAAAGGGAGCCTGGGGCGGAATTCCCGGTCCTGAAAATGTTCCCGTCCCCGCTCTGTCCTCGCTGTCCCGGCTCTATCCCCGCTGTCCCCGCTCTGTCCCGGCTCTGTCCCTGCTGTCCCCGCTCTGTCCCCTCTCTATCCCCGCTATCCCGGTTCTGTCCCCGCTGTCCCCGCTGGCGCTGCTGGCGGTGCTGGCCCTGGCTCTGTCCCTGCTATCCCGGTTCTGTCCTCGCTGTCCCGGTTCTGTCCCCGCTGGCGCTGCTGGCGCTGCCGCCCTGGCTCTGTCCCCGCTATCCCGGTTCTGTCCCCGCTGTCCCGGTTCTGTCCCCGCTGTCCCCGCTATCCCGGTTCTGTCCCCGCTATCCCGGCTCTGTCCCCGCTGTCCCGGTTCTGTCCCCGCTGTCCCCGCTGTCCCCGCTGGCGCTGCTGGCGCTGCTGGCGCTGCCGCCCTGGCTCTGTCCCCGCGCTGTCCCCGCTCTGTCGCCAGCTGAGCCCCGCGTGTCGCCGCCCGCGGCTCCGGGGCCGTTCCGGGAGCAGCTGCGAGCGCGGCGGGCACCGGGCCCGGGCGGGAGGGGCCGCGAGGGGACGGGGACGGCGACGGGGACCGGGACGGGAGAGGGGGACAGGACATGGGGACAGCGACAGGAGATGGGGACAAGGACAGCCACGGGAGATGGGACAGGGAGTGCAGCGCGGAAAGAGCCCGGAGCGGCTCCCGGCGCAGCCGCATCCCAAATCCCCGTCCCTCACTCCCGAATCCCCTCCCCGACACCCCGAGGGGATTTTTTGGGATCGTTCCAGGCGCCTCCCGCATCCATCACTCCCCAAATCCCACATCCCAAATCCACATCCATCATCCCATATCCCACATTCCCAAATCCCACATCCCAAATCCACATCCATCTACCCGAATCCATCACCCCGAATCCCAAATCCCGAATCCCAAATCCCAATTCCCACATCCATCATCCCATATCCCACATTCCCATCCCAAATCCCAATTCCCGAATCCCAAATCCACATCCATCACCCCAACCCCACATTCCCAATTCCCAAATCCACATCCATCACCCCCAATCCCACATTCCCATCCCGAATCCCAAATCCCACATCCCAAATCCACATCCATCATCCTATATCCCACATTCCCAATTCCCGAATCCCAAACCCACATCCATCACCCCCAGTCCCACATTCCCAATTCCCGAATCCCAAACCCACATCCATCACCCCCAGTCCCACATTCCCAATTCCCGAATCCCAAACCCACATCCATCACCCCCAGTCCCACGTTCCCAATTCCCGAATCCCAAACCCACATCCATCACCCCCAGTCCCACGTTCCAGCCCCGGTTCCCGTCCCCTCCTCCCCGCGGGGATTCTTTGGGATCGTTCCCGGCGCGGCCGCAGCTGATCCCGGCGGCTCCGGGCGCGATTCCAGCCGGGAACGAGCCGGGAACGAGCGGAGCCGTCCCAGCGCTTCCCGCCGGGAATTGCCGGGAATGGGGGATCCCAGCCAGGGATGTGCCCGGACCCCAAAAATCCCAAAAATCCCGCGGAGCTGGGAAGGGTCTGTGGAATTTTGGTCATTCCCAGTCCCGGGAATTCCTGGGATTTCGGTCATTCCCAGTCCTGAGATTTCCCAGGATTTTGGTCATTCCAATCCTGAGAATTCTCGGGATTTTGTTCATTCCCAGCCCCGAGAATTCCCGGAATTTTTGGTCATTCCCAGTCCTGCGAATTCCCGGGATTTTGGTCATTCCCAGTCCCGAGAATTTCCAGCCCATTATCCCAAACTTCCAGCCCATTATCCCAAATTCCCGGCTCAATATCCCAAATTTCCAGCCCATTGTCCCGAATTCCTGGCCCATTATCCCGAATTTCCAGCCCAATATCCCAAATTTCCAGCCCATTATCCCAAATTTTGGCTCCGTCCCTTCCTCCCCATTCTGTTATCCCAAAGCTTTTTTTTTCCCAACCTGCTCCTCCTTTTCCATGAATTATTTGGGATCCAAATCCCATCCCCTTTTATCCAATCCCAAATTCCCCGGATTCCCAGTGTTTGACGGAAAAAAACCTGGAAATAAAAAAGTTTCCTTGGGAATTCCACGGATTTATTTATAATATTTACAAATCCCAGGGAAAAAAAAAAGGGATATTTTCCATTGGGACATTCCCGGACCCTTTGGAATTCCTCACGATTCCCAAAAAGCTCCACCCTCGGAAACAGGATGGGTCCAACTGGGAATTCTTGGAATATATTGGGAATTTCTCACTGAGGGCATCGAATCCAAATGAGAATTTCCCACTCAGGGCATCGAATCCAATTGGGAATTTGGGGAATTTCCCACCCAGGACATCGATCCCACCTGGAATTTTGGGAATTTCCCTGGAACACCTCTGGCATTTCCAGCTCTGGGGGAATTCCCTGTCGAGGATTTTCTGGAAGTTCCCCCGGATTTTCCAGGAGGTTTTTCCCAGATTTTTCAGGTGGTTTTCCCAGATTTTCCTGGAGGTTTCCCCGGATTTTCCAGGCGGTTTTCCCCAGATTTTCCAGGATGTTTTTCCTGCATTTTCCAGGAGATTTTCCTGAATTTTCCAGGAAGTTTTTCTGGTATTTTTCCAGGTGGTTTTCTGGGATTTTCCCAGGAGGTTTCCCTGGGATTTTCCCGGAAGCTTTTCCTGGATTTTTCCAGGCAGTCTTCTGGAATTTTCAAAGAAGTCTTCCCTGAACTTCCCAGGATGTTTTTCCTGAATTTTCCAGGTGGTTTTCTGGGATTTTCTCCGGGATTTTCCAGGCAGTTTTTCTGGGATTTCCCAGGCAGTTTTCCTGAATTTTCCTGGCTGTTTTCCCAGAATTTTTCCAGGCAGTTTTCCCGGGTTTTCCAGGCGTTTTTTCCGGGATTTTCAGTACCCAGAGGAGCCGGGAGGGGCCGGGATCCCAAAGAGCAGCGAGGCCTTGGAGTTGATGAGGAAGGTGCCGAGCAGGGACAGGAGCAGCACCAGCACCCCCAGCGCCAGCGTCAGCAGCTGGAAAAATGGGAATTTGGGAAAATTGGGATATTTGGGATGTTTGGGATGTTGGGCATATTGGGAATTTGGGATATTGGGAATTTAGGGTATTCAGGATATTGGAAATTTGAGATATTGGGACATTAGGGACATTGGGAATTGAGATATTACGGATTGGGAATTTTGTATATTGGGAATTTTGGAGATTTGGGATTAGGGATTTGGGAATTGGGCTATTTGGAATATTGGGGAATTCAGGGATTTGGGATATTGGGGATGCTGGGAATTGAGATATTGGAGATTTGGGAATTTGGGATATTGGGCATTGGGGAATTGGGGATATTTGGGCTATTGGGGATTGGGAAGATTTGGAATTGAGGGTTGCGAATTGGGGATTTGGGAATTTGGGAACTGAGAATTTGGGATATTGGGAAATTGGGATATTTGGGAATTAGGGATTTTGGATACTGGGAATTTTGGATATTAGGGATTTGGGATATTGGGGATTTAGAAATTGGGCATTTGGGATATTGGGAATACTGGGAATTTAGGAGATTGAGGATTTGGGATACTGGGAATTGGGAATTTTGAATATTGAGGATTGGGACCTGAGGACATTAGGAATCTGAGAATTTGTGATATTTAGAATTTTAGATATTGGGGAATGGGGATATTGGGAATTCAGGAGATTGGGGATTTGAAAATTTGGTGATTTGGAATATTGAGCAAATTGGGAATTGGGGATATTGGGGATTTGGGATATGGGGGATACTGGGAATTTGGGGATTTGGGATACTGGGGATATTGGTAATTTAGGAGATTGAGGATTTGGGAATTTGGGGGATTTGGGAACTGAGGACATTGGGACACTGGGAATTTGGGGATGGGGATAAACCCCGTGTCCCCTCCCTGTCCCCGCCCTGCGTCACCTCCAGCTCCCTGCTGGCCACCAGGAAGATCCGGGCCCTGATGTCCTTCCAGCGGCTCTCGGTCCACGTGGAGAATTCCCGGGAATCCCAGCGGCGCAGCTCGAAGGCCGGGGACAGCGCCGGGGACAGACGGACACCGGAGCGGACGCAGCCGGGAACGCGGGACGAGGAATTGCCGTCCAGGGGGCCCTGCACCCACCAGTACTCGTACAGCTGGGAAGGAGAGCCAGAAAAATGGGAATTATACAGGGAAAAATGGGAATTAAAGCTGGGAAAAATGGGAATTATACAGGTAAAAATGGTAATGACAGCCAGGGACAGACGGACACCGGAGCGGACGCAGCCGGGAACGCGGGACGAGGAATTGCCGTCCAGGGGGCCCTGCACCCACCAGTACTCGTACAGCTGGGAAGGAGAGCCAGAAAAATGGGAATTATACAGGGAAAAACGGGAATTACAGCTGGGAAAAATGGGAATTATACAGGGAAAAATGGTAACGACAGGGCTGGGGACAGACGGACACCGGAGTGGACACAGACAGGAATTCTGGATGTGGAATTGCCGTCCAGGGGGCCCTGCACCCACCAGTACTGGCACAGCTGGGAAAAGTGGGAAAAATGGGAATTATACATCGAAAAATGGGAATTATACAGGGAAAAATGGGAAAGACAACTGGGAAATGGGAATGATACAGGGAAAATGGGAATTATACAGGGAGAAATGGGAAAGACAGCTGGGAAATGGGAATGATACAGGGAAAATGGGAATTATACAGGGAAAAATGGGTAAGACAACTGGGAAATGGGAACTATACAGGGAAAGTGGGAATTATACAGGGAAAAATGGGAAAGACAGCTGGGAAATTGGGAATCAGAACCGGGAATGACACAAGGAAAGCGGGAATTACAGCTGGGAATGGCACAGGGTAAAACGGGAATTACACAGGGAAAAATGGGAATGAGAGCTGGGAAAATGGGAATTACACACGGAAAAATGGGAATGGTAACTAGGAAAAAAGGGAGTTACACATGGAAAATCCAATCCCAATCCCATTATCCCAAATCCCAGGCTCACCTCCGGCTGTGTTCCGGGCGTTTTCCCGGGGTTCTGGCACTGCTCCTGTTATCCCAAATCCCCAATCCCATTATCCCAAATTACCTCGGGCATGGTTCCGGGCGTTTTCCCGGGGTTCTGGCACTGCTCCCGGCTCAGGTTGGCGCTGATCCCGGTCAGGTTCCCCAGCACCGCCTGCAGCAGCTGCGTCGTGTTGGTGGGGCTGGACACGGCCACGTAGTGCTGGGGAAACGGGCCTGGAAAAACGGGAATAACACGGGAAAAATGGGAACAGAAACAGGAATTACGGGATTGGGAACAGGGAAAATGGGATTGGGAACAGGGAAAATGGGAAAAACAGGATTTGGAACGGGGAAAACAGGATTGAGAATGGGAAAATGGGATTGGGAATGGGAAAAATGGGATTGGGAAGGGGAAAAACGGGATTTGGAATGGGGAAAACGAGAAAAATGAGGAGAACGGGATTGGGAATGGGGAAAATGGGATTGGGAATGGGGAGAAACAGGATTTGGAATGGGAAAAATGGGAGAAAGGGAAAAATGGGATTGGGAATGGGGAAAACAGGACTGGGAATGGCAGAAATGGGTTTGGGAATGGAAATTCCAGCTGGGGAATGGTAATTCTGGCCCTAGGGAATCACGACTGGAAAAACAGTGATTGGAGAGGGGGAAAATGGGAATTACAACCAGGAAAAATGGGAATTACAGGCAGGAAAAGTGGGGATCACAGCTCATGGGGATCCCAGCAGGAGAAGGAGGAATTCCAGCTGGGAATCCCATCAGGAAAAGCGGGAATGGGGATCTCTCTGCTCACCCAGGATTCCCTTCTGGTCGGGTTTGATCAGGGACTGGAACCAGGAGTTGTTGGAGTTGAGCAGGAACCCAAAGAGCAGCCGAGCGACCTGGGGGGGGAAAAACCCCGCAATTCCATCAGGGAAAAGGGGCCAGGAAAATGGGGAATTCCAGGAAAATAGGGGAAGTGGGGAATTCCAAGAAAATTGGGGATTCTGATTCCAGGGATCCCAGGAAAATTGGGAATTCCAGGCCAACTGTGGATTCCCACCGCAGCATTCCCAGCAGGAACTTCCATCATTCCCAGCATTCACTCCTGTCATTCCCATCAGGAATTCCATCATTCCCAGCAGGATTTCTTAGCAGGAATTCCCATCATTCCCAGCAGGAATTCCCATCATTCCTAGCAGGAATTCCCAGCAGGAATTTCCATCATTCCCAGCAGGATTTCCCAGCAGGAATTCCCATCGCTCCCAGCACGAATGCTCAGCAGGAATTCCCATCGCTCTCAGCAGGAATTCCCATCACTCCCATCACTCCCAGTAGGAATTCTCGGCAGGAATTCCCAATGCTCTCAGCATTCCCATTGTTCCCAGGTGGAATTCCCACCGTTCCCAGCAGGAATTCCCACCATTCCCATCGTTCATTCCCACCACAATTCCTACCGTTTTCTCATCCGCCTGGATGTTCTCGGTTCCGTTTTGTCCCCCGGCCAGGGAGAACAGAGCCCGGGCCACCAGCGTGCCCACCTTGGCCAGGGCCTGGAGAACGGGACAAACACGGGAATTACGGGAATTCCAGGAATTCTGAGAGAACGTCCGGACCTTGTCCCGACGCTCCCGGGTCCTTCCCGCCCTCATTCCCAGCTTTTCCCTCCTCTTCCCATTCCCAAATCTCTTGGGATTTATTCCTGACCTCATTCCCAGCTTTTCCCTCCTCTCCCCATTCCCAAATCCCTCAGGATTTATTCCCAACCCTTTCCCAAGGTTTTCTCTCTCTCCCCGTTCCCAAATCCCTCCCAGCTCCTTCCCAAGTTTCCCCCCGCTCCAATTCCCATTCCTGTCCGGATCCTGAATCGCAGGAATCCCCTGGATCCCAAATCTCAAGAATCCCTTGGATCCCAAACTTCAGATCACCAATTCCAGGAATCCCCATCATCCCAAATCCCAGCAATTCCCTGGATCCCAAACCCCAGATCCCAAACCCCAGGAATCCCCCAGATCCCAGGAATGCCCTGGATCCCAGGAATTCCCCGGATCCCAAATCCCGAATCCCAGGAATCCCAGCTCCCAAACCCCAGGAATCCCCTGGATCCCAGAACCCAGAAATCCCCCAAATCCCAAACCCCAAGAATTCCCATCTCCCAAATCCCAGGAATCCCCCGGATCCCAAGTCCTGGACCCCAAACCCCAGGAATCCTTCGGATCCCCCAAACCCCAGGAATTCCCAGAATTCCGGGAATTCGGCGGGACCTTGGCGGTGTCGGTGACGTGCTCCAGCTGCTCCTCGGGGCTCATTCCCTCGGGATAACGCAGCCCGATGTTCTCGGCCGTGTCGTAGATGCTCTGGAAGTACCTGGGAACAAAACACGGGAAAACCTGGGAACAAAAATCTGGGAACAAAACCCAGGAAAAATCTGGGAACAAAACCCAGGAGAAATTTGGGAAAAATCCAGGAAAAATCTTGGGAAAACTACAGGAAAGATCTCAGAAAAATCTGGGAACAAAGTCCAGGAAAAATGCGGGATTCCCAAATTCCCGCTGCAAATCCCAAAATTCCTTCGGAAAACCCAGACCGGGGTCACGGGGGGTGATCCCAAAAAAACCCCTGGAAGGGGAGAGGAATCAGCGGGGCGAGAATTCCATGGAAAATTCCGGGAGCAGCCTCCGGAAGCGCAGCTGCGGCTCCGGCGCCGCCGGGCTCGGGGCCAGGAACGCTCTCCCGAAAAAAGCCGGAATTTCCTCTCGCCTGTCCGAGCAATTCCCTGCCGCCCTTCCGAGCATTCCCGGGAAGGGAAGCTCCCACGGGAAGGGACGGATCCCGCTGGAATGGCTGGCATTCCCGGGTTTCTGGGATGGAATTCCCACGGGAAGGGACGGATCCCGCCGGAAATCCCGGATTTGAGGGATGGGATTCCGGCAGGATCCTGCTGGAATGGCTGGAATTCCTGGATTTGTACCTGTTCCAGAATTCCTGCATTTTACGTGCTCTGGAATTCCTGGATTTTTTTGCCTGTTCTGGAATTCCCAGGATTCCCAGATTTACCTGTCCCAGAATTCCTGGAATTTCCAGTTTTACCTGCCCTACAATTCTCAGATTTACTTGCACCGGAATTCCCAGATTTTCCTGTCCCACAATTCCGGGCACTCGCAGATTTACCTGCCCTGGAATTCCCGGTTTTACCTGTCCCAGAATTCCCGTCGTTCCCAGATTTACCTGTCCCAGAATTCCCATCATTCCCAGATTTACCTGTCCCAGAATTCCTGGAATTCCCAGATTTTACCCGTCCCACCATTCCCAGCATTCCCGTATTTTACCTGTTCCGGAATCCCGCCCGGTGGTCGCTCAGCACCGCCCCCGGGATGCTCCGGGACCTCAGGAACCTCTGGAATGACGAGGGCGGGAGGGGCTGGGACACGTCCGGCTCCTGCAGGGAAACCCCGGAGCTGGAACTGGAGTTCCGGAGCGCGGACAGGAGCCGCTCGACCTGGAAAAACAATGGGAATTTTCATTGGGAATGACGGGAATAACAACAGGAATAACAACAGGAATAACAACAGGAATGACGGGAATGATGAGAGGGTCTGGGATGTGGGGAAACCCTGGAGCCGGAACTGGAGTTCTGGAGCTTGGAAAGGAGATCCCGGACCTGGGAAAACAATGGGAATTCCTATTGGGAATGACGGGAATGATGGGAATGACAACGGGAATAATGGGAATCCTGAGGGGTTCTGGTATGTGGGGAAACCCCGGAGCTGGAGCTGCTGCTCTGGAGCTTGGAAAGGAGATCCTGGACCTGGAAAAACAATGGGAATTCCCATTGGGAATGACGGGAATGATGGGAATGACAACGGGAATAACAACGGGAATAACAACAGGAATAATGGGAATAATGGGAATGATGAGAGGATCTGGGATGTGGGGAAACCCCGGAGCTGGAACCGGAGTTCTGGAGCTTGGAAAGGAGATCCTGGACCTGGGAAAACAGCGGGAATTCCTGTTGGGAATGATGGGAATGACAATGGGAATAATGGGAATCCTGAGGGGTTCTGGGATGTGGGGAAACCCCGGAGCTGGAACCGCAGCTCTGGAGCTTGGAAAGGAGATCCCGGAGCTGGAAAAACAATGGGAATAATGCTGGGAATAACAATGGGAATGACAAGAACAACGAGGATCCTGAGGGGCTCTGGGATGTGGGGAAACCCCGGAGCTGGAACCGCAGCTGTGGAGCTTGGAAAGGAGATCCCAGACCCGGAAAAACACCGGGAATAACAATGGGAATAACGGGAATAACAATGGGAATGACGGGGGGCTTTAGGATATGGGGAAACTCCGGAACCAGAACTGGAGTTCTGGAGCTTGTAAAGGAGCTCCCGGACCTAGGAAAACACCGGGAATTCCTCTTGGGAATGCTGGGAATAACAGCATTCCCTGGGATGGGGAACATTCCCAGGATTGGGAACATTCCCAGGGATGTCGGGCTCACCTGCTCATCCACGGATTTGTTCTGGCGGGAGACGGGATCCGTGTGCATCCAGAGCTCGGAATTGTTCATCAGGGACACCTGGAAAACAGCCAGGGGGGAAATCCGGGAAAAATCAGAATTGAGATGGGAAATTCAGGGAAAAACTCGGGAAATTCCAGGGGAAATCAGGGAATCCCCAGGACAGGATCCCTGGAATGTTTTCTCCCGGACCTGTCCCAGCTCCAGGAAGGCGCCGATGTTCTCCAGGCGCAGCGGGAACTTCTCCTGCTCCATGTCAAACACCAGGCGCGAGCTGCCGATGTAATCAAAGCTCTCCTGGGAAAGGGAACGGAACGACCGGAGTGGGAAATGGGAATGGGAAAATGGGGAAAAGGGGAATGGGGAAATGGGAATGGGAAAGGGGAAAGGAAAAGCAAAATGGGAAAGGGAAAGAAAAAGAGGGAAAAGGAAAGGGGAAAGGGGAGAAGGGGAATGGGAAAAGGGAAAAGGGAAAGGGGAAATAAGAACGGGGAAAGGGAAATGGGAAAGGGGAATGGGAAGGGGAAATGGAATGGGGAAAGGGGAAAATGGGAAAGGGGAATGGGAAAGGGAAATGGAATGGGGAAAGGGGAAAATGGGAAAGGGGAATGGGAAGGGGAAATGGAATGGGGAAAGGGCAAAATGGGAAAGGGGAAAGGGAAATGGGGAAAACGAGAACGAGGGAATGGGAAAAGGGGAAAAGGGGAATGGGGGAAATGGGAAAGGGGGGAAATGGGAAAGGGGAATGGGGAAAGGGGGGAAATGGGAAAGGGGAATGGGGAAAGGGGGGAAATGGGAAAGGGGAAAGGGGAAATAGAAAAGGGAAAATGGAAATGGAAAAGAGAAAAGGGAAAGGAAAAATCAAGGAATGAAAGAGAAAGAAATGGAAAAGAAAGAGAACGGAGAAAAGAGGAAAAAACAACAAACAGAGCTCGTCCCACCCAAAACCCCAGGAAAAACCCGTTCCCAAGGGCTGGGAATGATCCCAAAGATCCAGAGCTGGATCCTGGGATTGATCCCAAGGATCCTGGGCTGGATTCCCCCGGGATTCCGTGTCTCACCCCCTGGAAGAAGACGAAGAGCACGTTCTTGGGCAGGCTCTGGGCGCCGGGGGCTCCGTGCAGGGCCTGCGCCGCCGCCAGCAGCGCCACGAAGGAGCCGACGGCGGCCTCGGCCCCCGGGGCCACGTTCCAGAAAAACGAGTGGCTGTCCACCTGGAAAAATGGGGAAAATAATGGGAAAAATAATGGGAATGTTCCAGAAAAACGAGTGGCTGTCCACCTGGAAAACGGGGAAAATAACGGGAAAAATAATGGGAATGTTCCAGAAAAACGAGTGGCTGTCCACCTGGAAAACGGGGAAAATAACGGGAAAAATAATGGGAACGTTCCAGAAAAACGAGTGGCTGTCCACCTGGAAAATGGGGAAAACAATGGGAAAAATAATGGGGATGTTCCAGACAAACGAGTGGCTGTCCACCTGGAAAATGGGGAAAATAACGGGAAAAATAATGGGAAAAATAATGGGAATGTTCCAGAAAAACGACTGGCTGTCCACCTGGGAAAATGGGGAAAACAATGGGAATGTTCCAGAAAAACGAGTGGCTGTCCACCTGGAAAATGGGGAAAATAATGGGAAAAATAATGGGAATAATGAGAAAAATAATGGGAACGTTCCAGAAAAACAAGTGGCTGTCCACATGGGAGAAACAGGGAATGGGACAGGGAACATCCTTGAAATACAATACAATGGGATTTTCATTGCGATTTTCCCAGGGATTTCTCCATGATTTCCCCGTGATTCTCCCAGAGATGTTCCCAGGATTTCCCCAGAAATTTCCCCAGAACTTCCCCATAATTTTCCCCAGGATTTCCCCCACAATTTTCCCAGAAATGCTCCCAGATTCTCCCCATGATTTTTCTAGGAATCTCACCATGACTTCCCCAGGACCTTCCCCAGGAATTTCCCCAAGCTTCTTCCCATAATTTCCCTACGATTTCCCCGTGACGTTTCCAAAGATGTTCCCAGGATTTTCCCCACAATTTCCCCGCAACTTCCCCAGGATTTTCCCAGATTTTTCCCGTGATTTCCCCACGATTTTTCCCAGGATTTTTCCCATAATTCCCCCAGGATTTTTCCCAGACTTTTCCCACAATTTCCCCATGATTTCCCCACAATTTTCCAGGGATTTTCCCCACAATTCTTCCCAGATTTTTCCCCAGAATTTCCCCAGGAATTCCAGGTCCGCTCACCCTGGTGGCCGCCAGCACCACGCGCTGCTCGGGCTGCAGCCGCCCCGAGGCGTTGATGGGCTGGAGGGAGCTCCAGACATTGAAATCCAGCAGGGGGTCACACACGATCTCTGGGAACGGGAAAACATGGAAAACATTCCAGGCACTGGGAAAAACCCAGGGAAAAAATGGGAAATCCTGCTGAAAACGGGATTTTTGTGGGAATTTTTATGGAGGAAATGAAAGGGATTGGTGGGGTTCGGGGAGCTCCAGATTTCCAGGATTTCCACAGGATTTACCCAGGGTTCTCCCAGGATTTTCCTGGAATTTTCCTGAGATTTCCCAAGGATTTCCTCAGCATTGTCCTGGGATTTCCTAGGATTGAATCCCAGCATGTTCTTGTGATTTCCCAGGATTTCCCCAGGTTTTCACTGGGACTTCACCAGGATTTCCCTGTGACTTCCTGAGGATTTTCCCCAGGATTTATCCAGTATTTCCCCATGATTTCCCTGTTTTTCCCAGATTCCCCAGGAATTCCCTGTGGTTTCCCTGTGACTTCCCCAGGATTTCCCCAAGATTTCCTCAGGGTTTTCCCCAGAATTTCTCTGCGATTCCTCCAGGATTTCCACATTATCTCCTCAGGGTTTCTCCCAGATTCCCCAGAGTTTCCTTGTGGTTTCCCCAGAATTTCTCTGTGATTTCTCCAGGATTTCCCCATGACTTCCTCAGGGTTTTCCCCAGGATTTCCCTGTGAATTTCCCCAGGATTTCCCTGTGAATTTCCCTATGAATTTCCCCAGGATTTCCCTCTGTTTTTCCCAGGATTTCCCCATGATTTCCTCAGGGTTTTCCCCAGGATTTCCCTCTGTTTTTCCCAGGATTTCCCCAGGATTTCCCTGTGAATTTCCCCAGGATTTCCCCACGTTTTTCTCAAATTCCCCCAGGATTTGGGCTGCTGACCTGGGTTGATGCTGAAGGCGCTCTGCAGCCCCAGTGCAGCCCCAGTGCAGCCCCAGCAATGCATGACTCACCCGGGTTGATGCTGAGGGCACTCTGCAGCCCCATTGCAGCCCCAGCAATGCATGACTCACCCGGGTTGATGCTGAAGGCGCTCTGCAGCGAGCTGCGGCGCATGCAGGTGACGGTGCTGGCTGCAGCGTGCATGTGGGACTGCAGCTGCATGGCGCACAGCGGGAACTGCGGCGCTGAGCCCCCGGGGCCCGGCACGTTGTGGGCTTGGTAACACTGGCAACAAACAGCGTGTTATTTCTTGTTTTTATAGATTTTAAACACTTTTTGGGCATTTTTTTCTGGCTTTTTAATGGATTCGTAATGGAATTTTTAAGATTTTTCAACGGATTTCTATCATTTTTTAAATTAAATTTTAACGGACCTTACCGCGCTTAAACGAATTTTAAAGGACTTTTAATGGATTTTTAATGGGATTTTTCCCCACCTCGTGTTCCTCTCACCTCTTTGATGAGCTGGGTCTCGTTGGCGTCCTGCAGCAGGAAAATGGGGAAGGGAAAATCCTCATAGGAGACCCCGGAGCCACCTGGGTTCCACTGGGAGCCGTTGCAGTGAGCAAATTGAGGGCCGTAGGTGTCTGAATATACACCTAAAAAATGAGGGAAAAAAGGTAAAAAAAGGGTAAAAATTGGCCAGGAACTGTGGGCTGTGTCTGAATACATCCCTAAAAAAATGGGGGAAAAACGGTGAAAAATGGGTAAAAATTGGGCAAGAAATGGGGGAAGAACAGAGCAAGAACTGTGGCCTGTAGGTGTCTGAGTAAATACTTGAAAAATGGGGGAAAAATGGGAAAAAATGGGTAAAAACTGGGCAAAAACCCGGAGCCGTTGCAGTGAGCAAACTGGGGGCCGTAGGTGTCTGAATAAACACCTGAAAAATGGGGGAAAATGGTAAAAAAAAGGGTAAAAATTAACCAGGGACTGTGGGCTGTAGGTATCTGAATACATCCCTAAAAAATGGGGGGGAAAAAGGGAAAAAATGGGAAAAAACAAGGCAAAGAACGATGGCCCGTAGGTGTCTGAGTAAACCACCTGGAAAATGGGGGAAAAACGGGAAAAAAGGTGAAAAAGTCAAAAAGAACAGTGGAAAAATGGAATAAAATGGGGAAAAACAGGGGAAGAATGGGGGAGAAAATGGGAAAAAGAGGGGAAAAATGGGGGGAAAACTCAAGAAAAAAATGGGACAAAAATGTGAAGAAACTCAGAAAATAGAGGAAAAAAATGGGAAAAAAAGGGGGAAAAATGGAGAAAAATATGAAAAAAATGGGAAAAACCAGGAGGGGAAAATGGGAAAAAGCAGAGGGGAAAAGTTGGGAATTCTGCTCACCAAATCCATCGTTGGGACATTTCAATCCTGGGGAAAATCCTTGGGAAGGGGCGGGAGAGGCAGCGGCCACGGCCAGGCCTGAAATCCGGGAGGATCCTTTCAGCTGCATCAAAACGTCCCTGGAAATGGGGAAAAGGGGCTGGAATTTGGGATTTATCCATGAGTAATTGAAATCTGGGGATAAATCAAGGAAACGAAGGAAAAAATGAAATTTTCCTTCAATGTGAAAGTTGAAACCCAGGAAAAAATCAAGGGGAACTAAGGATAAATCCTGGGATTTTTATCTTGTGAGGGCACAAAATGGCGGAAAACCGACAAGGCTGGAAATTCCCCTGAGGTGGAGAAAAACCTTGCTGGAAATGGGAAAATGGGGCTGGAATTTGGGATTTATCCACGAAAAATTCAAATCTGAGGATAAATCAAGGAAATGAAGAAAAACATCCCAGGAATTTTATCTTGTGACGGCCCAAAATGGTGGAAAACCGACAAGGTCAAAAATCCTGGAATTTCCCTTCAGGTTCAACAAAACCTCCCTGAAAATGGGGAAAAAGGGGCTGGAATTTGGGATTTATACATAAGGAAATCGAAATTTGGAGATAAAGCTAGGAAATCATGGGAAAATCCCTTGGAAAAATCATGGAAGGGCCTAAAATGAGGGAAAAATCAACAGGGAGAAACTTCCAGCCACATCTTTCCTGCTTTGCCCAGAAAAAGGAGCCCCAAATCCATCCCAAAGTTTATTTTCCCTGGGTTTTTTTTAAATCATGGATCAAATAATTGCATCTGAGAGTCCAATCCCGCAAAAAAAAAAAAGCAGGAAAAGCAAAGTTTAGGAAGGAAAAAAATCCCTGAAACCCCAGGAACGCCCGGAGCACCTGGAAAAGGGGATTTGATCCCAAATTTTGGAGAAATTCCCACCTGGAGAAGAGGTTCCCGTCCAGCAGGACCATGTAGGGCGGGTGGGGACCCTTGGACAGGGCCCACTCCAGGTCCTGCTCCTGCTCCACCACGTGGATCACGCCCGTGTCCCCGCTCAGCGAGGCTGCCGGGGGAAAACGGGATCAGAGCCTCGGAATTCCCAAAATTCCCATGAAAAATCCATGGATTCCCACAGAACACCATGGCAGGGGGATGAGGGATTGAGGGGAAGAGGTGTGGAGTTGGAAATGTGGGATTCGTCCCCTCAGAAATCCCAACATTCCCACAGAAATCCATGGATTGCCATGGAACACCACGGCAGGGGGATAAGGGATTGAGGCAAAGAGGTGTGGGTGGAAATGTGGGATTTGTCCCCTCAGAATTCCCAAAATTCCCATGAAAAATGCATGGGTTTCCATGGAATAGCTGGGGAGAGGGGTGAGGGGGAGACGTGGGGTGGAAATGCGGGATTTGTCCCCTCAGAAATCCAGGGAATCCCACAAAACCCATGGGTTTCCATGGAATAGCTGGGGAGAGGGGTGAGGGAGAGCTGTGGGGTGGAAATGCGGGATTTGTCCCCTCAGAATTCCCAAAATTCCCTGGAAAGGATGGGCAGGAGGTGAGGGTTTTAGGGAAAAGCTGTGGGGCGGAAATGTAGGATTTGTCCCCTCAGAATTCCAGGGAATTTCTTCAAATCCCAAGCTATTCCATGGAAAAACAGGGCAGAGAGAGATGATGAATTTGGGGAGGAGTTGTGGGATGGAAATGTGGGAATTGTCCCCTCAGAACTCCCCGGAAAAGCAGAAGAGGGAAATGAGGAATTTAGGAAAGAGCTGCGGGGTGGAAATGTGGGATTTGTCCCCTCAGAATTCCCAAATTCCCCCACAAAACCCATGGATTCTCATGGAATAGCAGGGGAGCGGGGTGAGGGAGAGGTGTGAGGTGGAAATGTGGGATTTGTGCCCTCAGAATTCCCAAATTCCCCCACAAAACCCATGGATTCCCATGGAATAGCAGGGGAGCGGGGTGAGGGAGAGGTGTGAGGTGGAAATGTGGGATTTGTGCCCTCAGAATTCCCCAAATTCCCTGGAAAACCAAGGCAGGGAGCCGAGGGGCTCTGACACTGCCAGCATCACTGGGAGGCTCCCTCAGACACCCCCAACATTCCCAAAATTCCCAGATTTCCCTGGAATTCCCAGGAATTCCCACATTTCTCACACTGGCAGGGAGGCTCCCTCACACCCCCAGCGTTCCCAAATTCCCAAAAAATTCCAAGAAATTCCCAGACTTTCCAGGATTTCTCACACTGGCAGCCGATCTGGTGCGTGGCGTTGAGCAGGCGCACGCAGGGCGCTGTGTGGTTCAGGGGGATGTAAATCTTCCTGTGCACCGAGTTCCCCTGGCAGGAACCTGGAAAACGGGATAAAAAATGGGATAAAAAATGGGAAAAATGATGTAAATCTTCCTGTGCACGGAATTGCCCTGGCAGGAACCTGGAAAACGGGATAAAAAATGGGATAAAAAATGGGAAAAATGATGTAAATCTTCCTGTGCACCGAGTTCCCCTGGCAGGAACCTGGAAAACGGGATAAAAAATGGGAAAAATGATGTAAATCTTCCTGTGCACGGAATTGCCCTGGCAGGAACCTGGAAAATGGGATAAAAAATGGGAAAAATGGGAAAAATGATGTAAATCTTCCTGTGCACTGAGTTCCCCTGGCAGGAACCTGGAAAATGGGATAAAAAATGGGATGAAAAATGGGAAAATGGGATAAAAACTGGGAAAAATGGGAAAAATGATGTAAATCTTCCTGTACACGGAATTGCCATGGCAGGAACCCGGGGAAATGGGATAAAAAATGGGAAAGATGGGAAAATGGGATAAAAACTGGGAAAAATTATGTAAATCTTACTGTGCACGGAATTGCCCTGGCAGGAACCGGGAAAATGGGATAAAAAATAGGACAAATGGGAAAAATGATGTAAATCTTCCTGTGCATGGAGATATCCTGGCAGGAACCTGGGAAAACGGGAAAACTGGGATAAAAACTAGGATCAGAAACTGGGAAAAAACGGGATCAAGGACTGGGAATGACTGGGATTAGGGACTAGGAAAAACAGGACCAGGGACTGGGAATGGCATGGGAAAAACAGGTCAAAAACCAGGGAATGACTGGGATCAGGGACTGGGAATGGGGCAGGGAATAATGGGATCAAAAGCCACGAATGGCACGGGAAAAATGGGATCAGGGACTGGGAAAAACTGGGATCAGAGACTGGGAATGGGCTGGGGAAAACCAGGGATCAGAACTTAGGAATAGGGCAGGGAAAACGGAATAGGGCAGGGAAAAAGGAATAGGGCAGTTCAGAAACTGGGAACGGGGCAGGGGAAAATGGGATGAAAAGCCAGGAATGGCACGGGAAAAATGGGATCAGGGACTGGGAATGGGCTGGGAAACATGGGATTAGAAACTGGGAATGGGGCAGGGAAACACCGGGACCAGCGAGGGACACGGGGACCCCAAAAAGGGAACTGGGGACCCCAAAAAGAGAACTGGGGATCCCAAAAATGGAACTGGGGACCCCAAAAAGGGAACTGGGGACCCCAAAAGCGCCCCCGGGCCGCCCCTCCCCGCTCCCCTCAGGCCTCACCCGCCGCCAGCGCGGCCACGAGCAGCGCTCGGAGCATGCCCACGGAATTCCGGGCCGTTCCCGTGGAATTCCGGGCCATCCCCGGGGGATCCCGGCCCGGCCCCGCCGCCATCACCGCCCGCGGCACCGCCACTTCCGCCATCCGCTTCCGGCATCCGGCGGAAGTGACGTAAGGAGCAGGAAGCAGCGGTGCCGCTTCCGGGGCGGTCCCGCGGTGCCGACGTGGAGGTTCCGGGCTGCGGCCGGGCCGGGCTGGGACCATGTTGACCAAATTCGAGACCAAATCCGCGCGGGTGAAAGGTGAAAAAGCGGGATAAAAACGGGAAAAACAGGGATAAACAGGGGTAAAACAGGGATGGAGCGGGGTGCGGGCATGGGGAGGCGGAACTGTGGGGGCAAGGTGCGGGTCCGTTATGGAGGGAGGGCCCGGAGCGGCTGCAGCGGGAATGGAGGGGACGGGGGGAACCAGGGGGGATCCGAGGGGAATTTTGGGGTCTGATCTCAGATTTCCCCAGGTTTATTTCCCACTTTTCCCCAGGTTTATTTCCCACTTTTCCCCAGGCTTATTTCCCACCCTTTCCCCAGGGTTTTCCGAGGTTTGTTTCCCAGGTTTATTTCGTTTCCCAGGTTTATTTCCCACCCCTTTCCCAGGTTTATTTCCCACTCTTTTCCCGGGTTTTCCCCAAGGTTTCCCCGCCCCTTTCCCAGGTTTATTTCATTTCCCAGGTTTATTTCATTTCCCAGGTTTATTTCATTTCCCAGGTTTATTTCCCAGAGTTTTCCCACGCTTATTTCCCGTCCTTTCCCCAGGTTTATTTTCCTCTTTTTCCCAGGTTTGTTTCCCAAGGTTTTCCCAGGTTTATTTCCCAGGTTTATTTCCCAAGGTTTTCCCAGGTTTATTTCCCACCTTTTCCCAGGATTTTCTTCACCCCTTTCCCGTTTTTTTCCCCAGGTTTATTTCCCATCCTTTCCCCACCGTTTTCCTGGGTTTTCCCCAAGGTTTTCCCAGGTTTTTCCCAGGTTTATTTCCCACCTTTTCCCCATCCTTTCCCAGGTTTATTTCCTGGATTTTTCTCAGTTTCTCCCAGGTTTATTTCCCAGGTTTATTTCCCAATTTTTCCCAGGTTTTCCCTCACTCTTTTCCCGTTTTTTTCCCCGAGCTTTTCCCAGGTTTTTCCCCAGTTTTATTCCCAGTTTTTCCCACATTTTTCCCACTTTCCCCCCCCTGTTTTCCCAGGGCTGTCATTCCACCCCAAGCGGCCCTGGGTGCTGAGCAGCCTCCACAACGGCGTCATCCAGCTCTGGGACTATCGCATGTGCACCCTCATCGACAAGTTCGATGAGCACGACGGTAAAATGGGGCGAAAACGGGGAAAAACGGTGAAAAACAGGAAAAAACGGGGAAAAAAATGGGAAAAAATGAGAAAAATTCAGGAATTCTGGAGGGTTCTGGGGTGCACCCGAGCCTGTGGTGGGGTGGGTCCCGTGTGCGCCCTCGTTGAAAAGTTTGGTGAGCGTGATGGTGAAAACGGGGTGAAAGTGGGGAAAAATCCAGTGGGAAAATAAATTCAGGGAGAACGTAGGAAAAGTTTGGGGAAAATGGAAAATTTCTGGGAAAAATCCAGGAAAAAATGGGAGAAGTCTGGGAATTCTGGGGGTTTTGGGATCCCCTTGAACTCGTGGTGCTTCTGGGTTTGGGCTCCAGCGTGGGAAAAATTCCCAAAAAATTGGGGAAAAAATATCGAAAACTCAGGAAGAATTCTTAAACATTTGGGGATAATTCCCAGAAACTTGAGGGAAAATTCCCAAAAATCAGGCAAAGAATCCCAGAGGAGTTTTGATGTTTTTTTCCTGCTCCAGGGCCGGTGCGAGGCATCGATTTCCACAAGCAGCAGCCGCTCTTCGTGTCCGGGGGGGATGACTACAAAATCAAGGTGAGCTTTCACAATTTCCCTTTTTTCCCCCATTATCCCCCCAGTTTTCCCCTGGTTTTTTCTCCTTATTTTTTCCCGATTTTTCCCACCCCCATTTTTCCTATTTTTCCCCCATTTTCCTCCTCATTTTCTTCCCATTTTCTTCCCCATTTTCCCCCGTATTTTTCCCCATTTTCTCCCCACATTTTATTCCCCATTTTCTCTCATTTTTCACCCCATTTTCCCCCCATTTTCCCCCCTTATTTTCTTCCCATTTTTCTTTCGATTTTTTCCTCTTATTTTCCCCCTTATTTTCCCTATTTCCCCCCATTTCCCCCCGTTTTTTTCCCATGTTTTTTTTCCCATTTTTTTTCCCCATATTTTTTTCTCTCATTTTTCCTCGTTTCCCCCCTTTCCCCCCCTCCTTTTCCCTCTCGTTTTCTTCCCATTTTTCTCTCCATCTTTTTCCCATTTTTTCCCACGTTCCCCTCATTTTTCTTCCCGTTTTCTTTCCAATATTCCCCCCCATTTCTCCACCATTTTTTTCTTACTTTTTCCCCATTTTTAACCCAAAAACCAGAGCCTGGGATGGTCCCTGGGCTCCTCCCCAGCTCAGAATTTTTTGGGAATAAAATTTGGGAATTGGGACTGAGTGACGGCAGCGAGGAACCTGGGATTGAAAATCGGATTTAAACGGGAAAATCTGGGAATAAACAGGAAAAAATCCTGGGGAAAAGTGGGAATTCTGTGCTGCCGCTCCCCTGGAGCGGATCTGGGGCTTCCCTGGTTTGGAATTCCGGGAATTTTCCCTGGAATCTCCCTCTGGGATTGCAGGTGTGGAATTACAAACTGCGGCGCTGCCTCTTCACCCTGCTGGGCCACCTGGACTACATCCGCACCACCTTCTTCCACCACGTGAGCACGGGAATTCCGGGGGTTTTCTGGGAATTCTGGGGGTTTTCTGGGAATTCCGGGGGTTTTCTGGGAATTCCGGGGGTTTTCTGGGAATTCCGGGGGTTTTCTGGGATTTCTGAGGGTTTTCTGGGAATTTCAGAGAGGTTTTTGGGAATTTCTGGGATTTTTCTGGGGTTTTCTGGGGTGTTCTGGGAATCCAGGATTATGCTGAGAACTCTGGGGGTTGTCTCAGGAATTTTGGGGATTTCTGGGAATTTTAGAGTTCTGGGAATTCTGGGTTATCTCAAGGTTTCAGGATTTCTGGCAGTCTCCAGTGGAAATCTGCTCTCCTGGGCGTTCTGGGGATTATCCCAGGAATTTGGAGGTTTTCCTGGGAATTTCTGAGAATTTTTTCCAGGGGGTTTTCTGGGGTTCTGGGAATTCTGGGGTTATCCTGGGAATCCAGGATTTCTGGGAGCTTCTGCTGGGAACATTCTCATGGAATTTTGTCCCGGAATTCTCGTTTCCCAGTGGGAATCCCTTCCACTGGGGATCCCTTTCCTGGGAGTTCTGTTCTTTTCCTGGCAATCTCCAACAGGGATTTTTTAAATTGGGAATCAATTCCTGGGATCGCTTCCCGGGATCCCAGCCCCTCCAGGCCCTCAATCCCAGGTTTTTATTTCAGTTATTTTTCCCCGTTTTCCCAGGAATATCCGTGGATCCTGAGCGCCTCCGACGACCAAACCATCCGCGTGTGGAACTGGCAGAGCCGCACCTGCGTCTGGTCAGAATCCCATTAACCCTGGGGTTCCTTGGGATTCTGGGGTTCCTGGGATTCTGGGATTTCCTGGGATTCCTGGGATTTCCTGGGATTCCTGGGATCAGCCCTTCCCTGGGATTGTGGGATAAATCCTTCCTTGGGATTCCCTGGGATTCCCTGGGGTCAGCCTTGCCTGGGATTCTGGGGTAAACCCTTTCCTGGGTTTCCCTGGGGATTTCTTGGATCCTGGGGTTCCTGGAATTCTGGGATTTCCTGGGATCAGTTTTTCCTGGGATTCTGGGATAAACCCTTCCGTGGCGTTCTGGGGATTCCTAGGGTTTCGGGATTCGTGAGGTTCTGGGATAAATCCTCTGGGATTCTGCGGTTTCCTGGCATTGCTCGGGATCCCGGGGTTCTGAAATAAACCCTTCCCTGGGATCCTGGGGTGAATCCTTCCCTGGGATCCTGGGGTAAATCCTTCACTGGGATGATTCTGGGATGTTCTGGGGTTTCCTTGGAGTTCTGTCCGTTTTTCCTGGGATTTCCATGGAGCTGTGTCCCGCGTTTTGCCAGCGTGCTGACGGGGCACAACCATTACGTGATGTGCGCTCAGTTCCACCCCAGCGAGGACCTGGTGGTGTCGGCCAGCCTGGACCAGACCGTCAGGGTGTGGGACATCTCGGGTGAGAGAAACGGGGAAAAATCCATGGAAAAATACATGGAAAAATGGGAACGGGAGCGGGATGGACCAGACCGTCAGGGTGTGGAACATCTCGGGTGAGAAAAACGGGAAAAAATCCATGGAAAAATGGGAATGGGATGGACCAGACCGTCAGGGTGTGGGACATCTCGGGTGAGAAAAACGGGAAAGATCCATGGAAAAATGGGAATGGGAGCGGGATGGACCAGACTGTCAGGGTGTGGGACATCTTGGGTGAGAAAAACGGGAAAAATGCATGGAAAAATGGGAATGGGAATGGGATGGACCAGACCGTCAGGGTGTGGGACATCTCGGGTGAGGAAAACGGGAAAGATCCGTGGAAAAATCCATGGAAAAATGGGAATGGGAATGGGATGGACCGGACTGTGAGGGTGTGGGACGTCTCCAGTGAGCTAACTGGGAAAATCCGAGAAAAACTGGGAAAACGCACGGGAAAAAGGGAATGGGAATGGGTGTGGGACCTGTCTGGTGAGATAACTGGGAAAAATCTATGGGAAAATGGGAAAAACCGGGAATGGGAATAGACGCGGACACGGGTGCGGGATGGACCAGGCTGTGAGGTTTCCAGGGATTTTTCTGGGATTTTTCCTGGGATTTTTTCCAGGATTTTCCCCAGGATTTTTTCCTGGATTTTTTCCTGGATTTTTCTGTGATTTTTCCTTGGATTCTTCTGGGACTTTTCCTGGATTTTCCCCTGGATTTTCCCAGATTTTTCCTGGGGTTTTTCCTGGGATTTTTTCCAGGATTTTTCCTGGATTTTTTCCTGTTTTTTTTCTGGGATTTTTGCCTGGATTTCCCCCTGGATTTTCCTTGGATTTATCCCAGATTTTTCCTGGGATTTTCCCAGGATTTTCCCCTGGATTTTTCTGGGATTTTTCCCAGGATTTTTCAGTGATTTTTCCATGATTTTCCCTGGATTTTTCCCTGGATTTTCCCGGGATTTTCCCAGGATTTTTCAGTGATTTTCCCTGGATTTTCCCCTGGATTTTCCCTGGATTTCCCCGGGATTTTCCCCTGGATTTACCCCTGATTTTCCCATGTTTTCCCTGCGCAGGGCTCCGTAAGAAGAACCTGTCCCCCGGGGCCGTGGAGTCGGACGTGCGCGGCATCACCGGCGTGGATCTGTTCGGCACCACCGACGCCGTGGTCAAACACGTGCTCGAGGTGCCTGGCGTTCCCAAAATCCTCGGGGAACCTGTGGGAAATCTGTGGGGGCTCCATTGGAATTCTGCGGGAAATCCATTGGAAATACACGGGGAATCTGTGGGAAATCTGTGGGGGATCTGTGGGAAATGGCAGGAAGATCCATGGGGGATCCATTGGGAATCTCTGGGAAATCCATGGGCTGTCCATGGGAAATGCATTAGAAATCCATGGGAAATCTCTGGTGGGAAACTTGTGGAAAATCCATCGAAAATGGTGTGAAATCCGTGGGGCGTCCATTGCAAACCCATTGGAGATACGTGGGGGATCCATGGGGGATCCATGGGAAATCTGTGAGGAATGCATTAGAAATCTATCGTAAACCCACTGGAAATCCCTTGGAAATTCATGGGAATTCTGTGGGAAATCCATTGGAAACCCCGTGGGAATTCTGTAGGAAATCCTTTGGGAAATCCATTGCAGAAATCTGTGGGAAATCCATTGGGAAATCCACGGGAAACGTGTGGGAGATCCAAAGGGGATCCATGAAAATCCCTCCACCCTTCAAACCCTGTCCTGGGTGGGGAGGATTCCAGAAGGGTTTTCCTGCTTTTTCCGCCGTTCTTCTCATTTTCCCCTGGATTTCCCCCTGGATTTCCCCCTGGATTTTCCCCTGGATTTTCCCTGGATCTTTCCCTGATTCCCACTTTTCCAGGGCCACGACCGGGGTGTGAACTGGGCCGCCTTCCACCCGTCCATGCCCCTCATCGTGTCCGGGGCCGACGACCGCCAGGTCAAGATCTGGAGGATGAACGGTGAGGGGGAAAAATGGGAAAAAAATAGGAAAAAATGGGAAAAAGGCTCAGGATTGTGGTGGGGACAGGGAAAAGTCGGAATCCCCCCCATTCCTGGCATTTTCCTGTTTTTTCTTCCCAGTTTTGGGGAGGTTTTTCCTCCTCATTGCTCCCATTTTCTGGGGTTTTTTCTCCCCCCAGTCCTCCCCTTTTCCCTGGGTTTTTCCCCATTCCTTCCACTTCCCTGCTGTTTCTCCCCATTCTATATAAATTTTTTCATATTTCTTTGGGATTTTTCCTCTTCATCCCTGGATTTTTCCCTGGATTTTTCCAGAATCCAAGGCCTGGGAAGTGGACACATGCTGGGCTGGTTTCTCCCTTTCTGGGGTGGTTTTTTTCCCATTTCCCCATCATTTGTCCCCAGTTCCTTGGGGTCTCTCCCCATTCCCCTGCTGTTTCTCCCATTTTTCCATTTTTTTTCCCATTTCTCTGGGATTTTTTCCCTTTTTCCCTGGGTTTTTCCCCAAATTTTACCCTGGATTTTTCCAGAGTCCAAGCTTTGGGAGGTGACCACGTGCAAGGGCCGGTTTCTCCCTTTCTCCGCTGTTTTTTTCCCCATTCTTCTGCTGCTTTTCCCATTTCCCCTGGGATTTTTCCCATTTCCCCTGTGATTTTTTTCCCATTTCTCCGTGACTTTTTCCCCTTTTCCCCGGATTTTCCCCCAGAATCCAAGGCGTGGGAGGTGGACACGTGCCGGGGTCACTACAACAACGTTTCCTGCGCCGTTTTCCACCCGCGCCAGGAGCTGATCCTCAGCAACTCCGAGGACAAGAGCATCCGGGTCTGGGACATGTCCAAGCGGTCGGTGCCGCCCTGAGGGACAGGAGAGACCCTTGGGAATGTCGGAATTCCAGGCTTTGCTGGAATTCCAGGGTTTTTTCCCTCTCTCCCTTCCTTTAGGACCGGAGTCCAAACGTTCCGGCGCGACCACGACCGGTTCTGGGTGCTTGCGGCGCATCCCAACCTCAACCTGTTCGCTGCCGGTGAGCCCCGGGATTCCCGAAATTCCGGGTGGGAACGCCCGGATTCCGGGTGGGAACCCCAAAACACCCTCAGGATCCCAAAAGTTACATCTGGGAATCCCTGAATTCCGCGTGGGAACCCCAAAGTTCCGTCTGGTAATCCCCAGATTCTGTCTGGGAGTCCCCAAAATTCCAGTTGGGGACCCTTAAATTCCGGCTGGGAATTCCCAGAATACCCTTAGGAACCCCAAAGTTCCAGCTGGTATTCCTCGAATTCCATCTGGGAGTCCCCAAAATTCTGCCTGGGAATCTCCAGGTTCTGGCTGGGATACTCTGACATGCCCTCAGGATTTCTTCAGGAACCCCAAATTCCAGGTATAATTCCTGATGTTTTTTCCCTGGAATTCCTGGTGTGATTTTTGCTGTTATTCCAGGTATTTTTCATGGCGTTCTGGATGTTTTACCCTGGAATTCTCAGTGTAATTCCTGCTGCTATCCCGGGTGTTTTTCCCTGGAATTCCCAGTGTAATTCCTGGTGTAATTCTGGGTGTTTTTCCCTGGAATTCCCAGTGCAATTCCCACTGTCATTCCGGGTGTTTTTCCCTGGAATTCCTGGTGTAATTCCCGCTGTCATTCCGGGTGTTTTTCCCTGGAATTCCCGGTGTAATTCCCGCTGTCATTCCGGGTGTTTTTCCCTGGAATTCCCAGTGTAATTCCCGCTGTTATTCTGGGTGTTTTTCCCTGGAATTCCCGGTGTAATTCCCGCTGCTGTTCCGGGTGTTTTTCCTTTGAATTCCTGGTGTTTTTCCCTGGAATTCTGGCTGCAATTCCCAGTGTAATTCCTGCTGTTATTCTAGGTGTTTTTCCCTAGTGTTCTGTCTGTAATTCCAGGCGTTTTTCCCTGGAGTTCTCAGTGTAACTCCTGTTGTCATTCTGGGTGTTTTTCCCTGGAATTCCCGGTGTAATTCCCGGTGTAATTCCCGGTGCAATTCCGTGTTTTCTCTCAGGACACGACGGGGGCATGCTGGTGTTCAAGCTGGAGCGCGAGCGGCCGGCGCTGGCCGTGCACGGGAATTCTCTGTTCTACGTCAAGGATCGGTTCCTGCGGCAGCTCGACTTCGGCAGCTCCCGCGACGTGGCCGTCATGCAGCTGCGCAGGTGCCCTAAATCCCTGAAACCTGCCCCAAAATTCATCCCAAAAATCCCCGAAATCCACCCTGAAACGCGTCCTGACACCCCTGAAATTTGCCCCAAAATCCACCCCAGAATCCCTGAAACTCATCCCAAAATCCACCCCCAGAAATCGCCGAAGTGTACCCCCAAAATTCATCCCAAACTCTGCCCTAAAATCTATCCCAAAATCCACCCCAAAACCGATCCTAAAATGCCTGGAATCCATCCCAAAGCCTATCCCAAAATACCTGAAATCCACCCCAAAATCCACCCTAAAATCTGTCCCCAAATACCTGAAATCCTTCCTAAAATCCATCCCCAAATCCCCAAAATCCACCCCAAAACCTATCTTGAAAACCCCTGAAATCCATTCTGAAATCCACCCCAAACTCCACCCCAAAATCCCTAAAATCCATCCCAAAACCTGTCCTGAAATCCCCCCCAAAATCCCTGAAATCCCCCCCCCAAAATGCCTGAAATCCACCCCAAAATCCATCCCAAAATCCATCCCAGAATCCCCAAAATCCACCCTAAAATCCATCTTAAAATGCCCCCCAAAATCCATCTCCAAATCACTGAAATTCCCCCCAAAATCTACCCCAAACTCCACCCCAAACTCCACCCTAAAACCCATCCCCAAATGCCTGAAATCCACGCCAAAATCCATCCTCAAATCCACCCCAAATTCCTCAAAATCCACCCCACAGTCCCCCCGAAATCCACCCCAAAATCCCTGAAATCCACCCCAAAACCTGTCCTGAAAATCTACAAAGTTTATCCCAAAATCCCCCCCAAAATCCACTCTAAAAATCTTCAAAACCCACCCCAAATTCCCCCAAATCCACCCCAAATTCCCCCAAATCCACCCCAAATTCCCATTTTTCCCTCTCCAGCGGCTCCAAGTTCCCGGTGTTCAGCATGAGCTACAACCCAGCTGAGAATGCCGTGCTGCTCTGCACCGTGAGTCCCAAAATCCCAGAGTTTTTGGGGAAAAATCCCCCAAATCCCCAACTCTGGGGGAAAACCCTCTAATCCCGCTTTGTTCCTCTGGAAAATCCCTCAAATTCCACTTTTTGGGGCAGAAAATCCCTCAAATTCCTGGGTTTTTGGGGGAGAAAATCCCTCAAATCCCTGACTTTTTTGGGACGGGAAAATGTCCCTCAGATCCCTGATTTTTTGGGGGAAATAAATCCCTCAAATCTGTTACTTTTTTGGGGCAGAACCCCTAAAATCCCCCATTTTTTCCTCCCCGCAGCGAGCCAGCAACCTGGAGAACAGCACCTACGACCTGTACACCATTCCCAAGGACGCAGATTCCCAAAATCCCGACGGTGGGTGCGCCCTGAAATCCCAAAAATCCCAAAATTTCCATCCCCTCTTTGTTATCCCCTTTATTCCCCCCAAAAATCCCCTTTTTTCACCCCAAATTTTCCTTTTTTCCCTGTTTTTTTGGCACCTTTCCCCCTTTGCCTTTGAAAAATTCAAACTTTTCCATCTCCCCCATCCATATTTTATCAGGAATTCTCCTTTCCCTTCCCAAATTTTTCCTCCCAGCTGGAGATTTCCTGGCTCTGTCCAAACTTGATGGATTTTTGGGACGTTTCACCCACAAAAAAATCCCTTTAAAAGTGACAATCCCAGGAATTATTTTGTTTTTCCGTTCCTGGCAAATTCCAAATTTTATTTTAGTGGGGGAATTTACGATTCCAAGCTTTGATTTAATGGGATGAAAACTCCCAAATTATTGGATTTTTTTTGTGCTGGTTTTAAATCCCAGCTGCTCCATGATGGATTTGGGGCCTTTTCCAGGGATTTATGGAATATTTCCCTGCTGGGGTGGATTTGGAGGCAAAAATAAAAAAAAAAACGATTTTTTTGGGGAGTTTTTCCAGCTGGGATATTGGGAAGATCAATCAAATCCCTGGAATTGATGGAGGAGCAGCTGGGGCCCAAAAAAAAATGAGGGAAAAGGGAAAATTCTGCAGCCAGAGGAGAGAAAAGGACCCGGCCTCGGGGAGGGTTTGGGGGCAAAACCCTCAAATCCCTGAGATTTTGGGGAAAATCCTTTAAATCCCTGAGGTTTTGGGAAAAAATCCCTCAAATTCCACATTTTTTTTGGGGGAAAAAATCTCTCAAATTCCCCTTTTTTTTGGGAAAAAAATCCCTCAAATTCCACATTTTTGGGGGGGAAAATCCCTCAAATTCCACTTTATTTTTTTTTTTAACTTCTCATATCCTGTAGTTTTGGGAAAAATCCCTCAAATTTGACATTTTTGGGGGAAAACCCCTCGAGTTCCACATTTTGGGGATTTTCAGGGCTGGTCCCAGCTGAATTCCTGGGGTTGATCCCGGGTTGATCTGGGCTGGATTCCCGGGGTTAATCCTGGGTTTATCCAGGGTTGATCCTGGGTTTATTTTGGGTTAATCCTGGGTTGGATCCCGGGTTTATCCCGGGTTTATCCCGTGTTAATCCTGGCCGAATTCCCAGTGTTGATCCCGGGTTTATCCCGGCTGGATTCCCGGGTTAATCCCGGTTTATCCCGTGTTGATCCCGGGTTTATCCTGACTGGGTTCCCGGGTTTATCCCGTGTTGATCCCGGGTTTATCCTGGCTGGGTTCCCGGGTTTATCCCGTGTTGATCCCGGGTTTATCCCGGCTGGATTCCCGGGTTAATCCCGGTTTATCCCGTGTTGATCCCGGGTTTATCCTGGCTGGATTCCCGGGTTTATCCCGTGTTGATCCCGGGTTTATCCTGGCTGGATTCCCGGGTTTGATCTCGGTTTATCCCGTGTTGATCCCGGGTTTATCCTGGCTGGGTTCCCGGGTTGATCCCGGTTTATCCCGTGTTGATCCCGGGTTTATCCTGGCTGGGTTCCCGGGTTTATCCCGTGTTGATCCCGGGTTTATCCTGACTGGGTTCCCGGGTTAATCCCGTGTTGATCCCGGGTTAATCCTGGCTGGATTCCCGGGTTAATCCCGGTTTATCCCGGGTTAATCCCGGGTTAATCCCGGCCGGATCCCCGGTTTGATCTCGGTTTTGTTTGGGATGGCAGCTCCGGAGGGGAAGCGCTCCTCGGGGCTCACGGCCGTGTGGGTGGCGCGGAACCGATTCGCCGTCCTGGACAGGATGCACTCGGTGAGAGCCCGGGGAAAACCGGGAAAAAACGGGAAAAAATGGGAAAAAACGGGAAAAAACAGGAAATCAGGATAATGGGATGGGATCCAGGGGGACCTGATCCCAAATAAAAAGGGTTGGAAAAGTGTGAAATAGGGATAACAGGAGATCAGATCCAGGGGGGCTTGATCCCAAATAAAACTGGGATTGGAATTACAGGGATTGGATCCGGGGGGCCCTGATCCCAGTGGGAAAAGGGTTGGGAAATTTGGATAACGGGGATTGGATCCAGAGGGACCCGATCCCAAATAAAAAGGGTTGGAAAAGCAGGAGATTGGGATAATGGGAGATCAGATCCAGAGGGACCTGATCCCAAATAAAAAGGGTTGGAAAAGCAGGAGATTGGGATAATGGGAGATCAGATCCAGAGGGACCTGATCCCACATAAAAAGGGTTGGGAAAAGTGGGAATGGGGCTGGAGCAGCTGGAAAAGGGAATGGAGAATCCTGAGGGAGCTGAGAGGGTGATCCCATAGAAAATGGGGATCCAGGGGGGATTTGGGATCCGATCCCAGGGGAATTTGGGATCTAATCCCAGGGAATGGGGGCAGGACAAGAGAGAACGGGCTCGAGCTGTGCCAGGGATGGAAATTTGGGATGGTTTTTCCATGGAAAAAGGGTTGGGATGCCTCGGAAGGGGCTCAGGGAGGGCTGGATCCCCATCCCTGCAGGGAATTCCTGGGATTTAGGTTGGGTTTGATGCTTTTCCAACCTCCAAAATCCTGGAATTCCGGGAAAACCCCGATTCCCAACCCACCTCTTCGTGCTCCCTCAAAAAAGGGGGGAAATCCTGGAAAAACCCAACTCTGCTTCAGCCCTAGCGGCACAAACCCCTCCTGCATTCCCTAAAACCCCCAAAATCCGGGAATTCGCCCCAAAATCTGGGAATTCACCCTCAAATCTGGGAATTCTCGTCCCGGGGGCAGATCCTGATCAAGAACCTGAAGAACGAGATCACCAAGAAGGTTCCGGTTCCCAACTGCGACGAGATTTTCTACGCGGGCACGGGGAACCTGCTCCTGAGGGACTCCGACTCCATCACGCTCTTCGACGTCCAGCAGAAAAGGTGGGAACTGTCTGGGAACGTTCCGGGAATTTTCCAGGAATTTTCCAGGAATTTTCCAGGAATTTTCCGGGAATTCCGCACCTAAAATCTGCTTTTAGTGCGCCAAATCCTGTTTTTTTATCTGAAACACTGGGGTTTTTTCACCTTAAGTCCTGGGTTTTTTTTACCCCTAAATCCCAGTTTTTTCCATCCTAAATCCCTTTTATTTTTCCCCTCAATCCCTTTTTTCTCCTCCCTAAATCCTGTTTTTTCCCCCCCTAAATCCCTTTTTTTTTTTTTTTCACCCCAAATCCAGCTTTTCCCACCCCAAATCTTGCTTCTTCCTGTGGAAAGCTGGGAAAGGCTGCAGAAAGGATCTGCTGGGGTTATTCGGGATCCGCTGGGGTTTTCTGGGATCCACTTTGGTTTTTGGGATCCTGGGTGTGGATTTTGGGCCGTTCCTGATCCCGGATCCGGGGTTTTTCCAGGACTTTGGCCTCGGTGAAGATCTCCAAGGTGAAGTACGTGATCTGGTCGGCCGACATGTCCCACGTGGCGCTGCTGGCCAAGCACGGTGAGCTCCGGGGGAAAATTCACATCCCCATCCCCATCCCCGCCCCCATTCCCATCCCCATTCCCATTCCTGTAATTCCCATTCCCATAACTCCTGCAATATCCATAATCCATCCCAATTCCCATCCTGATCTCCGTTCCCATCTCCATTCCCCATCCTGATCTCCGTTCTCATTCCCATTCCCATAATTCCCACAATCCCCATTATTCCCATTCCCATCCTCATCCCTGTTCTCCATCCCCATTCCTGTCCCCACCCCCATCCCTATTCCCATCCTTATCTCCGTTCTCATTCCCATTCTCGTTCCCATTATTCCCATCCCAATCTCTGTTCTCATTCCAAATCCTGTGATTCTCATCCCCATCGTTCCCACTATTCCCATTATTCCCGTAATTCCCTCATTCCTGTTATTCCCCTCACTCCTGTAATTCCCGGGTTCCTGCCATTCCCATCGTTCCCATTACTCCTGTAATTCCCTGATTCTTGCTGTTCCCGTGATTCCCTCATTCCTGTCATTCCTGTAATTCCCTCACTCCCAACATTCCTGCAATTCCCAGGTTCCCAACGTTCCCGTGATTCCCTCATTCCCATCGTTCCCATAATTCCCTCATTGCCATCATTCCTGTAATTCCCTGATTCTTGCTGTTCCCGTAATTCCCTCATTCCTGTCATTCCTGTAATTCCCAGGTTCCCGACGTTTCTGTAATTCCCTCGTTCCCGCTATTCCCATCATTCTCGTAATTCCTGGGTTCCCAACGTTCTCCGGCATTCCCTGCAATTCCCATCAGTTCCCGTTAATCCCTGCCCTTCCCATTATTCCTGCCATTCCCTGCAATTCCCGCCGTTCCCTGCAATTCCCGGTTCCCCCGTCAATTCCCGTCGTTCCCTTGGCCGTTCCCAGCCATCCTGATCTGTAACCGGAAGCTGGAGTCGCTGTGCCAGATCCACGAGAACATCCGCGTCAAGAGCGGCGCCTGGGACGAGAGCGGCGTCTTCATCTACACCACCAGCAACCACATCAAATACGCCGTCACCTCGGGGTCGGTGGCATTCCAGGGACTGGGAATTGTCACCGGGATGGGCGGGAATTGTCACCAGGATGGGCAGGAATTCCCTGGGATGGTTGAGAGTTCTCACCGGGATCGTTGGGAGTTCCCTGGGATGGTCTGGAATTTGTTGGAGGTGGCCAGGAGTTCTCACTGGGATGGCTGGGAATTGTCACTGGGACGTCGAGAGCTCCCTGGGATGATCAGGAATTCTTCCTGGGATGGTCTGGAATTCTTCCTGGGATGGCTGGGAGTTCCCTGGGATGGCCTGGAATTCCCTGGGATGGTCAGGAGCTCACTGGGATGGTCAGGAGTTCTCACCGGGATCGTTGGGAGTTCCCTGGGATGATCTGGAATTCGTTGGGGTGGCCAGGAGTTCCCGGGGATGGCTGGGAATTCTCACCGGGAACGCGCCCCTGAAATTCTCTGGGATGGCTGGGAAATCTCACTGGGAATTCTCGCTGGAATTCCACGGCGTGGCTGAGAATTGTCATGAGGAATTCTCACTGGGAACGTCCCCCTGGAGCTCCCTGGGATGGCCGGGAATTCTCTCCGGGAATTCTCCCTGGGGACGTCCCCTCTCCCCGTTGGCGCAGGGACCACGGCATCATCCGCACGCTGGACCTGCCCATCTACGTCACGCGCGTCAAGGGCAACAACGTCTACTGCCTGGACCGGGAGTGCCGGCCCCGCGTGCTCACCATCGACCCCACCGAGTTCCGCTTCAAACTCGCCCTCATCAACAGGAAATACGACGAGGTCGGGAAACCCGGGAGTGCGGGGAAATCTGGGATTGGGAAATGGGGGAAGATGGGATTGGGAATGGTGGGGAAACGGGGGCGAGCCCCGCGTGCTCAGCATCGACCCCACCAAGTTCCGCTTCAAACCGGCCCTCATCAACAGGAAACACGACGAGGTCGGGAATGAACCTGGGAGTGGGGAAAATGGGGTTGGGAATGGGGGAAAAGTGGGGTTGGGAATGGGGGAAAAGTGGGGGAAAATGGGGTTGGGAATGGTGGAGAGGCCCGCGTGCTCACCATCAACCCCACTGAGTTCCGCTTCAAACTCGCCCTCATCAACAGGAAACACGACGAGGTCGGGAATGAACCTGGGAGTGGGGAAAAAGTGGGAAAAAACAGGATTGGGAGTGGGGGAAAAGTGGAGGGTTTCCTGAGGATTTTGGATTTGGGAGTAGGGGCTGGCAAAGCCTTTCCCAAGGATAGGAAAAGCCTTTCCTGAGGGTTTTTGGGAAGAGGCTTTCCTGGGGATGGAAAATCCTTCCCCGGGATTTTTGGGAAGAGCTTTTCCCAGGGATTTTGGGAGGAGCCTTTCCCAAAGGGTTTTTGGGAAGAGGCTTTCCCTATGGTTTTGGGAAGAGCCTTTCCCGGGGATGGAATATCCTTTCCTGAGGGATTTTGGGAAGATCCTTTCCTGAGGAATTTTGGGAAGAGTCTTTCCTGAAGGTTTTGGGAGGAGCTTTTCCCAAAGGAACTTTGGGAAGAGCCTTTCCTGAGGATAGGAAAAACCTTTCCCAAGGGGTTTTTGGGAAGAGCCTTTCCCAGGATTTTTGGGAAGAGCCCTTCCCGAGGCCCGGTGCCGCCCCGCAGGTGCTGCACATGGTGCGGAACGCCAAGCTGGTGGGGCAGTCCATCATCGCGTACCTGCAGCGCAAGGGCTACCCCGAGGTGGCGCTGCACTTCGTCAAGGACGAGAAAACGCGCTTCAGCCTGGCCCTCGAGTGCGGCAACATCGAGGTGATCGTCCCCGGAGAGCTTCTGGGGCTTTTTGGGGTGTTTGGGGATGTTTGGGAAAAACATGCTTCAGCCTGGCCCCTGGAGCGTGGCAACATTGAGGTGATGCCAGCTCTGGGGGCTTTTTGGGGTGTTTTGGGGATGTTTTTGGGATGTTTTGGGAAAAACGTGCTTCAGCCTGGTCCTAGAGTGTGGCAGCGTCGAGATGATGTCAGCTTTGGGGACATTCCTGGGGCATTTTAGGAAAGTTTTGGGAAAAATGCACCTCAGCCTGGCCCTGGTGAGGTGACACAGGCACAGGGCTGCCTCAGGAGATTCCGGGGAATTTGGGGATGTTTTGGGATACTCCGGGATGTCTTGGGATGTTTTTGGTCATTCTGAAATGTTTTGGGGCATTCTGTGAAGTTTGGTTTTGGGTATTTTGGGTTGTTTTTGGGACATTCCCTGGCACAGATCACCCTGGAGGCAGCCAAGGCCCTGGATGACATAGGCTGCCGGGGAAGGTGGCTCTGCTGCCATCCCTGCTTCCATTTCCCATTCCCAATCCCATTCCCCATTCCCCATTCCCCATTCCCAATCCCATTAATCCCTGAATTCCCCGTCACAGATCGCCCTGGAAGCAGCCAAGGCCCTGGATGACAAAAGCTGCTGGGAGAAGCTCGGCGAGGTGGCGCTGCTGCAGGGGAACCACCAGGTGGTGGAGATGTGCTACCAGCGCACCAAGAACTTCGACCGCCTCTCCTTCCTCTACCTCATCACCGGCAACCTGGAGAAGCTCCGCAAGATGATGAAGATCGGTGAGAATACCAGCATTCCCGCCTGGAATCCTGCCTGATTCCCAGTTTTAGCGGGTTGGGAAGGGCGGCTGATTCCTGGTTTTGTTTGTGCTGATTCCTGGTTTTTCTGGGGCCATGAACGACAGCTGATTCCTGGTTTTCCTGGGCTGGGAACGGTGGCTGATTCCCGGTTTTCCTGTGGCTGGGAATGGCGGCTGATTCCTGGTTTTCCTGGGACCAGGAATGGGCTGATTCCTGGTTTTATTGAGATCAAGAGCAGCAGCTGATTCCCGGTTTTCCTGGGGCTGTGAATGGCGTCTGCTGCCCTGTTTTATTGGGTTGGGAATGGCAGCTGATTCCCGGTTTTCCTGGGGCTGATTCCCAGTTTTATTGGGCTGGGAATGGCAGCTGATTCCCGGTTTTCCTGGGGCTGATTCCCAGTTTTATTGGGCTGGGAATGGTGGCTGATTCCCGGTATTCCTGGTCCTGGAAAGGCAGCTGATTCCCAGTTTTCCAGAGCTCGAAGAGAAGCTCATTCCCGGTTTTATTTGGGCTGGGAACAGTGACTGATTCCCGGTTTTCCTGGGCCAGGCACGGCGGCTGATTCCTGGTTTTCCCGGTGCTGATTCCCCATTTTCTTGTGACTGGGAAGGGCAGCTGATTCCTGGTTTTCCCGGTGCTGATTCCCGGTTTTCCTGTGACTGGGAAGGGCAGCTGATTCCCGGTTTTCCCGGTGCTGATTCCCGGTTTTCCTGTGACTGGGAAGGGCAGCTGATTCCCGGTTTTCCCGGTGCTGATTCCCGGTTTTCCCGGGGCTAGGAAAGGCAGCTGATTCCCGGTTTTCCCAGTGCTGATTCCTGTCTTTCCCGGTTTTTCCAGCGGAGATCCGGAAGGACATGAGCGGGCACTATCAGAACGCGCTGTACCTGGGGGACGTGGCCGAGAGGGTGCGGATCCTGCGGAACTGCGGCCAGAGTGAGCCATTCCCGAGGGAATCCCGGGAATTCTGGGCACGGGGAGTCCTTCCCGATGAAAATTCGGGCGTTCCGGGCACAGGGGGAGTCTTTCCTGACAGGAATTCCGGGCACAGGGAGTCGTTCCCAAAGGGAATTCTGCCCTGGAAGCTCAGGAAGGGCTCTTGGATCCCCACACGCTTGCATTGTTCCAGTGGTTATTCCCATTATTCCAGTGGCTATTACCACTATTGCCATTATTCTAGCGGCTATTCCCATCACTCCTGTTATTCCCATGGCTATTCCCATTATTCCAAAGGCTGTTCCCAATATTTCCCTTTATTCTCGTGGTTATTCCCATTTTTTCAGTGGCTATTCCCAGCATTTCCCATTGCTCCCGTGGCCATTCCCATTATTCCAACGGCCATTCCCACTATTTCCCATTATTCCAGTGGCCATTCCCACTATTTCCCATTATTCCAACGGCCATTCCCACTATTTCCCATTATTCCAGTGGCCATTCCCAGTATTCCCCATTACTCCCGTGGCCATTCCCATTATTCCTGTGGCCATTCCCGTTGTTTTTCCAGAGTCCCTGGCGTTCCTGACGGCCGCCACGCACGGGCTGGACGAGGAGGCCGAGAGCCTGCGGGAATCCTTCGATCCCGAGAAGGAGACGGTGGGAACAACGGGAAAACTCCGGGAGAAGCTCTGGGAATCTGGGAGGGAAGGGGATGGGCATGGGAGAAATCCTGGGAAACTCCTGGAATTCAGGAAGGAGGGGATGGGGAGGGGTCCTGGAAAACTCCAGGAACTTGGGGGGAGAACAGTGAGATCCAGAGGAGATGGGGGGTTCTGGAAAGCTCCAGGAATTTGGGAAGGGAATAGTGAGATCCAGAGGGGATGGACTCCTGGAAAACTCCAGGAATTTGGGAAGGCAACAGTGGGATCCAGAGGGGATGGGGCTCCTGGAAAACTCCGGGAATTTGGGGAGGAGCTGTAGATGGCAAGGCAGCTCCCTCCCGGAATTTTCCTGACATTTTCCTGGCGTGTCCCAGATCCCGGCTGTGGATCCCGAGGCGCGGCTGCTGCAGCCGCCGGCCCCGGTGCTGCCCCTGGACACCAACTGGCCCCTGCTGACCGTGTCCAAGGGCTTCTTCGAGGGCTCCATCGCCGGGAAAGGTCGGCATTCCCGCAATTCCCGAGGCGTTCGTGGTGTTCCTGGCATTCCCGGGGTTTGGGGTGTTCTGGGAATTTGGGGGAAAAGGGGCTGGAAAACTGGGGAAGGGCGTGGGGTGTGAGGCCAGCGGGGTGGGAGGGATCAGGAATGGGATCGGGGCTGGGATTGACCCCTGGAATGGGATTGACCTCTGGGAATGGGATCAGGGCTGGGATTGACCCCTGGAAATGGGATCAGTTCTGGGATTGGAATTCCTGCAATTCAGAGTGGCTGTCCAGCTGGGCATGAACCCCACAATCCTGGAGCTCTCCCTCACCCTCATAAATCCCAAAATTCCCCAAAATCCCACCCCAAAAATGCCACAGCACAACGTCAGGATGAGATTTTCCCCTCATGGAATCCTTTCCCGAGGGTCTTTCCCTGTTTTTTTTTTTTAGGGAAAGGAGGAGCCCTGGCTGCCGACATCGACATTGACACCGTGGGCACCGAGGGCTGGGGCGAGGACGCCGAGCTGCAGCTGGATGAAGGTGGGAAAAAACCCCGGAATTTCCCTTGGGAAAACCCTGGAATTTTCTATTCCTCCTGCCCATGGGATCTCTCTGACATTCCCTGCTCCCTGCAGATGGATTCGTGGACGCCGGGGAAGGATTCGGAGAGGAAGGAGCGGGAAAAGGGCAGGAGGAAGGAGGAGGATGGGAGGTGGAGGAAGATTTGGATCTTCCCCCCGAGCTGGTAGGAGAATCCCGGGGTGTCCCAGCGCAGATTCCTCGGGAATTCGGGATCATCCAGCTCAGATTTCAGCTGGAATTCTGGGATTTTTCCCTCAGGATGTCCCCGCCGGCCCTGCAGGAACGGCTGAGGACGGATTCTTTGTGCCTCCCACCAAAGGCACCAGCCCAGCCCAGGTAAAATCCTGGATTTCCTTGGAAAACCAGGAATTCCCTCCTTTTCCCTTTTCTTTTTTGGGTTTTTTTGGGGGATTTTTCAGCCCGTTGTGGGAACTGGGCCCAACCCAATCCCACCTGGATTCCCTTCCCTCTTTCCCAGGTGTGGTGCAACAATTCCCAGCTCCCTGTGGATCACATCCTGGCGGGATCCTTCGAGACAGCCATGAGGGTGAGTTTTCCATGGAATTTTTTTATGGAAAAACGCCCCCTTTCCCGCCTTACTTCCCAAATCCTCACTTTGCATCCATCTGGGAACATTCCATCCCCCTTTTCCTGTGAATACCACCCCGAGTGAGGCCTTGGTGTTGCCTAATCCACGTTTTCCCGACGCAATCCATGATTTTTTATTTTTATTTTTATTTTTATTTTTATTTTTATTTTATTTTTCCCTCTCAGCTGCTCCACGACCAGGTGGGAGTGACCAACTTCGGGCCCTACAAGCAGCTCTTCCTGCAGACCTTCTCCCGGGGCAGGACGACATTCCAGGCGCTTCCCAGCCTCCCCGCCATGTACGGATTCCCGCACCGAAACTGGTGAGCGCCTTCCACGCATTCCAGGGGGTTTTCCAGGGCAGAAATCCCGGATTTTTGGGGCTGGGAATTAGCTCAGACGGTCCGAGGTGGACGATCAGAGTTCCAGGAATTCCTTGGGCTTTTTCCATGGAAAAGCATTGGAAAATTCCCATTCCAATGTGGGAATTTTTCCATGGAAAAGCACCAGGACAGGTTTAGGTTGGATATTTGTGGGGAATTTTTCCATGGAAAAGCATTGGAAAACTCCATTTGCCATGGATATTTGGGGGGAATTTTTCCATGGAAAAGCATCGTGTACCATTGGAAAGAACTCAGGGAGGGATGGTGCATCCCCATCCTTGGAGGGAATTCCCAAGAATTCCTGGGCCACTCCAGGAATTCCATCCCACCCTCACTGGGCCCACACACCCCTCACGGCCCTCATCCCCAAATCCGGAATTTTTTGGGGTTCCAGGAAGGAGGCCGGGCTGAAGAACGCGCTGCCGGCCGTGGGGCTGAAGCTGAACGACCTGATCCAGCGGCTGCAGCTCTGCTACCAGCTCACCACGGCCGGCAAGTTCGAGGAGGCCGTGGAGAAATTCCGGCTGATCCTGCTCAGCGTGCCCCTGCTGGTGGTGGACAACAAGCAGGAGATCGCCGAGGTCAGGGGGGCTGCATCCCGGTGGGATTTGTGAGGGAAAAATATGGGATTGCTGAGAGGGAAATGTGGGGATTCTGCTGTGAAAAACATGGAATTCATGAGGGGGAAATGTGGGAATTCCTGCCTTGGAAAATATGGAATTTTGGAGGGGGAAATGTGGGGATTCTGCCATGGAAACCACAGAATTTCTGAGGGGGGGAATGTGGGATTCACGATGGGGAAAATGTGGGGATTCGTGAGGGGGAAATGTGGGATTCGCGAGGGGCAAACGTGGGATTCGTGAGGGGCGAACATGGAATTCGTGAGGGGGGAAATACGGGAATTTCTGAGGGGGGGAAATGTGGGAATTCCTGAGGGGGTAAGTGTGGGATTTCTGAGGGGGAAAACTTGAAATTTATGAGGGCAAAATGTAGGAGCTTCTGAGGTGAAAAAGTGGGAATTTTTGAGGGGATATGTGGGACTCCTGCCCTGAAAAACATGGAATTCCTGAGGGAGGAAATGTGGAATTTCTGAGGAAGGAAATGTGGGAATTCCTGAGGGAGAAATTGTGGAGTTCCTGAGGGAGAAACATGGGATTCCTGAGGGGAGAAATACGGGATTGCTGAGGGGGGAAATGTGGGATTTCCCATCCTGATCCCAGGGTGTCCCCAGGGAAGGGTTTGATCCCCACTTCTGTCCCAAAGGCCCAGCAGCTGGTTGCCATTTGCCGGGAATACATTGTGGGGTTGTCCATGGAGATCGAGAGGAAGAAATTGCCCAAGGAGACGCTGGAGCAGCAGAAGAGAATCTGCGAGGTGAGGGAGGCCTGAGGGGAAAAACAAGGAACTCCTGACGGGGAAATGTGGGAATTCCTGAGGGGGAAAATGTGGGAATTACTGAGGGGAAAACACAGAAATCATGAGGGGAAAATATGGGAATTACTGAGGGGAAAAAAACGGAATTCCTGAGAGAGGAAATGTGAGATTCCTGAGGTGGTAAAAACCTCACTGGAAATTTGGAATTCTGCCTTCAGCACAAACACAAGAGGAAAAAGAGGGATTCCTTGTCATGAGTCCCATTATTCCCAAGGATTTTAACCCTTGCTTTCCCTGGCAGATGGCCGCCTACTTCACGCACTCCAACCTGCAGCCCGTGCACATGATCCTGGTGCTCCGCACCGCCCTCAACCTCTTCTTCAAGCTCAAGAACTTCAAAAGCGCCGCCACGTTCGCCCGGCGCCTGCTCGAACTCGGCCCCAAGCCCGAGGTGGCCCAGCAGGTGAGACGCCAAAGGCCATTGTCCCCAATGGCCTTGTCCCCAAACCCAGTGGGTGAGACTCCAAATGGCCCTGTCCCTAATGGCCGTGTCCCCAAACCCAGCAGGTGGGACCCCAAATGGCCCTGTCCCCAAACTCAAGGTGAAGTCCTCAGATGAGGCCCTCAAGTTGGGAAACGCCATTTTTGGGGTTGTGACACCGTTTTTGGGGTATCCCCGTCCCCAAACCCGAGCTGAAGCCGTGAGGTGTGGAACCTTTCCTGTGATACCATTTTTTGGGGCATCCTTGTCCCCAAACCCCCACTGTGACACCATTTGTGGGGGGCCCTTGTCCCCAAACCCCAGCTGAGGCCCTCAGGTGTGTAACCCTTCCTGTGAAACCATTTTTGGGGTATCCCTGTGTCCAAACTTCCACTGTGACCCATTTTGTGGTGTCCCTGTCCCCAAACCCCTGCTGTGACCCATTTTGGGGTGTCCCTGTCCTCATGCTCACGGCGCCGCCGTTCCCAGACGCGGAAGATCCTGGCGGCGTGCGAGAAGAACCCCATCGACAGCCACCAGCTCAACTACGACCAGCACAACCCCTTCGACATCTGCGCCGCCTCCTATCGCCCCATCTACCGCGGCAAGGCCGTGGAGAAGTGTCCCCTCAGCGGGGCCTGCTACAGCCCCGAGTTCCGGGGACAGATCTGCCGCGTCACCACGGTGAGGGGACAGGGACATCCTGCTGCTGAGCTGTGGGCTGGGAAAGGTTGGGCTTTGGAGGTGGTTTGAGGGGTCAGCATTGCGTCAGGGGCGACATTTTGTGGTTCCGGAGGGGGTTTGGGGTCTCTCCCACAAGGGAGGCCTGTGGGAGTTGGGCCTGGTTGGTCTGGAGGAGGCTGAGGGGGAAACTTACTAATCCATGGAAATATCTACAATATCTGTGGAAATATCTCAAATAGTTGTGGAAATAGCTTAAATATTCCCAAAAATCTCTCCTCTGAGAGGGGATTTAGGCTATGGAGTCTTTTTCCCACAAGGGAGGCCTGTGGGAGTTGAGCCTGGTTGGTCTGGAGGAGGCTGAGGGGGAAACTTATCCTTATGTGGAAACATCTCAAGTATTTCTGGAAATATCTCAAATATTTGTGGAAATATCTCCAAAATACCAAAAAAATATCTCATCTGGGAGGGAATTTGGGCTCTGAAGTGTTTTTTCCACAAGGAAGGCCTATGGGTGTTGGGCTTGGTTGGTCTGGAGGAAGCTGAGGGGAAACTTACTCATCCATGGAAATATCTTAAATATCTGTGGAAATATCTTAAATATCTCAAATTTCCACACAAATCCCTCAGATTCCCACCCAAATTCCCCCAAGGGATCTCAGGATGCTCCCAAACCCTTCCCAGTGCTCCCAGCACTGGCCCAGGAGTGACAGCCACAAACCCAACCCCTAAATCCTTATAGTTCACCGCTAAATCCCAAATTTTCACCCCTAAATCCCAAATTTTCACCCCTAAATCCCAAATTTTCACCCCTAAACCCTCTCTTTGTCCCTGCAGGTGACGGAGATCGGGAAGGACGTGCTGGGGCTGCGCATCAGCCCGCTCCAGTTCCGCTAGGAATTCTCCTGGATCAGGAAATTCCCGCTCCCCCATCCCGGCTTTTTTCCCCCTGGCCGTTGCCATCCTCCCTTCCTGGTTTTTCCCCATTCTGCAATGCCAGATTGGGATTTTTTCCCCACATTTAGCAGGAATTTTTTTTTTCCTTGTTGCCAGAGCGGTTTTCCTGTGCTTTTATCCCAAATGTTTTTTCCAGAGGGGCAAGGGGGGTTTTTCCCAAATCCTGATTGTGACACAACCACCTCTGCTCCCCTTAAAATCCTAAAAAACTGCTCAAAAACCTGGAATTTGCTCTGTAAATCCCAAATCCAGGGAAATCCCGCTCCCTCTGGAAGTGGCCCCGTGTTTGTTGACTCCTCCTGTTGTCGCCATGGCAACTTAATGAGCTCCCATTGTTAATAAAGTTCGTTAATCACCTGGATTTTCCTGGTTTGCAGCTCACGACACGCCAAAAAAAACCCCATTTAATTTAAAAAGGGAATTTAATCCCTTTTCCCACCTCTGCTTGGAGAGCTGAGAATGTTCCAGAGGATGGGATGGGCACTCCAGAGCTGGGTGTGTTAATTACTGGGGTGTAATTAACGCCCCAATTAACCCTGAGGGCCTGTCCTGCTTTTCCAGGTGCAGTTTTGGCCCCAGGGCACGGAAAAGGCTCCGGGATTCCCAAATTTGGGTGAATTCCGATCCCTGCAGGGGAGAAGGATGGGAATAACAATCCAGGGATGGAATTCCGGGGATTGTCCTGCTGGGAATGTCCAGGGTATGGAATGAGGGGCTGGAAGTGTCCAGGGAATGGGGCTGGAAAAGGGAATGGAGAATCCTGAGGGAGCTCAGCCTGGAGAAAAAGGTGCCCCAGTCGGGGATTTGGGATCCAGGGGGAATTTATGATCCAGGGGGAATTTGGGATCTGCCAGGGGCAATTTGGGATCTGATGCCAGGGAATGGGGGCAGGGCAAGAGGTAACAGCCTTGAGCTGTGCCAGGGCTGGAAATTTGGGATGATTTTTCCATGGAAAAAGGGTTGGGGTGCCTCGGAAGGGGCTCAGGGAGGGCTGGATCCCCACCCCTGCAGGGAATTCCTGGAATCCAGAGCAGGTAAGGGTAGTTTTGGGATTCTTCTTCCCCCCCCACCCCACCCCCTTCACACATCCCGGAATCCTTTGGGGTCTTCAACCTTTTATTTATCCATAAAAAATCGGGGTGAGAAAAAGGGAACGCGAGCATTCCATCATTTCCAGCATTCCATGGGGAATTCCATGGGGAATTCTGGGGGGAGCCAGAGCCTCCGGATTCAGGGTTTGGGGGCCTTGAGGACCAGGGAGTCGTGGCAGGCCACGGCGATGCCCCCGATGAGGTTCAGGAACTCCTGGAAGTCCAGCTGCCCGTCGCTGTTCATGTCCAGCTTCTTCATCATCCTGTCCACCACGCCCGGGTCCTTCTGGTTCTGGGAAAGGGAAAAAAAAAATGGGAATTTGTGCCTGGAATGAGGGAGGGAATTCCCTGTGCAGGGAGGGAGGGGAGCTCAGCGAATCCTGGAGTGGTTTGGGATGGAGAATCCTTGAATAGTCATGTTCAGGGATGTTCGTAGAGTTCCCTCCTGCTCCAGATTCCATCCTGGCACAGCCCCAGGGCCGGGACCCATCCCATCCCATCAATCCCATTGTTCCCATGGATCCCATCTCATTGATCCCATCCCCATCCCATTGATCCCATGGATCCCATCCCATCAATCCCATCCCACCCCATTGATCCCATGGCTCACATTGGTCCCATGGATCCCATCCCAGTCCCATGGATCCCAGTCCCATGGATCCCCCCCCCATCCCATGGATCCCATTGATCCCATTGATCCCATCCCCACCCTATTCCATGGATCCCATTGATCCTCTCCCATCCCATGGATCCCATCTCATGGATCCCATCCCATCAATCCCATCCCAGTCCCATGGATCCCATGGATCACATTGATCCCATTGATCCCATCCCCACCCCATTCCATGGATCCCATTGATCCCATCCCCATCCAACTGATCCCATGGATATCATCCCACCAATCCCCTCCCATTGATCCCATGGATCCCATCCCCATCCCAATCCCATGGATCCCATCCCATGCATCACCATGGCATCAATCCCATCCCATCCCAATCCCATGGATCCCATGGATCACATTGATCCCATTGATCCCATCCCCACCCTATTCCATGGATCCCATTGATCCTCTCCCATCCCACGGATCCCAGCCCATGGATCCCATCCCAGTCCCATGGATCCCATGGATCCCCCCCCCATCCCATGGATCACATTGATCCCATTGATCCCATTCCCACCCTATTCCATGGATCCCATTGATCCTCTCCCATCCCATGGATCCCATCCCACGGATCCCATCCCACGGATCCCCGCCCGCCCCAGGCCCCCGTTCCCGCACCTTGGTGAAGGCGGCCAGCTCGGTGTCCATGAAGGCGCGGAATTCCCGCTTGGAGAGTGTGCAGGCGTCGCCCTCGCGCCCGGCGTAGCGCTGGAACACGGCCAGCAGCGACTCGATGCAGCGCTCCGTCTCCGTGGGCTGGGGGGCCGAAATCCCGGGGTTTGGGGTCAGGGAAAGGCTGGGGAGCCCCCAGTGCCCGTCCCAGGTGCGCTGGGAGCAATCCCGGATCTTCGGGGAGCAGGGAAAGGCCCCTGTACCCACCCATCCCAGGAGCAATCCCACGTTTTTTTTGGGATGAGGGAAGGGCAGGAGGAGCCTCCTGTGCCCATTCCAGGAGCGATTCCAGGTTTTTTGGGAGCAGGGAAAGGTCCCCTCTGCCCATTCCAGGACCAATCCCAGTTTTTGGGATTCTCCTGTGCCTATCCCAGGCGCTCCAATGAGCAATCCCCAATATTTTAGGGAGCAGGGGATCCCTTCCCGTGCCCATCCAGCTTTTCCAAGGGCAATCGCGGTTTTTTCAGGGCTCGGCCGCACCCGTCCCGCCGCATTTTTCCCTGGATTTCGTTCCTGGCACAGCGGGACGGGCCCGGATCGGGAGCGGCTCCTGGAAAATGCCCTGGGGAGGTGGCGGATCCGTGGGAAGGGCCGGCTTGGATCCGCTCTTTCCCCTTTCCCCCCCATTTCTCCTCACCCCGTGTTTTCCCTGTTTTTCACGCATTTCCCCCATTTTCCCCTGTTTCCCTCCGTTTTTTCCCCTGTTTTTCTCTATTTTTTCTCATTTTCCTTCCGGTTTCTGCCCTGGTTTCCCCCCCGTTTTCCACCAGTTTTTTACTTGTTTCCCACCCTGTTTCCCCCCATTTTTCCATTTCTCCTCACCTCACCCTGGGTTTTCTTTGTTTTTCACTCACTTCCCCTCTTTTTTACCCATTATTTTTCTCCATTTTTTCCCTGTTTCGCCCCATTTTTTCCTATTTTTCCCTGTTTTTTTTCCCCCATTTTCCTCCCAGTTTCTTCCCTGATTTTTCCCCCCCACTTTCCACCCCTTTTTCCCTGTTTCCCCCCCCTGTTCCCCCCCTTTTTCCCCCCATTTTTCCCCCCATTTTTCCCTTTCTTCCCCCTCTTCCTTCCTCCCTTTGCCAGACCACGCCCTACCCCCTCCCACTCCAATTTTGGGCCGTTTTCCCGGAAAATCTCCATTTCCCCCCCTCCTTATCCATATTCCCCCTCGAATTCCCGGGAATTCCTCACCATGGCTGGGACAGGCGGCGGCTCCGCTCCGGTTCGGAGTTTGTGGGATCGGGAAAAAGAAACCCCGGGGAAAGTCGGGGAGCCCCGCCCGGGCTGAGTCAGCGCCGGACGCGTTGGGCAATTCCCGTTCCAGCGGCTCCTCCCGCGGCCTCCGGAATGTGCCCGGCCCGGTCCGGGGCTCTGCGGGCATCCCCGAATCCTGCCCCGGCCCCGCTTGCTCCTTGGGATATCCCTGCAGTCGTCAGGGCACTGGCAGCTGTGTCACTGTCCCTGGCATTGTCACCGAGGGCTGACGCTGTCCCTGGCATTGTCCCTGGTACTGGCACCAAGGGCTGACACTGTCCCTGGCGCTGTCACCGAGGGCTGACACTGTCCCTGGCATTGTCCCCAAGGGCTGACACTGTCCCTGGCATTGTCCCTGGCACTGGCACCAAGGGCTGACACTGTCCCTGGCACTGTCACCGAGCCCTGCCAGTGTCCCTGTTCCTGTTCCTGCCCCTGGCATTGTCACCAAGGGCTGACACTGTCCCTGGCATTGTCACCGAGGGCTGACACTGTCCCTGGCACTGTCACCGAGGGCTGACACTGTCCCTGGCATTGTCCCTGGCATTGTCCCCAGGGGCTGACACTGTCCCTGGCACTGGCACCGAGGGCTGACACTGTCCCTGGCATTGTCACCGAGGGCTGACACTGTCCCTGGCATTGTCCCTGGCACTGGCACCGAGGGCTGACACTGTCCCTGGCATTGTCACCGAGGGCTGACACTGTCCCTGGCATTGTCCCTGGCACTGGCACCAAGGGCTGACACTGTCCCTGGCATTGTCACCGAGGGCTGACACTGTCCCTGGCATTGTCCCTGGCACTGTCACCGAGGGCTGACACTGTCCTTGGCATTGTCACCGAGCTGTGTCACTGTCCCTGTCCCCATCACTGAGCCCTGCCAGTGTCACTGCTCCTGTCCCTGGCATTGCCACCAAACTGTGTCACTGTCCCTGGCATTGTCACCGAGCTGTGTCAATGTCCCTGTCCCCATCACTGAGCCCTGCCAGTGTCACTGTCCTTGGCATTGCCACCAAGGGCTGACAGCTGTGTCACAGCCTCTGGCATTGCCACTGAGCCCTCCCAGTGTCCCTTGCCCTGTCCCTGGGAATGGGAAATGGGGATTGGGTGAGATTTGGGATCAGGAGGAGTTTGGGGGCTGAACTGGGAATGCCTGATCCCAACTGGGAGCGCCTGACCCGAACTGGGAATGTCTGATCCCAACTGCGAATGCCCAATTCCAACTGGGAATGCCCAATCCAAGCTGGGAATGCCCGATCCAAACTGGGAATACCTGATTCCAACTGGGAATGCCTGACCTGAACTGGGAATGCCTGATTCCAGCTGGGAATGCCAGATTCCAGCTGGGAACGCCTGATCCCAGCCCTCCCAGCCTCCCAGCCCTCCGGAAGGTGACGCTCGCAGCCTCTGCAGGAATCAGCTGTTTATTCCCATTTTCCATGCGATAAAAAGGAAGGAAAAGGAAAAGGAGGAGAAGGAGAATCCCCCACCCACCACCAGCACCCTGTGGCTCAAACCCCCGGGCCTGGAGCTGGAATTCTGCTGGAATCCACCTAAAAATGTGATTTTTTTTTCTTGTTTTTTCCCCCAGCCTTGAGGATTTCCAGGCCCCAGAATCAGGAATTTTTTTTGGAGTTTAAAAAACTAGAAGCTGAGAGCAGCCCCGGGGCTGGGGGAACCTGAAGTGCCACCCCAGGGTGCAAAAGAGGACAGAGGCACACAAGGACTCCAATTAGAGCAGAAAAATTGATTAAATATTGAGGGACACACCCAGCAGGGAGGCAGAAACTCCAGATCCAGAGGAATCTCCCTTCCTGCTGGGGATCCATTGCAGGGAAAAGCCCCCAAACCCCACTGGACACCCCGGGATCCTTTTGAGTCCATCACTGCTGGGCCACCACATCCTGAGGGGCAGAAGTGACCCTCAAAAGGACCTGGAGAGGCCCCAGGGAGAGGCAGATTCCCCTCAGGATGTTTTGGATTCATCCCTGGCACGGCTCGGAGCCTCCTGCGGGGGCTCCTGGCCCTGCTTGGTGCCACCATCCTGAGAAACCCGTGAATTTTCCGCTTCCCGGGGGCTCCTCTTGCTGGGTTCCTCCTCGGGAGCCTCCTCGCCCTCCTGGGCTCCCTCCCCGAGGGTTTCTCCGGGGTCTCTCCGCTCTGGATCCCGGCGTTCCGGGGGGACTCTGCTCTTGGCCTCGCCGGCCTGGCGCTCTCTCCGCTCCCGCGGGGCCTTCTGGGGCTCCTCATCCTGGGGCTGCTCCTGCTCCGCCTCGGGGACCTCGGGGCGCCTCCGGAGCTCCTTGGATTTCACCCGCTCGCCCTTCACGGCCTCTGGATCGGCAGAATCTCTCAGGGCTCCAGAATCCTTCAGGGCTCCAGAATCCTCCAGGGCTCCTTCCTTCACCTCTTGTCCGGATCTTTCCCTGGGCTCATCCAGGCCCTCACCAGGGTTTTCCTGGGGGCGTTTGGATGGTGGCACCTCGGGGCGGTCTCTGTGGTCGCTCGGTGGCCGCGGGGACACGGAGCAGGTGCGGACGCGCACGGGCTGGCCGCGCTGGCCGGGCTGGTGGCACACGATCTCGTAGGTGGCGGCTTTGGGGTCCTGCTGGTTCTGGATGACGTGCACCAGGTAGGCCACGGTCTGAGGCTCCACGGGCTCGGGGAGCAGCCGGACCTCGGGCCGGACGTCGGGGTCGGCGGGGCGGTACCGGACCCGGAGGTCACTGATGGGCACCTCCTGTCCTGGAGGGCAGAGATCGATGGTGTCCACGTCCAGGGTCTGGTACCGGTACTGGTCCTGCTCCAGCTCCTCCTCATCTTCCTCCTCCAGGACCTCCAGCCTGATCTCCTCACGTGCCTCACTCTGGTCAGTGATGGTCACTTCTGACTCACCGTCCTGTGTCCGGCGGCTGCGGCGCTCTGAGACCTCCAACTCCCGTTCAACATCGACTCTCCTCTCCCTCAGGGTTTCATCCCTCTCTCTGACACGGGAGATTCTCCTCTCTGGTTCTGCTCCCTCCTCACGCTCACAGGGACGTTCTCTCCTTCTCAGCTCCTCACCTCGTTCCCGGATCTCACGGCGCACTTTGACATCGGCTTCGGCTGCTGCCACTGAGATCTCTCTGTCCCTTTCAAACCTCACTGATTCTCTCTGTCTACTCCCATCAGCCTCAATCTCACGAATTTCACGCTCACGTCTGTCCCGTGTCTCTCTCCGGCCGACTCTGGCCACTTCTTCCTCCCTTACCCGTGCCCGGCGCTCAGACACCTCCAGCTCCCGTTCTTGGTTGATTCTCCTCTCCCTCAGGGTTTCATCCCTCTCTCTGACACGGGAAATTCTCCTCTCTGGTTCTGCTCCCTCCTCACGCTCACAGGGACGTTCTCTCCTTCTCAGCTCCTCACCTCGTTCCCGGATCTCACGGCGCACTTTGACATCGGCTTCGGCTGCTGCCACTGAGATCTCTCTGTCCCTCTCGTACCTCACTGATTCTCTCTGTCTCCTCCCATCAGCTTCAAGTTCACGAATTTCACGCTCACGTCTGTCCCTTGTCTCTCTCCGGCCAGCTCTGGCCACTTCTTCCTCCCTTACCCGTCCCCAGCGCTCAGACACCTCCAGCTCCCGTTCAACATCAATTCTCCTCTCTCTCACAGCTTCATCCCTCTCTCTGACACGGGAAATTCTCCTCTCTGGTTCTGCTTCCTCCTCACGCTCACAGGGACGTTCTCTCCTTCTCAGCTCCTCACCTCCTTCCCGGATCTCACGGCGCACTTTGACATCGGCTTCTGCTGCTGCCACTGAGATCTCTCTGTCCCTCTCGTACCTCTCTGAATCTCTTTGTCTTCTTGCATCAGCTTCAAGTTCACGAATCTCACGAATTTCACGTCTGTCCCGTGTCTCTCTCTGGCCAACTCTGGTCACTTCTTCCTCCCTTTCCCGTGCCTGTTGCTCAGAGCCCTCCACCTCCAGCTCCTGTTGCTGATCGATTCTCCGCTCCCTCAGGGGCTCTTCCCTGTCTCTTCTGGGGCAAATTCTTCTGTCTTCAGCCTGACAGGGACGTTCTCTCCTTCCCAGCTCCTCACCTCGTTCCTGGATCTCACGGCGCACTTTGACGTCGGCTTCAGCTGCTGCCACTGAGATCTCTCTTCTGTCATACACTTCTTGTTCTCTCCTTGCATCTATTTCAGCCTCACGGATGTCTCGCTCTCGTCTCTCCCGTGTCTCTCTCAGGTTTCTGGTGGCCACTTCCTCCCTTTCTTGTGCCCGGTGCTCAGACACCACCAGTTCCCGTTGCTGATCGATTCTCCTCTCCCTCAGGGCCTCTTCCCTCTCTCTGACCCGGGAGATTCTCCTCTCTGGTTCTGCTCCCTCCTCACGCTCACAGGGACGTTCTCTCCTTCTCAGCTCCTCTCGGCGCACTTCGACGTCAGCTTCTTCTGCTGCCACTGAGATCTCTCTGTCCCTTTCGAACCTCAGGGTTTCTCTTTGCCTCCTCCCATCATCATCAATCTCACGAATTTCACCAATTTCACGTCTGTCCCGTGTTTCTCTCCGACCAACTCTGGCCACTTCTTCACTCCTTTCCCATGCCCGGCGCTCAGACACCTCCAGCTCCCGTTCTTGGTTGATTCTCCTCTCCCTCAGGGTTTCATCCCTCTCTCTGACACGGGAAATTCTCCTCTCTGGTTCTGCTTCCTCCTCACGCTCACAGGGACGTTCTCTCCTTCTCAACTCCTTACCTCGTTCCCGGATCTCACGGCGCACTTTGACATCGGCTTCGGCTGCTGCCACTGAGATCTCTCTGTCCCTCTCGTACCTCAGAGTTTCTCTTTGTCTCCTTCTGTCATCTTCAAGTTCACGAATTTTTCGCTCTTGTCTCTCCTCCCTTTCCCTTGCCCGGCGCTCAGAGCCCTCCAGGTCCAGCTCCCGTTCCTGGTCGATTCTCCTCTCCCTCAGGGGCTCTTCCCTGTCTCTTCTGGGGCAAATTCTTCTGTCTTCAGCCTGACAGGGACGTTCTCTCCTTCTCAGCTCCTCATCTCGTTCCCGGATCTCACGGTGCACTTTGACATCGGCTTCGGCTGCTGCCACTGAGATCTCTCTGTCCCTCTCGTACCTCTCTGAATCTCTTTGTCTTCTTGCATCAGCTTCAAGTTCACGAATCTCACGAATTTCACGTCTGTCCCGTGTCTCTCTCTGGCCAACTCTGGTCACTTCTTCCTCCCTTTCCCGTGCCTGTTGCTCAGAGCCCTCCACCTCCAGCTCCTGTTGCTGATCGATTCTCCGCTCCCTCAGGGGCTCTTCCCTGTCTCTTCTGGGGCAAATTCTTCTGTCTTCTCCCTCACGGGGACGTTCTCTCCTTCCCAGCTCCTCACCTCGTTCCTGGATCTCACGGCGCACTTTGACGTCGGCTTCAGCTGCTGCCACTGAGATCTCTCTTCTGTCATACACTTCTTGTTCTCTCCTTGCATCTATTTCAGCCTCACGGATGTCTCGCTCTCGTCTCTCCCATGTCTCTCTCAGGTTTCTGGTGGCCACTTCCTCCCTTTCTCGTGCCCGGTGCTCAGACACCACCAGCTCCTGTTGCTGATCGATTCTCCTCTCCCTCACAGCCTCTTCCCTCTCTCTGACCCGGGAGATTCTCCTCTCTGGTTCTGCTCCCTCCTCACGCTCACAGGGACGTTCTCTCCTTCTCAGCTCCTCTCGGCGCACTTCGACGTCAGCTTCTTCTGCTGCCACTGAGATCTCTCTGTCCCTTTCGAACCTCAGGGTTTCTCTTTGCCTCCTCCCATCATCATCAATCTCACGAATTTCACCAATTTCACGTCTGTCCCGTGTTTCTCTCCGACCAACTCTGGCCACTTCTTCACTCCTTTCCCATGCCCGGCGCTCAGACACCTCCAGCTCCCGTTCAACATCGATTCTCCTCTCCCTCAGGGTTTCATCGCTCTCTCTGACACGGGAGATTCTCCTCTCTGGTTCTGCTCCCTCCTCACGCTCACAGGGACGTTCTCTCCTTCTCAGCTCCTCACCTCGTTCCCGGATCTCACGGCGCACTTTGACATCGGCTTCTGCTGCTGCCACTGAGATCTCTCTGTCCCTTTCAAACCTCGCTGATTCTCTTTGTCTCCTTCTGTCATCTTCAAGTTCACGGATGTCTCGCTCTCGTCTGTCCCGTGTCTCTCTCTGGCCAACTCTGGCCACTTCTTCCTCCCTTTCCCGTGCCCGGCGCTCAGATACCTCCAGCTCCCGTTGCTGATCAATCCTCCTCTCCCTCACGGCTTCATCCCTCTCTCTGAACCGGGAGATTCTCCTCTCTTCCTCCTCACGCTCACAGGGACGTTCTCTCCTCCCCAGCTCCTCACCTCGTTCCCGGATCTCACGGCGCACTTTGACGTCAACTTCAGCTGCTGCCACTGAGATCTCTCTGTCCCTTTCAAACCTCACTGATTCTCTCTGTCTCCTTCCATCATCTCCAATCTCACGAATTTCACGCTCATGTCTCTCCCGTGTCGCTCTCAGGTTTCTGGCAGCCACTTCTTCCTCCCTTTCCCGTGTCCGGCGCTCAGACACATCCACCTCCAGCTCCTGTTCCTCATCCACCCTCCTCTCTCTCATTCTCCCTTTTCTTCTGGGATCATCTCTTTCTCTTCTCTCCTGCTCCTCCCGGATCTCCCTTTCCCTTTCCGCCGATTCCAGCTCCTGTTCCCGCTTTGTTCTCTGTCTGTGGCCGCGTTCCTCTGCCTCTGCTCTCCCACATTCCCCGAGGTCGATCTCTAACGGTTCCTCCAGGTACGACTGGTGTGGCCTCCTGGACTCCGGACATTCCAGCTCAGCCGCCCGGCGCCTTCTCCCTTCCAGCTCCCTTTGTCCCAGCTCACGCCGGCGGTGGCGGCTCCTCTCCTCCCGGAGCAATTCGGGTTCCCGTGGCCGGTTGTCTCCTTCTCCATCTGCTCCTCGTGGCCACTGGGTTCTTTCATCACGCCCTTGCTCCTGGCAGCTCCACCGGTCCGGCCGTGCTTGGGGTTCCCGGCGTTGCCTGCCTGTCCTCACGTCTGCCTCTTCTTCCTCCTGGTCTCTCCTCTCTCCCTCTCTTCTGTCTGGCTCCGGGGGCTGCCGCCTTCTCCGGCTCTCCCGCTGCTCGCATGGCTCCTGGCTCCATTCCCGGCATTCCCGAGGGATCAGCTCCTGGCGTGGTTCCTCCCTGCTCCGTGTGCGACGTTCCTGCTGATCCCTCCTCGTTTCCTCTGAGATTTCCCCCTCCCTGACCCTGAGGTCTCCTTGCAGCTCAGCCTCACGATTCCTCTCCCGGGTTTGTCGTTCCTCCTCCTCCTCCTCCTGGAGCTGCCGGCGGCTCCCTCTGCTCCTGAATTCCGTCTCCCGCAGGGATTTCCCGCCGGTTGGGAGCTTTGTCCTCTGCACCAGGAACGGGGCCCTTGGCTGGAACCAGAAGCAGCACTTGGCCACACGGAACACCAGGAGGAGGAACTCGTTGAAATCGATGTCCCCGTCCCCATCCCACTCCAGGAACTGCAGGATCTTCTCGATGGTCTGAGGGTCATGTGGCTTCTGCAGAGTGAAAAACATGGGGTGGGGGAGAAAAGGGGATTTTGGTCTTCCTGCTCCTTGGGGGAGAAATGCAACAGTGGGAAGAGTCGCAGGAATTCTCCTTCCATCTCTCATAATTTCACTTGTAGGGCTCAGCACCAGCTGTGGGAATTCATTCCCCAAAACCCTCCCGGGATCCCCCTTTTCTCCAGGCTGAGCCCCCCCAGCTCCCTCAGGATTCTCCATTCCCTTCCCCAGCACAAAGGAACCCAACCTTTGGTGGAACCCAACTTTTGGTGGAACCCAACCTTTGGTGGAACCCAATCTTTGGTGGAACCCAAACTTTGGTGGAGCCCAACCTTTGATGGAGCCCAAACTTTGGTGGAACCCAAACTTTGTTGGAACCCTCCCCGTTCCCTTTCCAGAGAGGGTTTTGCCATTCCCACACTCCAGCGCTCACCACCAGGGAATCTGCGAATTCCCTCTGGATCAGCTCCCTCATCCTCCTGCGGCTGAGCCCAGAGCCGTCCCCATCTCCCCGGGCATGCTGCTGGAAGACGCCGACGATGGTGGCGATGCTGTCCAAGAGCGGGGACATGCTGCAGATCCGAGCGAGCCTGGAGGGACAGGAGCACACCGAGGGCTGGGGGATCCCCTTGGGAAGAGGGAGGAGAATTCCCGGCTCCGTTGGGAACACATTCCAGGGTTTTAGTGGGATGGGGAGTGGCCTCTGGCCTCGCCACTGACGCGTTTGGGTGACGTCGGAGTGGGAACGGTGACGGGGACGTGGTGACAAGGAGGGACCTGGCGGAGCTGACTCAAGAGGTGCCCCCAGATCCTGCCCCGTGGGGTTATCCCATGGAATATTTCCTTGGAATGGGCACTAAATGGAACCAGTCCAACCCCTCTGCTGCCCAGGGAGGTCTCTTAGGTCACCATAGAGCTTCTCCTCCCCAGAAGCTCTCCCAACCTTCCCCCAGCCCTTGGAGCATCTCCATGGCCTCATTCCAGGACTTCCTGGTGTTTCCAAGACCCATCCCTGTGATCCTGGTGAGAGCAGCTTTAACCCAACCCAAGACAAGATCTGGGGCAGAGACCTCAGGAGCTGCGTCTGGAAACCTCCAAAGCCTCCTCCTTCCCTCCTTCCTCCCTTTGTGGGATGCCCAAATCTCTTATGGGGAACCTCCGCGCCCGATCTGATCCCGGGGAGCTGCGCCGTGCCCCATTCCCGCCTCCGGAACGTGCCCGGGCACACGAGCACTCCCTGCCCCATGGAAACGCCGGAATTTCCACAGAGAAGGGGTCACTGCTCCAGCCGGGAGCTGTCCCCACACCCAAAGAACTCCCCGAACTTCTCCCATATTCCCTTCCCACAAGGATGATTCCAACAGGGAGAAACCCCTCGATATTCCCAAAAAACACCGGGAACGACTCTCCCGTCCACCATGAATCCTGGAGAAACACCAAAATTCCCAAATTCCCAGCCAGGGGAACATTCCCAGCAAAGAGAACATTCCCAAGGGAGCCCCACTCACCCAAGTCACCGTCGGGATCGAGTGGGATTCCTGGGAAGCCGTGCGGAGCCAGGCGAGGATGGCGCTGCTTTTATAGGGTCCCCGCTGGGGTTGGAGAGGAGCCACCCTTCGTGGACGTTGTCCTGATTCATCCTGGGCCAAGCCCAGTCCCAAACGGGTTATTTGGCTTTATCAACCCTTCCCTATCATTTTCACCCCGAAATAGCAGCGGCTCTTCGGGCCGGTTCCGCCTAATCCTGGAAAATCCTGGCTGTAAAACCCTTTTATGGTCGAGTTTCGGATTTTTTGGGGGGGAAATCTGGAAGGGCTCCAGAGCGTAAAGGGAGGAGGGCGGATTATCAGTGTAAATATTTGTGTTATGGGTGGGAGTTTGTGTCTTTAACACCTGCGAAACCACATGAAAATGGGGATTAATATTTAAATTAAATTAATTAAATTAATTAAATTAATTAAAAGGAAAATTTAAGTGCTGATGGCAGCAGAGCTCAGGACGAGCAGATTAGGGGACAGTCAAGATCTTTATGACCCATGTAATTAATCCCGCAGTTCCAGAGGGGATTTTTTGTCCCTTTTTTGTGCAATTCCTTTGGAATTTCAAACCCGAGGTCGCTGAGGTTTGGATCAGGCAAAGGGAAGAAGATTTCAGCCCTAAAATCTGGGTGAGATTCCCCAAATCCTCCTGGTTTTGGTTCATGAGACACCCCTGTAGAGTTTTATTCTTATTTTTACTTTTCATTAATATTTGGCCATATTATCCAATATTAAAAATAAACCAACCACAGCCATTTTTAAATGATTAAATGAATTTTTAAACGGATTTTTGAACTAGGAAATTGTAATCAATTTATGACTTTTCATTGAGAAAAATCACGATAAAACTCCTAATATTAATTGGACCATTTTAATTTCAACTTGGCTGGATTTTAATTAAAAATAAAAGCAGAAAAACCTCTGCTGAGAGGTCGATTAATGCTGAATTTCCTCTGGCTGCCCTCAGGCCGTAATTACCTCACAATCCCCTTATTTTTTAATTTAATCTTTCGAACGGCAAATTAATTAACTCTTCCTTTATTCCCCAGGAGCTCTTAGAGGAAATCTGGAAAATTCCAGAGCTTGGATTTGGGGTTTGGAGGGGACACGGGGTGACGGGGACATCACGGGGGCCACCTCAGAGCAGGAACTCGTCCCGCAGCCTCGCCCATGGCTCACCCTGGGTGTAGGAGCCCAATTAATTAACGCTGGCTAATTAATAACCTCGGGGACACTCAGCCCAGGGATTTGTCCCCAACGTTCATTTTTGGGATTTTTTTTTTTTTTTTAACCCGGATTAAATTACCCTGGTGCAAATTAGGCCCCGCCTGGGTGATAATGACACCCTTGGGACGCTGTAATTTTGGGGTGGATTTTTGGGGCGATTATGCAAATGAGGGGGGGTTTGGTGGCCTGTAACTGTCTGGAATCCCCACCCCAGGGGCCGGGGCCTCGGGAATCCGCCTTGGAAAAGGTCCCTGGGCTCGGGAGCGCTTTCCTGGCACTTGGTGACATTCCCAGGATGAGGCAACAAGGTTCTGGGCACGTACTGGCAATGCTGAGCCCCTTTTCCTGCTGGATTTTCCCCAGAAATGCTTCTCCTGAGGCTCCAGGCATGTCCTGGCAGTTCTTATGGAACTGGGGCGGGATTTTTTGGGATTTCAGGTTCTTTTCCATCCCAAACCCTTCCAGAATTCCCTGGGCTTGTTTAGATGGAATTTTAGGGATCAGTCCTTCCCTCTCCAGGTGATTCCAGATTATTCCATGGATTTCCCATCCCTGGAAGTGCCCAAGGCCAGGTTGGACCCACCTGGGATAGGGGAAGGTCCCTGCCCATGGAACTGGGGTGGAATTTTTGGGATTTCAGGCTCCTTTCCATCCCAAACCATTCCAGGATTCCTTGGGCTGGTTTGGATGGGATTTTATGGATTCCTCATCCCTGGAAGTGCCCAAGGCCAGGCTGGACCCACCTGGGACAGCGGAATTTGTCCCACCTGGATCCTGGGACACTTTTCCAGCCGGGATGTGGACGGGCAGTGGGGTGAGGTCAGCGGGGCTGGAGCCCCAGGACTCCTCACCCCACTCATCCTGTTTGTCCCCTCTGTCACCTGCCTGTCCCCAATCAGAGCCATCGGGGCCCGGCCGAGGTCCCCACGCCTCGTCTGAGGTCGGTGACACGCAGGACACGGAGCCCCGGGCGCCACCTCCGACGTCACCCCCGAGACGGCCCCGAATCCCACAGCGGCCTCGGCCCTGAATCAGAAATCCCAAACCAGAAACCACCCCCAGCAAATCCACGGGGATCCGGAATTCCAGAATCCCCTCGGAATTCCCTGGGTCAGGCCCGGATTTGTGGGATTTTGGTGATCCGGAATTCCAAAATTCCATCGGAATTCCCCAGATCGGGGCATCTCGGATTTGTGGGATTTTGGGATGAGTTCTGAAGGATCTCAGCTGTGGACACACCAGGGGAGGGTTGGAAATTCCAAATGTCCCACCCAAAGCAGCCCAGGGAAGGTTGGGAATTCCAAATATCCCACCCAAATCCATCTTTTATAGGATCAGGATTCCGGCCTGGGAATTTCTGGGGAGACACCCCTGAAACGCCCCTCACCCAATCCCCCATCTTTATTTGCTTTTAATTATGAAAATTTTTCATTAATGATGATTTTCTCCGGAATGAATTCCCGGCCCCTCCCATAGCCATCCCCAGCAGGAATTGGGCAGGAACTGGGCAGGAAAGGTTATTTTCATTAATTTGGTGCTTTTGGTTATTTTTACCCTGGGTTGGGGTTCAGGCGGTGCCGGAGCCACGCCCGGGGCTCGGAACGGGTTTGGTGAGAGGGGTGGGGAGGGAGGGAGGGGAAGCGAAGGGACAGGAATGAGGATGTTGGGATGGGAACCGGGGCTGGGCCGGGGCTGGAGCGGGGCCAGGGCTGGGAACGGGGCTGGGAACGGGAACGGAGGGTCCTGAGGGGGCTGGTCCTGGAGAAAAGGGGGATCCAGAGGGGATTTGGGTTCTGATCCGAGAGAATGGGACAGGACAAGAAGGAGCAGCCTCGAGCTGTGCCAGGGTGGGAAATTTGGGAAATTTACTGAGAAAATTATTTTATTTTATTTTATTTTATTTTATTTTATTTTATTTTATTTTATTTTATTTTATTTTATTTTATTTTATTTTATTTATTTTATATTTTATATAAAAATATTTTATTTTATTTTATTTTATTTTATTTTATTTTATTTTATTTTATTTTATTTTATTTTATTTTATTTTATATTTTATATAAAATATTTTATTTTATTTTATTTTATTTTATTTTATTTTATTTTATTTTATTTTATTTTATTTTATTTTATTTTATTTTATTTTATATTTGCCTTGGAAGGGGCTCAGGGAGGTTCGGAATGGCCACCCCTGGAGGTGTCCAAGAAATTTCTGGGGATTCCTCGGGCTGACCAAGGGGGGATCGAGCCCAGCTCGGACTCGGTGATCCCGGAGCTCTTTCCCTGGATGTTCCTGGTGATCCTGGAATTCTCCCGGATCCGGCAGCGAGCGGCGAAATCTTCTCGCACAGTGCCACCAAGCGGCTCCGGGAGCGGGACCGGGATCCCTGGAATGGCGGGGACACGCGGGGAAACTGAGGCACGCGGAGGGAAAAGGGCTGGGACTCCTCGCGCTTCTCCCAGTGCCGGACTGGGAACCACTGGGAGTCCCCTAAATGCCTCAGGAAGGTCGATTGAAATACTTTTATATTTTATATCTATAAATATATATATATATATAATATATTTATATATATATATAAATATATAGACTATATTTTTATATATTATATATATTTTTTATATAATGTAAATATATAATATATTTTATATATTATATATATTTTATATATTTTTATATATATATATAATATGTTATGTTTTATTTTATTTTATTTTATTTTATTTTATTTTATTTTATTTTATTTTATTTTATTTTATTTTATTTTATATTTTATTTATTACTGCAGCTTTTATCCCTCTTTTTGAAGGTAAAGGTATCCACATTATTACTGGTTTCATCCATCTTTTTCTGGCTTTTCTCCACATTATCCCCTTCCCATCATTCCTTTCCCATTTTTCCCCATTTCCTTCCCTCCTCCCCTCCTGAGAGCTGCAGGAATTCTCCCCAAATTCCGGCCTTTTTTCCCCTTTTTGCCTCATCCTGAAGCAGATTCCTAAACCTTCCCATTCCGCAGGGATTTCCCTCTCCACATCTCCGTGATTAAATAATTGCAATTAAATCCTGTGATTAAATAATTGGAATCAAATCCCTCCTTTTTTCCCCGAGCTCTTCCCGCTGTCCCAAATCCCCTCTGACATTAAGAGGTGTCAGAAATTCAAATTCCCCTAATCCCGCTTTTTTTTTTCCATGTTAATGAGGATATTTCAATAATTGGATTCCAGGGCTGCCCTCGAATTCTCCGGATTTGAATAATCCCACAATTCAAATCAGGGATTCGCATCCCAGACCCGTCCCTTGCTTTGAGACGCTTTTAATAAATCCAGCATTCATTAATGATAATTAAGAAGGAATTAATTAAACCCTTTCTGTGCCTTCCAAGCCCCAAACTCGCAAATATCTTGAATTTTCCTTTCCCGATCCTCCTGGGGAGGGAGGGATTTTTCTGTGCTCCCTTTTGCTCATTTTCCCATTCCTTGGGATATTTTAATCACATTTTTTTGGGGATGTTTTCATCCAATTCCTTGGAATTTTTAATCCAATTCCTCAGAATATTTTCATCCTATTCCTTGGAATATTTTAATTCAGTTTTTGGGATGTTTATATCCAGTTCCTTGGGATGCTTTTACCCAATTCCTTGGGATGTTTTAATCTAATTTTTCAGGATATTTTCATCCCATTCCTTGGGATGTTTTAATTCCATTTTTTTGGGATGTTTTCACCCAATTCCTCACGATATTTTCACCCCATTCCCCAGCTGGAATTCCTTCCATCTTTAACCCGAATTTCCCAAAAATTAAGAACCCTACTCTCTCCCTTTTAAACCGTGATAATTATTTTTTAATTTGGAAGCGGATGTGTCACAGCGGTTCAGAAAAAGCTGGAATCTCTCCTAATTCCATGAAAATCGGGATGGGCCTGGATGGAGCTGCTGGGGCAGGGAGGAGGGAGCTGCTGGACACCGGGGCCCTGGAATCCCAGTCTGACCAGTTCTCCCAGTGGCCTGCCCGGGTTCCCAGTGCCATTTCTGGCTGGTGACACTGGGACGGGAGCTGGGACAAGCTCTGGCACTTCCCAAACATTCCCAAGAGTTCCTTCTGGATTTTGGAGCTCCCAAACGAAACCTCCAGGCAAAATCCGCCTCTCCCGGGGGTCCTGAGGCGTTCCGAGCCTTTGGCAAACTGGGAGCTGCTGGTTTAACTGGAATTTTCCATGTCTGGAAGAGCCTCTGGGCGTGGGGGACTCATCCCAGGAAAATGTTTGGATTCCAGGCTGGATTCCAGCTCCCCAAAATAAATTTGGGAGCAGCCCCAGCCCTGGGGGAGCTGCTGGTGGTCCCCAAACTCAGATCCAGCCCAGAATTCCCTAAAAAAATTTTCATCCATGGGGAAGGAGCTCCTCGAGTTTTATTTATGAAGAAAATTTTCTTTCCTCAATATTCAGACAATTTTAATGGGGAAAACCATTAAGAAGAAGGATTAAAAATTCAAAACAATAAAACCATGAATGAATTAAGGCAGGCTCTGAATCTCGTTCGTCCGTGGGAAGCGAAAAGGCGGCGGGTGATGAAACAGGACCCCGGCTGCAATTCCCACTGGGATCATTTTCCCATTATTTATTGCGCTTTTCGTTGGGCAATCAGACTGACGCGGTAATTAAGAGATGATTGAAAAGCAGCTTTTTTTTTTTTTTTTTTTTTTAATAATCTCATGTGAAGCAATTTCCTCTCTTTTTGTGGGAAGCTCAGACTCACCCGAGCCGGGCAGGGACCCCCTTTCCTTCATCCCACTGATCCCAAATCCTATTTCTTGCCCCGGAACCAGCTCTGGCAGCGGGAGAGGCAGCGCTCCACGACGCTGGAAGTGCAGGAGTTGAGGCGGAACGGGTTCCGTGAGGACGTTTGGGGTTTGCTGTCCTTGGCGTCTCCGGCGTCCCCGAGTCCCTGGGATTGGGAGGCGCAGGGATCCATGGAAATCCCACTTTGGGACGCACAGGGATCCGTGGAAATCCCGCTTTGGGGTGCGCAGGGATCCGTGGAAATCCCGCTTTGGGATGCGCAGGGATCCGTGGAAATCCCGCTTTGGGGTGCGCAGGGATCCGTGGAAATCCCACTTTGGGACACACAGGGATCCGTGGAAATCCCGCTTTGGGATGAGCAGGGATCCGTGGAAATCCCACTTTGGGACACGTAGGGATCCCCCAGGATCGTGCCCTGGGCCTGGCACGGCTCATCCGTGCCCAACTCCACCACCTCGAGGGTGCAGGGATCCACGGCCGGGAGCTCCTGGTGGAGCTTCTCCAGGTTGTCCAGGCAGCTCCCAGAGGTTTTGGAGACCCCAAGCTCCTCCTGGGGCAGCGAGAAGGTCCCGTCGGAGTCCGGGGGACAAAGCTCCACGGTCAGGATGGATTTCTGCAGCGGGAACCTCATCACACACATCCCGGGGGTCTCGAAGGTGACGGGTTCCTCTCCAGAGCTCGGGATTTTCACGGGATCGGAATCCGTGGGGAGGGACGGGGAGGTGGCCCCGAGGGGGACCTGAGGGAGGTCACAGGGACAGGAGGGACAAACGTCCTGGCACGGGCAGGGATCCGCCGGGGAATTCTGCTCCGGGGCCGCCACGGCACAGGGATGGCTCTGGGCAGCCTCTTCCAGGCAGGAACAGGGCGGGCACTGGGAATTCATCTCCCTGCGATGATGGAGAGCTGCAAGAAAAGGAACAATTTCACACCCAATCCCAGGAAAAAATCAGGGGAAAATCCCTCATTTTTTTCACTTTTCTCTTCAAACTCCCAAAATCAGCTTTTCTCTTTAAAATCTGCTCTCAGCCGAACAATTCCAACAATTTGCCAGCTTTTTTGGGGGGGATAACAATGGATTTGATTCACGTTTTCAGGTTTATAAATTTCAAATAACTCCCTTCCCTTCCCCAGTTGTTTTTCCCTTCCCCAGTTGTTTTTCCCTTCTCCAGTTGTTTTTCCTTTCTTCAGTGGTTTTTCCCTTCTCCAGTTGTTTGGAATGGATCCTGGATCTCCTGGCAGGACGGGGTTTAATCCCACTAAATCCACTGCTGGAACAACAGGAATTTTCCAGAACATCCCTGAGAATTCCGGAATTACAGCCAAGGGAAGGATTTTACCCTCTGAAACCTCTATCCCCGAGGAAACCGAGCACCACAAATCCCCCCTTTTCAACTTTCCAGGTAATCTATTCTGGGAAAGGACAACCAGGATCTGCAGGATCCCAAGGAGACTCACCGGGTCGGGATCTGCAGGATGTTCCTGGTGTGTTCCCGGGATGTTCCTGGTGTGTTCCCGGCCTCCGGAGCCGCGGAGCCCCAGGCACCCGGAGCTCCGCACGGCCTCGCTCCGCCTCTGCCCCGCCAGGGATGATTTGCCTAATTATTTTTAATGGAAAACGCCTATTTCCGTGGCTGCAGCCGGACCTGGAGCTCGGGAATTCACGTGGCCCCGCAGACGCCAGGGAGGAATTTGGGAAATGAGTGGATTCCCGGCCTGGTGACGGGGCAGGTTTTTTGGGATGCTCCAACAGCCTCCAGCCCAGCACCTCGTGAGGACCATTAGGGACAGGATGGGATGTGGGATTCGGGGGATTCTTTTATTTTTAGCCACGTCTTCTGACCTTTTTTCTGTCCTGTTTTTCCACGGGGCTGCTGGAAACTCTTCGCTCACCGCTCGTCTCGTGATGTTTTCTGTCCTCTCCCAAAGTTCTGACTCAAATCCTGTCCCCGTTGTCGTGACGGTGGCGTTGTCCTCGTGTGGCACGAGCAGGCCGGTGACCGGAGGAGTGACCACCACCATTTTCCCTTCATTTTACCCCAAACCTGCTGAATTCCACCCGGCTGGAAATCCATAAACCCAAAAACGTGAATCAAATCCGTTCCCTCCCAAAAAACATTGGAAAATCATTGGGATTGTTGGGCTGAGAACAGATTTGAGCAAGGAAATCTCAAAGGGAGAGCTTGAACAAAAAAATACAAAAAAAGGAGGAAATTTTTCCTGCAGTCAGCAGCAAACTCCCAACCCAAGGGGTCATGAATCCCAAATTTATTTATTTTCAGGAAATAACAAAAAACCACCACACTGGACAGCAAAATTTGGAGGGAGAAGAGGCAAAACCCCCCTTGGTGTCCTGGTGGAAAACGACCTCGCCTCTGGTGCGAGTCACTCCTGTCCCTGGCTGTGTCACCGGGTGACTTCAGGCTGGGTGGCAGTGAGCAGAGGAGAATCTCAGAGCCTTTGATGTCTCAGGGGAACTGGTTGGGTCTCTCTTCCTTCTTTTCCAGGCTGGGACGGCTTTTCCGCGGGGAGAAAGCGGCAGCTCCAAGCTGTGAAGGTTGCGTGAAGTTTGTCACCTTCTCGGGCTGGGTGTGACCTCCTGGCACCAGAAACGGGCACAAAAATTGGCCCAAAGGCCACTGAGATCACAGAGCTCATCCCTCATCGCCCTGGGTGTCACCTGGTGGAGCTGGGACACGCGGGAGAGGTCCTGGAAGGTCCTGGAGATCCTGGAAATGTGAAAATTTCCCTGGAGGCCGGCGGGCCAAAATCCTGGCAAATCAAAGAAATCAAATTTGTATTAAAAAGAAAAATCAAAGAATTGTGGCAAAAATGACCAGGGCAGGGATTGTCCCCTGGGATGAGGAATGTCCAGGGCTGTGTCCAGGGCTGGAAAATCATGGAAAGAGGGACAGGGAGGAGCTGGAGCCTGTCCAGGGATGGGGATGGAGCTGGAGAAGGGTCTGGAAAATCCTCAGGGATCCAGGGGGAATTTTGGGCTCTTCCAGGGGGAATTTGGGATCTGATCCCAAGGAACAGGGCCAGGACAAGAGGGAACGGCCTCGAGCTGTGCCAGGGGAGGCTCAGGGTGGAAAATTTGGGGAAATTCCTCCTGGAAAAGGGAAAAGGCCTTGGAAGGGGCTCAGGGAGGGTTGGAGTGACCACCCCTGGAGGTGTCCAGGGAATTCCTGCACCACATCTGGAGCTGTGTCCGATTTGGGTCCCACAGCTCAAGACCAACCAAGGGCACCCAGATGTTCCAGCGACCTTGAGGAAAAGGTGGAGTGGGAGACGCTGAAGGATTTGGGGATGATCCTGGTGCCTGTTTGAGCCATCCAAAATATTCATGGAGAGGCTCTTTCCACTGAGGGAAAACCAAGCAGATTATCAGGAATAAAATTCCCAGCAGAAGGAATATTGTAAGAGAACCAAGATCCATCCAGAGTCCCATCCCACCTCCATTCCCCAAATGCTCCAAAACAGATTTTTTTCCCAGAGTTTAATCCTGAGGGGGATTGTTTCCAGGCTGTCTCATCTGCATTTCCCAGTCCGTAGGAAATGCGTGGACGGGGAATTCCTGGCAGTCATGAGAGCCTCACATCCCACCCTGGCAACATTAAAAATTATAACGTCGAGCCAAGTAATTGAAGGATTGGAGCAGAGCAGGTCTGGATTATTAAATATTTGATTTCCATACCCCTGAGGTGTCTCACTTCCGGAGCCACGGACACCAAAATCCTATAAAAGGATTCCTATTGTCCTACTGCCCAAGCCATTTTTGGTTTCATTTGGTGCTCGCTGGTGGAGAATTGGGTAAGTCCAGCTCGGTTTCCTTGGAAGTCACCTCGTGGTTGGGGTTTGTTTTTTTTTCATTTCGGAGCCATGCAGAAACAAATTAAAAGACTTAAAAGTGTTTCTGCTTGGGGATATTGGGGTTGGGATTCCCCCAGATTTTAATTCCGTCTTCTCCGGGGTTTATTTGCTGCCGGTTTTGCTCTTTTTCCGCCGAGGAGGATGAAATTCTCTCTGTGTCCTCACCGACTTTGCTGCCGTGTTTCACCCAGGGAATTGTTGGCATTGGGAGAGATCAAAAGGCCAGGCTGGGACTTCAAAGGGGAGGAGTGGGAGGGGTGATAAGGAGTGGAGCCTCTCAGGCTGCCAGGGAAGGCCCCGGTGCCTGGGAGGAAAAATCCAGGTGGGAAGGGCCAGGCAGATTTTGTGGGAAAAGCAACCACGGCAGAGCCTTTCCTTGGGGAGGTTTTCCAGCGTGGAGCCGCCACTGGCATCCTCTGGATGAGGGCAGGGTGTTCTGAAGCCTTTTTGGGTGAAATCACGGTAGAAATGTTAAAGATTCATCCCGAACCAAGGGGAGGTGTGGGCAGGTGGAGGCTTCAGACCTAAAGGAGCCCAAACAATTTTTGCTTCCTGTTTTGAGAGGAAGCTCATTGAAAACAGCAACAAATTTGTCTAAAGTGCTTTCACGTGGAGTCACTTCCTCGCCTCACCACTGTTTTCCCAATTCAGGATTCGGTGCAAAAAGGATTAATTAATTCAGTGTATAGAACAGCCTGGAATGTTTTCACACCTTTTAAAAATTAAATTTTATCCCTTCCTGCTTCCAGCCTCCCCCTTTCCCCCCAAAGATGCGTCGCGCCACCGGCTGCCCGCTGAGCCAGATCTGCATCCCCCCTCCGGCCGTGCTGGTGAGGAGCTTCCCGGTGAGCTCCAGCCTGGATCCCTGCGGCACCACCGGCACCTTCCCGGGCCTCCCTCGCCGCCGCAGCCCCTGCTGCTACCCCGGCACCACCACCTACGTCAGCCTGGGCAGCCTGGGCAGCCTGGCCCAGGCCACCAAGCCCTGCGGCCTCGTGGCCACCTTGAGTGGCCCCCCGTGTGACCAGGACGTGGTGGGGTGCTCCACGAGGTTCTGCAGGAACCCCTGCTGCTGCTGCCGGGTGACCGAGAGCTGTAGCAGGAGCCGGGACTGCTGCCAGGAGGTGGCCAAGTGCTCCACGGGCACATGCCAGGATCTGTGCTGCCAGGAGGTCACCAAGTGCACCACCACATGTCAGGATCCGTGTTATAAGGAGGTCACCACGTGCACCACCACATGCCAAGATCCGTGCTGTCAAGAGGTCACCACATGCACAACGACGTGTCAGGATCCGTGCTGCCAGGAGGTCACCAAGTGTGTTACCACGTGTCAGGATCCGTGTTATAAGGAGGTCACCAAGTGCACCACCACGTGTCAAGATCCATGCTGTCAAGAAGTGACCAAGTGTGTCACCACATGCCAGGATCCCTGCTGCCAGGAGGTCACCAAGTGTGTCACCACGTGTCAGAATCCATGTTATAAGGAGGTCACCACGTGCACAACGACGTGTCAGGATCCGTGTTATAAGGAGGTCACCAAGTGTGTCACCACGTGTCAGGATCCATGTTGTAAGGAGGTCACCACATGCACCACAACATGCCAGGATCCGTGTTGTAAGGAGGTGACCACATGCACCACAACATGCCAGGATCCCTGCTGTAAGGAGGTCACCAAGTGTGTCACCACGTGCCAAGATCCGTGTTGCAAAGAAGTGACCAGGTGCACCACCACGTGTGTGGATCCCTGCTGCCAGGAGGTCACCAAGTGTGTCACCACATGTCAGGATCCCTGTTGTAAGGAGGTCACCAAATGCGTCACCACGTGCCAAGATCCCTGCTCCAAGGAGGTGACCACGTGCACCACAACATGTAAGGAGGTCGCCAAGTACACAACCACGTGCCAGGATCCGTGTTGTCGGGAGGTCACCAAGTGTGTCACCACATGCCAGGATCCCTGCTGCAAGGAGGTGACCACATGCGCCACCACGTGTGTGGATCCGTGTTGCAAGGAGGTCACCAAGTGTGTCACCACGTGCCAAGATCCGTGTTGCAAGGAAGTGACCACATGTACCACGTGTGTGGACCCGTGCTGCCAGGAGGTCTCCAAGTGTGTCACCAGGTGTGTGGATCCCTGCTGCCAGGAGGTCACCAGGTGTGTCACCGCGTGTGTGGACCCGTGTGTCACCACGTGTGTGGACCCGTGTGGCAAGAAGGCCCCCAGGGGCCTGACGCCGTGTTACGAGCCCTGCTGCAAGAAGGTGACCAAGTGGAGCAGCCCGTGGGTGATCCCGTGGTGCAAGAAAGGCTCCAAGTCCAGTGCCAGATGTGGAGACCCCTGCTCCAAGAAGGGGAGCAAGTCCAGCTCCAGATGTGTGGATCCGTGCTACAAGAAGTTGTCCAAGAGCTCCACCCCGTGCCAAGATCCGTGCTGTGTGACCAGGTGTGACCCCAGGTGTGTGGAAACATGTTGTCAGGAGGTCACCAAGTGCAGAACCAGGTGTGTGGATCCCTGCTGCCAAGAGGTCACCAAGTGTGTCACCACGTGTGTTGATCCCTGTTGTCAGGAGGTCACCAAGTGCACCACCAGATGTATTGATCCATGCTGCCAGGAGGTCACCAAATGTGTCACCAGATGTGTGGATCCGTGTTGCAAGGAGGTCACCAAGTGCACCACCAGATGTGTTGACCCATGCTGCCAGGAGGTCACCAAGCGCATCACCACGTGCCAGGATCCCTGCTGTGTCACCAGACGTGCCACCAGATGTGTTGATCCCTGCTGCCAGGGGGTGGCCAGGTGCCAAGATCCCTGCTGTGCCACCAGATGTGCCACCAGGTGTGTGGACCCCTGCTGCCAGGGAGTGACCTCGTGCCAAAGTTCTTGCTGCCAGGGAGTGACCACCTGCACCACCACCTGCCAGGACCCCTGCTGCCAGGGAGTGACCACCTGCCAAAACCCCTGCAGCCAGAGAGTGACCACCTGCACCACCACCTGCCAGGACCCCTGCTGCCAGGGAGTGACCAGGTGCCAAAGTTCTTGCTGCCAGGGAGTGACCACCTGTCAGGACCCTTGCTGCCAGGGAGTGACCACCTGCACCACCACTTGCCAAGATTCCTGCTGCCAGGGAGTGACCAGGTGCCAAAGCTCCTGCTGCCAAGGAGTGACCACCTGCCAAAACCCCTGCTGCCAAGGAGTGACCACCTGTCAGGACCCTTGCTGCCAGGGAGTGACCACCTGCAGCACCACCTGCCAGGACCCCTGCTGCCAGGGAGTGACCACCTGCAGCACCACCTGCCAGGACCCTTGCTGCCAGGGAGTGACCACCTGCACCACCACCTGCCAGGACCCTTGCTGCCAAGGAGTGACCACCTGCCAAAACCCCTGCTGCCAAGGAGTGACCACCTGTCAGGACCCCTGCTGCCAGGGAGTGACCACCTGCACCACCACCTGTCAGGACCCCTGCTGCCAGGGAGTGACCACCTGCACCACCACCTGCCAGGACCCTTGCTGCCAAGGAGTGACCACCTGCACCACCACCTGCCAAGACCCTTGCTGCCAGGGAGTGACCACCTGCCAAAATTCCTGTGGCCAGGGAGTGACCACTTGCCAAAGTTCTTACTGCCAAGGAGTGACCACCTGCACCACAACCTGCCAGGACCCCTGCTGCCAGGGAGTGACCTCATGCCAAAACCAGTGTGGCCAGGGAGTGACCACCTGCGCCACCAGCTGCCAGGGAGTGACCTCATGCCAAGACCCCTGCTGCCAGGGAGTGCCCACCACGTGCCCAGCCCCGTGCTGTGTCCCCAGCCGTGCCACCTCTCAGGCCCGTGGGGGTGTCCAGGTTGTCACCAGGTGCGCCGACTCCTGTCCCACCACCTGCGTCACCCAGACCTGCCCCGTGTGCGGCCAGCGCTGCTCCGTCTCGGGCTGCCCAAAATTCCGGGCTCGCTGAGGGGCTCCGGGCTGGGATCCCCACGGAATCTCCGGAGGAAGAGTAAATCCTCCTTTTCCTCGCCTTCTGCCCCGTTCCTGCTGTTTTTCACCTCAAGAAAGCGCCGTTCCTCACGGGACGTCACCGAGCGATTTTGTGCCCCCGGGATTGTTCCCCGGGAGAAAGAATCTGAAATTCCCCCTCGCACCGGGAGTGTGATGGAGGAATTCCCCTCTTTGCTCTGTTCTTCCTCCTGATCTTTTTCCTTGAAGAAATAAAAGAAACGATCTTGGACTCAGCCTCACTCATTTCCTTCGCTTCCTTTTAATTCCTTTCCTAAAATCCCGATTTTTTGTAATAAAAAATTCTTGGGAAGGTCTCACTGAGGCTGTGTAATGGGCACCCAGGGATCATCAAATCCAACTCCTGACCCTGCTCAGGACATCCCCAAATCCCCCTGTGTCCTTGGGAGCATTGTCCTGGAGCTCTGGTGGGTTTGGGATGGTGACCATTCCTTGGGGATCCTGGTGAGCGCTCCCACATTCTGGTGGGAAGATCCTTTGCCCAAAATCCACCCCAATTCCCACCCCTGGCACATCTCCAGCCTTTCCCTCAGTCCTGACATCCCTGAAATTCCAGATCAATGTGTGAAATCCCAGATCAATGTGTGAAATCCCAAATCAATGCACGATATCCCAGATCAATGTGTGAAATCCCAGATCAGTGCCTGAAATCCCAGATCAATATCTGATAACCCAGATCAATGTGTGATATCCCAGATCAACATCTGACATCCCAGCTCAGGTGGGATTTCCAGCCTGGATAAACACCTGAAAACCCCCCAAAAAGTTGAATTTTCCAAGCACTCCTCCATCACTAGATCCCAAACCCTCAAAAGGGGACCGGGACTGTCTCGGGAGGCTCCCGAGGTTGATCTCGGCTGGGAGCCGGGCCCGGGGAGGGTTTGGCGGAGCAAATCCCGCTCGGAATGCGGGCGGGAGGAGCGGGGGCGGCGGCAGACGGGGCGCGACCGTCTGGGAGCCGCCACCGAAGATGCCCCAAGGCCCGGGGTTGGTGACAACCTGCGAGCTCCTCCCTCGGAGCTCCTCTGATCCCCGTGGGGTTCCACTGGACTCCAAAACGCCCCTAAAATTCCTTAAAATTCTGTGCAAGCAAAGATATCCTTCGCTCCTGCTCCCAAATCCCTCGGTTTTCTGGGAAATTAAATGTAGGTGCGGGAAAAAATGGGGTTTGGATTAATTTTTCCCTTCTGGCGTGGTGCTGGCAGGAGTGTCCATTAATCCTTCACGTGTTCTTAAAATTCAGATTTGAATCATCTCGGAGACCCCATTTCCAGAAACAAACAAACAAATAAATTGGAATTCTTCGTGCATGAACACCTGGATGTTCATTTCACACCTGTGGAATTAAAACTGGCAGAAAATTGCTGCTCACTACAAGAAAATGTTGTAGAACCCCCCTGGTTCCTCTGTCAGGTGTGCTCTGAAATTTCCATGGTGATCAAAGCAATTTTTTCCACTAAAGTAAAAAAAAATCCAGAGGGAAACCCAGAGATTTTTCCTGTAAAAACAGAGAAAATCAAAGCAAAGAAGGCAAAGAGATAAAAGAGGTGAGGAATTATTTTTTTTTCGTAACCACAGCCAGTTCCTCCTTGCCAGATTTAATTACTCAGGCGCTAATTGTCATTCTTCCCCGAGCGCTCACCTTCCACAGTAAACAGGAAAAGAGGCCGGAATGGTGGGATTTGGGTTCCTGTCGTGGCTGGATCCAAATTGTCCCTCGGGCATGGACCAGAGGAGCCACTCACGCCCATGTGAGGCTGAATGTCCTCTCCTGTCATTCTCCTGGCATCCCAAAAATTCCAGGGCTCCCAAGAGCCACCTGGACACTGCCCTGGAGCTGGCTCAGACCCTCCTGCCTCGCCCAGGTCCTTGTGGGAACAGGGAGAGGGGAAAGTTTGGTCTGATGAAGGCCCAGGAGGGTTTATTGCAACCGGGCGTGGAGGGTTTGGGCAGGAAAATGGGGAGAATCCCTGATTTCTGTGAGAATCGATGGAAACATGCAAAAAAAATTCCTTTTTGTGCTTGGGAAAATGGGAATTTTGGGGTGGAGGGGTTGGACCTCGATTCCGTGTCCAGGTCTGGAGAATCATGGAAAGAGGGACATGGAGAGGCTGGAGCCTGTCCAGGGGTGGGAATGGGGCTGGGGAAGGGTCTGGAGAATCCTGAGGGAGCTGAGGAGAAAAGGGGGATCCAGGAGGAATTTTGGGCTCTTCCTGGCGGGATTTGGGATCTGATCCCAGAGAACAGGGACAGGACAAGAGGAAACGGCCTCAAGCTCTGCCAGGGGAGGCTAAGGGTGAGAAATTTGAGAAAATCCCTCCTGGAAAGGGTGGGCAGGCCTTGGAAGCGGCTCAGGGAAGGTTGGATTGGCCACATCTGGAGATGTCCAAGGAATTTCTGGAGATTCCTCTGGATGACCAAGGTGGGTTCGGACACATCTTGGACTCAAAGTTCTGGGAGATCTTTCCCAATCTCCTACATTTTATGATCCTGAAAAATCTTTGGCCCCTTAGCACAAGACCCTTGGAGCTGGGGCTGCTGGCCTTGTGGAATTCCCTCATGGAATTCTCTCATGGAATTCCCTCATGGAATTCCCTCTGGAACTCCTGACCTACCATGGAGGAGTCACCGGAGCCACCGAAGGACGTCGCTGTGGGGTCCTGACTCACCGACACCAACGTGACACCTCCAATGACTCCGATTGCCCACGGACATAATGGAGATCCCCAAATGAGTGCCAATTAGGGATAACGACCTGGCCCCCGTGACGTTCCCACGTGTCCGAGCGCGGGTCCCTTTACGTCTCCCGAAACAATCCCCAATTTCTGGCTAATCAAAGTTAACTACAGGGTGTAAAACAACTCAGGATAGAAAGGGAGGTGCAGGACCGGTCCTCAGAGATGGTTTGGAGGTGAGCCTGGAGCTTGAGGAGCTGTTCCAACCGGAATATGGGATATTCCTCAGGAAGATAAGGATTGGAAGCTGCTCTGGGGGAAAATTTCTACACCCGGCAGCTCGAGGAGGAGAAAATGAGGAGGGATTCATCTGCCTAAAAATTCATCTAGCAAATCCGAGCTCTGCTGGGTGTAGTTTCTCCTCCCATGGCAAAGGAGGTGTTTAAGATGAGCAAACCACACTCCACGAGTCCCAGTTTATCCCCAGAAAAGCCTCGGGGGCAGCGGAGCCTCCGGGGAAGGGGCAGAATCTGCACGTGGGGAGCTGAGTGTGCGGAAAAGCTGAGGTGGCGAAAAACCCCGTGGAGATCCGTCAGCTCTGGGTGGAATTCCAGGACAAGCATTGGGAAGGAACCAGCACTGACGCCTGGAATTCTCTGGGAGACTCTGGGTTTGGGGCGTAAACAGGACGTGCTGCTCATGCTGGGTTGGTTTGTTTTGGGGTGGCTTTTTTCCCCCTATTTAGCATTTTTGTGATGGTCACATTCTCATCTCTGTGATGGAAATATCTGGGAGAAACATGAGTTTTCCATAATCAGCAAAACTTCAATAAAAATTATTATTAGTAGTAGTATCATCCTGGGCCTAAATCCCACTTAAACTGGAGCTTTTCTGTAAGGGAAAAACATTTTTAAAATGAGGATTATTCTGCCTTGAATGGCTTGAAGTGTTCCTCAAAAAACCTGGACTTGTGTCCCCACTGGAATTTCCAAGCATACATGGAGTTAATCCATGGAGAGGAATGGGTTGGATGAATGAAATAATTTAAGTTATCAGGAAAACGGGGTCCTCAAGGTTTTGTGGGAGCGTTGGAGGATTGGCTGTGCCTCTCCATGAGAATTAGGACAGGCTATTTCTCATAGTAAATTCAATTAATTACCCATCTTCCCTAATAACAGCCATTCCATGTTGGAAAAACTCCAGCTATCAAAACCCAACATTTATGGAAATAAGGCCACGGAAACGTCCCAGCGCATTAAATCCCTTTCTGAAAACCAATTAATTCAGCACCCGCTGGTTTGGTTGTTTTTTTTTAATGACTCCGCCATTCCCGTTGGGAACCGCATGACCGGGACGGGAGCGCGGCTGCCTCAGCATCACCTGCTTTCCTGGAAGAGGCCTTCCACCAAAAATTAGGATGCAAACAAACATGCAAAGCATGTGGAGGAGGAGCCTGCCGGGGCAGTTTGTGGTCACCTGTCCGTCCCCCTGGGCTCCCGCGTTTCCGGAGCTGACGCCACTCCGGCCGTATAAAAGGTTTGGGTTCCGAGGCTCCCGCCAGTTCCTTTGGCTTCTCCGTCGCTTGCCAGGACCGGTGACCTCTGGTAAGTCCTCCTTGGCTTTATCAGGGAATTTTTATCAGGATATCTTGTGGAAAAGAGAGTTTACTCCGAGTCCCAGGAGAACTTCACTCCTGTGCTTCTCTTCTAGGATTTGTGCTGGAGTTGGGGATTTTATTTAGGGTTTTCTCTGTCTGGAGGAGCTTGGAGAAGTCACCTCGTCCAGAAGTGTGACTGCTTCTCCTCCTCCCTCCTGTTCCATCATGGTTAATTTGCTCCTGCCTCGTTAAGGCTGGGAATTAAATAAATTAATGGATGCCATGGAGCAGCTCCTGGGACTTCAAACGGGATGGGTGGGAAGAGGCTCTATCCGGAAGGAGGGAGCTGCAGGATTCCTGCAGGCAAAGCCTGGGGAGATCCCTGGGAGAAGCCGAGAGGAGGAAATGAGCTGGAAATTGGAGCTGCAGCCTCTGGGCCTTGCGGAAGGATGAGCCCCATTAATCCCCAAAAAATTCCAGTGACATCCCAGGGGATGTCACCAGGATGGGAAAGCTGGGAATGTTCAGCCTGTGGAGAGCTCAGGTCTGGGATCTGCAGGGGCTCCAGGGAAGCTGGAGAGGGATTTTCATCAGGAACTGCAGGGACAGGACCCAGGGAATGGGTTTACACTGAAAAATGAGAAATTTAGGATATTGGAAAGAAACCGTGAAGGTGGTGAGGCCCTGGCCCAGGTTATCCCATGGATTCCTCATCTCTGGAAATGTCCAAGGCCAGGTTGGACAGGTCTTGCAGCAACTTGGTTTGGGCTGGAACGAGATGATCTTTGAGATCCCTCCCAACCTAAACCACTCTGTGATCCCATGGGATAATGGTGGGGATCTGTGGCCTCTGGGCTTTGTGGTTGGGAATTCCCAGCCCGGGGGATGTGCCCAGGTGGGCGTGAGGATCTGATAAGGAAGAGACGAGCCCTGGAACTGCTGCTGATGGAACTGGGAATAGCAGGAACTGGGAATAGCAGGAACTGGGGTGTTCTTGTGTTACGGCTTCTACAAAGTTGGAAATGCCATAAAATTCAGGATTTGTAGCTCGAGGCTTCCTAACAGGTTCCCAGTGAAGGAAGGGGTTCTCTGCTGCGTTAATTCCATAAAAACCCTGGGACTGGCCCACAGGCACAACCTGGGACACCGTGGGAGCTTTATCTCCTGAATTTGGGGTTTAACTCCCTCCAGACCATGGGGTCGCCTTCAGCTTCAAATTTATCCAGAATAAAGATGGAGGAACCTTTATTGAAATTAGAGCTGGACCTGATGAGATCCTTGTGGGTCCCTTCCAACTCCAGAACCCAGGAATCCTGGGCACAGAATTTTTTCCTAGCATTCCTTTCCTCATCCAAACACGAACCCACGGGGACCTCACTCCGCGAATTGCTCCTTGATAAGAACTAACCGATATCCTGATAATTTTTTTTTGTCTCTTTCCCAGCTTTTTCCCAGCTTTTTCCCACTTCCAAAGCACCTCCCCAAGATGTCCTACTACTACGAGCAGTGCAAGCAGCCCTGCCTGCCCCCTGCCTGCCTGCAGAAGTGCGTCAAGTGCCCGGAGCCCTGCGCCACCCAGTGCGTTGAGGTCTGCCAGGCCCCCTGCGCCACCACCTGTGTCACCCAGTGCGTGGAGCCCTGTGCCACCCAGTGTGCCACCAGCTGCGCCCCGCAGTGCGTGGATGTGTGTGCCACCAGCTGTGCCCCGCAGTGCGTGGATGTCTGCGCCAAGCCCTGCTCCAGCCAGTGTGTGGAGGTCTGTGCCCCTCAGTGCGTGGATGTTTGTGCCACCCAGTGTGCCACCAGCTGTGCCCCGCAGTGCGTGGACGTCTGTCCCACCCAGTGTGCCACCAGCTGTGCCCCGCAGTGCGTGGACGTCTGTGCCACCCAATGTGCCACCAGCTGTGCCCCGCAGTGCGTGGATGTCTGTCCTGCCCAGTGCCCCGAGCCCTGTGCCACCAAGTGCGTGGAGCAGTGCCAGACCGAGGTTTGCAGCACCAAGTGCGTGGAGTCGTGCGAGGCCGTGTGCCTGGAGCCCTGCTCCCGCCCCTGCTGATCCCTGACACGGGCCTGGCCCCGTGAGGAGGCTCCGGTGACCGGTGAGGAGCTAAAATCGCGGGCTCTGGATGGAAAACACGGTGTAGATCCATTGGCGACGCAAAACCCTGCTCTGATCATCCCACGTTGTCTTCATCTTGGAAAACGTTTCCTGTCTGAGTGTTCCCTGTGCTTTCACTTCTGCTCCTGCCATGCCGGCGTTTTTCCGTGGGTATTCCCAATATTTTAGCGTTGGGAATCCCGGGAAGCGCTGTCAGCAGCTGGTGGTGGAAGGTGTCAATGCTTTTCCCCTTCCCTTCTCCTCTTTGTCTCTTCTCAGTCTTGTGAATTCTCTGTGCAGCAATAAAAAATGACCATCGATGGCACCAGCTGTGTTTTGTCTTTTTTCTCCCCATTTCCACGACTTCAGGCCCCAAAATATCTTCCTTAATTTCAGTTTTCAAAAGTGATTGGGGAGGGCTTTGTGCCTGAAGTAAAAAAACATTTAAATATGGAGAAATTTCTACTAATCCAACAAGAAAATCATCGTCTGGTCAATTCCTTTTTGAAATTATTGATAGGAATTTGATCTTCAGACAGAGTTTTGGTCTTCACAGCTTGGGATTTTGGAAGGAAATCCTAGAAACTGTTAAAAGGCGAATTTAAGTAGAAGAAAGCCTTAAATTAATTAATAAAAGAATTTAACACCTGGAAGGCACAATTTTAAATAAATTTAAATAATTAAATTTTAATAATTAAACAAATAAATATTTAAATAAATGACTAAATTCTAAGTAATTTTAATAATTCTAAATAATTTTAATAAAGGCTCCTCCACCTTTATTTTGGATAAGTTTGAGGCTGAAGGTGACCCTGTGGTCACCTGGAGGGTGTTAAACCCATAAAAGTTGTTAACTGGAGGGAGTTAAACCCATTAAAAACCCCAAATTTTGGAGATAAAGCTCCCTCTGTGTCCCGGGTTGTGCCTGTGGCTTTCTTCACCTCTGGCTCCGTCTGGGAATGCTGAAATCGCTCCCCACCTACCCCCTCATTACGGGAAGGGTGGGGAACATCTAATCTGGAGAAGAAAAGAGAGATATTTATATTCGGGGGCGTGCCGACGCTGTTTCCAAATCTCCTTTTTAATGGGCAGGTGGGGAGGCGAGGAGCAGGTTCCTCTTTGTGTCCCTCGCTGTCGACACCAGGAGGTGACACCAGGAGGTGACACCCTCAGGTGGGGATCACAGGAGGCAAAAAAAAAACACACCTGGGGAAGGCAAACACCTGAGCACACCTGGGAGGCAAAGCAGGAGCAAAAATTTGCAAAAAAAGAAAAAATGGGAGGGGAAGTGAGGAATCAGCACCTGGAATTTGAGGATCTGCCTCAGGAGCCACTCAGAGGTGAAACTTGGGTGGCATCTCGGGGACCTGGAAAAGGTTTGAGGAATCAGGGTGAACAACCCCACACCTGGGCCAGAAATTCACAGGGAAATGGATGGGAAAATGAGGAATCTCCACCTCAAATTCCTCCCAAGGAACCCAAATCCTTGAGGATCCAAGCTCTGCCCTGGAGGTGACGCTTTTGTGACATCTTGGGGGCATGGGAAAGGTTTTAGTCAGGAATCATGGAAAATAAAACAAACCCTGCACCTGAACACACCTGGGCTGGGCATTCCCAGGAAAAATGATGGGGAAATGAGGAATTTGCGCCTCAAATTCCTCCAAGTTTTTGGGGATCCAAGCTCTTGGAGGCCTGGAAAAGGTTTAAAAGCATGAATCATGGAAAAGGCTTAAATCAGGAATCACGTGGAGCTCCAACCCTGTGAATCACCTGATTCTGGACCATCTCCATCACCTGTGCCTGGAAATGGAATTTTTCCATTTTATCTGGGATCACGGGAGCACCTGGAAAATCCTGGAGGGACCTGCGGTGCTCCTAACATTTCCTGTGGCCAAGCCCTGACGCACCAGCTGTGGTCAGCTTCAGGAATTGCTGGAATTCCTGGAATATTTGCAATAAATTAGGGATATTTCATCAGGTGGAGGAGCCTGGAAAATCTTCCTGATTTATTGGGGTAAAAAAACAAAAAAAGTTTCATTCTTTTTTATTTGGGGATCTGAAATAGAGGAGGGAAACAGCAAAATCCAGAACCAAACTGGGATTTGGTGCTTTTCCAGGTTCCAAACTGGGATCTGGAGCCTTCCAGGTTCCAAACTGGGATCTGGTTCTTTTCCAGGTGCCAAACTGGGATCTGGAGACTTTCCAGGTTCCAGACTGGGATCTGGAGACTTTCCAGGTTCCAGACTGGGATCCGGTGCCTTTCCAGGCTCCAGACTGGAATCTGATGCTTTTCCAGGTTCCAAACTGGGATCTGGTGCCTTTCCCAGGCGGCAGAACAGATTCCCAACCCCACTCAGACTTCTCCAGGTGCTCCCACCCAAAAATTATCCCCAAACCAGCCAAAATACACCCTAAAACAACTGTGAGCTGTCCCAGCTGCCGATTCCTTGTGGGATCTCTGCCCGGGACGGGGATGTTGCGAATTATTAAGAAATTATTAATGAATTATTAACAAATCACCCTGCGATGAGCAGCCCTGGGTGTGCCCAGGGTGAAGAACACCCAGGCCCCCGCAGCAGATGGGAGAGGAGGGAATTTCAGCCGGGCTTTGACCGAGGTCCAGGAGGAGGTGGGAGCGGAGCCGGTTCCGGTTGTGAAAGATTCTGGTCACCGAGTTTAATCCGGAGTCATCCCGCGGGATATAAAAGCTGCTCCCTAGGGAGGCTCCACACCTGCAGCGGCTCCTCCTGAGCTCCCTCCTCCAGCAGGACGCGCCAGGTGAGTCCTTCCCTGCCCCTCTCGCTGCCCAGGTGAGGGGTTTGGTGCCCAGGGGTGGGAAAAATGGGATTTTTGGCTGTTTTCTAACCCAAAAACCCAAACTGGGGTTGTCTCCCCAAAAATGGGATTTGTTGCCATTTTTTTCCCCAAACTGGGGTTGTCTCCCCCCAAAAATGGGATTTTTTTCTTCCCCAAACTGGGATTGTCTCCCTAAAATGGGATTTTTTGCTGTTTTCTTCCCCAAACTGGCATTTTATCCCCCAAAAATGGGATTTTTTTGCCATTGTCTTCCCCAAACTGGAGTTTTGGAGCTTTTCTCCCCCCAAAATTCTGCCTGCAACAGGTGGAAAACCATATCAGAGAATTCTGGAAATTTTGAGGCTCCATCCACTGGTTTGGGACTCCTTGGGTCAGAACACCATGATAATTTTTCTGGTATTGATAAGAATCCCGTGGATAACCAAAGGTTGGCATCCATGGGCAGGTGGTGGAACAGCTTCCAGGATTTCCGGGGATCCTGGTTCCGTTTCCTTGGATAAAATCCTCAATCCACCTGAATTTCATGGCCCCGGGTGTGGCTCCTGCTCGGGGGGGTCTCAAGGAGTTGGGCAGAGGTGTGGTGGTTCCAAAAATTGGTATCAAATATTTGGATTGGTATAAAATATTGGGAATATTATCAAATACTGGGAATATTATAAAATACAGGGAATATTATAAAATATTGGGATTGGCATCAAATATTGGGAATAATATCAAATATTGGAATCGGTATCAAATATTGGGAATATTGTCAAATACTGCAAATATTATCAAATATTGGGAATATTATCAAATATTGGTATTGGTATCAAATATTGAGAATATTATCAAATACTGGGAATATTATCAAATATTGGGATTGGCATGCAATATCAAAGGATTTTTCCTTGCCAAAACTCCCAATTTTCCCAGTTTTCTGCTCCTCTTTGGCTGCTTTTCTTGGAAATTCCCCTCGAGTTCAGCTTTTCTTCAAATCCACTTTTTCCCCTGAGATTTTAAAGTCGAAATTCCCAGGAAAAAATGAGCCGGAAAGAAGGAAAACCCCTGGTGCCGTTTGTCTCCTCTCCAGCTCTGCAGCCTTTCCCTGGCTTTGTTAGGCTGGGTTTTGCCTCTGATCCCCGTTTTACTCCCTGATCCCTCAGCGAGGTGACCGATGCCACAGGAAGTGGGATGGGATCCAAAAAAACCCCGATAAAGGGCGGGAAACAACTCCCCAGAATTCAGACTTCAGGGATTTAATCCTGGTTTGGGACTGAGTTTAAATCAGCGGGGTCGAACTCAAAGCTGAGGCAGCGCCCGGAACCTCAACACCCCAAAAAGGCGAATTTGGGCCTAAAATTTGCTCGTTTCTCTCCGCGATTTTGAACTCCAGGATGTCCCAGCAGCAGAAGCAGCCGCAGCAGATCCCGGCCCAGTGCCAGCAGAAATGCGGGGGCCTTCCCAAGGGCGTCCAGCAAAGCCAGGCCTGCAAAGGCCAGGCCTGCAAAGGCCAGGCCCAGGCGGCCGTGAAGAGCGTCCCCCAGCAGCAGCAGCAGCAATGCTCCAAGCAGAAGTAGGAGCCATCCCGAATCCCAAATCCTGCTTTTCCCACCTCGCCGGGCTCCCGGGAACGCCTCCAGACCTGCAGCCACCTGCTTCGCTTGCCAGGAATTACCTCATAACGAGATGCGCTTAATTAGGTTTAAAAAAAAATTGATAAATGAGCGGTGGGGGATGGTTTTAATTCGGAGTTTAATTTGGGATGTGGTGCAATAAAATGATGGAATGAACTCGTGGTTGCTTCCTGGTGTTTTTGTTGGTGATTTTCTCCCGTTTTCCCCTTTTCTTTCTCTTTTATTTTCCCCTAAAATACCAACTTTAAGCACACACAGACCCGGGCTTTTGCAAGCTGAGCCTCCTCTCCACCTTTTTCAGGAGAAGCCATTGAAAATACCCAAAACTTGATTTTAAAATCCCCAAAACTTGGTGTAAACCCCTCCAAAACTTGGTGTGAAAATTCCCAAAACTTGCTATGAAAACCCCCAAAACTCGGTATAATACTTCTCAGAACTTGGCATAAAATTTCCCACAACTTGGTACAAAAACCCCCAAAAATTGGCACAAAAACCCCCAACATTTGGTACAAAAACTCCCACAACCTCGTGTAAAATCCCCCACGACCAGTAACAGAAATTCCCAAAACTCGGTATGAAAGTCGCTTTTATTGCGGAATTTTCACAGTGAAATAAATCCTGGATCCAACAGCAGCCGAAAACAATCAGGAGACCGAGCCCCAAACACCGACGGGTGGCGAAACATTCCCGGCTGGAATTCCTCCTTGATCCCGTCTGCGCCACGCCCGGGGTTAATCCCTTCCCAAACATGTCTGGAGTGGAGTTAATTATCCATAAATTTGGGTAATTACGGAATATTCACGGCCTGACCTGTTCTTTGACACCTCCGAGGAAATTCAAGGGGAGAGCGAGCTCGGATTTATCCTAAAATTCTTCCTTTTTCCCCCCTCAATCCCAAAGGATTCTTTTAAATTCCACCAAAATCGGATCTATCCTAAAAATCTTCATTTTCCTCCCTCAGTCCTGAAGGATTATTTTTTATTCAGCACTAATTCCCGAATTTGGGAAGTTTTGGCGGCAGATCCCGCACAAAATCTGATTATTTATAGGGAAAAACTTCCCAAATTCCAGGTGGGAGCTGGAATCCGAGGGGAAAAAGGCAGGAAAAAGGGGATGAGCTCTTCCCAGGATTTTGGGTTTTTAACTTCACGAACCCCGCCTTGCTCCATGATTTTTTTGGGGGGCTTTTTGGGCATTCCAAAGCCTCGGGATTGGGGAAAAATGGCAGGAATTTGGGAAGGGGAGCTACAACCCTGCTGGAAAAGCATTCCCGACGGGAATTCCCTGCTGTTAGTAAAGGACAAGGCGTTAGCGGGAGGGGCGGCTGGAAGGAATTCCTGACAAAAGCTCTGCAGGGGTTAAAAAAAAAAACACAACAAAAAAAGGCTTGGAAAAACCTCTGGATTCGGGGATAAAAATCCCCGGGATTGGGATTTTCCCTCTATTTCTGCCACGGGCCGGGCTGCTCCAGCTGCTGCTCCAGGGGAGGGAATTTCTCGGGAATGGAGCGCTGCTGCTGATCCGGGATGGGCACCGGGACCTCCTGGAATTCCTGCTTTTCCTGGGAAGATGGGATGGGGTCTGAGATCTCCTGGAATTCCTGCTTTTTCTGGGAAGAGGGGATGGGGTCTGAGATCTCCTGGAATTCCTGCTTTTTCTGGGAAGAGGGGATGGGGTCTGGGACTGGGATGGGGACAGGGGTGTCCTTGCACTCCTGCTTTTCTGGGATGGACACCGGGATTTCCTTGCATTCCTGTTTTTCCTGCTTTTCTGGGACGGACACCGGGATTTCCTTGCATTCCTGCTTTTCCTGGGAACACGGGGTGGGCTCAGGGTTTGAAACTGGGATGGGGACAGGGGTGTCCTTGCACTCCTGTTTTTCTGGGATGGACACCGGGATTTCCTTACATTCTTGTTTTTCTGGGATTGACACCGGGATTTCCTTGCACTCCTGCTTTTCCGGGGTGGACACCGGGATTTCCTTGCATTCCTGCTTTTCCTGGGCACACTGGACAGGGTCGGGGATGGAAACTGGGATGTCCTTGCATTCCTGTTTTTCTGGGATGGACACCGGGATCTCCTTGCATTCCTGTTTTTCTGGGATGGACACCGGGATCTCCTGGCGCTGCTGCTTCTCCTGGGCGCAGGGAACGGGAACGGGAACCGGGATCTCCTTGACCTCCTGCTTCTCCAGCGTCGGTTCCTGGCAGGATTTCTCTTCCAGGCGCGGAGCAGGTTCGGGGTTCGGGAATACCGCAGGGATTTGGGTTTGCTGCTCCTGGGGCAGGGCAGTTTCCCCTTTTCCCGCTTCTGGGATCGCCTTTTCTGGGAATTTCGCCTTTTCCGGGAGCGGCTCGGGCACCGGGATTTGGGGATGCTCGGGGCTCTGTTTTGGGGTGGTTTTACCCAAACCGGGGGGGAGCTGCAGCTCCTGCTTGATTTGCATCTGGTTCAGAGACATCTCCGCGGGAGAACGGGATCACCTGGGGAAAAAAAAGTGGGAATTTCTTGCGTTACCGGGACAAAGGTGACACAATTCTGAAAAACGTGTTAAAATACAAAAAAGTCGAGTTTTCCTCCTCTGCCCTTGGCTTCCCGAGGCTAAAACCAACCATTTGAGGACGTTTGGTGTGCTAGAAAAAAAAAAATTATATCAATGTGGGGCCAAGGGGGTGTTTTGGACTGGTAAACCCTAAATAATTCCTGCTTTTTTTTTTTTTTTTCATCGATTTTCAACTTTTCCTTGGAATTTGGAACGCCAGGAGAGGTTCCTGGAGGCTCCGGCGAGCTGAGGGTTAAATTCCCAGGAGAGAGCTCCTCCTCTCGTTCCGGTTTCACCCGGCTCCGGTGACAATGCCGAGAGTTTGGGTGACCCTGGAAAGGTCCTGGGAAGGGAATTCTCTGGGATAAAGCATCCCCGAGGTCCGGGATTGTCACCGCTGTCCCCTCCTGAGTCAGAGCGGGCAGCGCGGATTTCTCCTCCCCGACAATTTGGGGACAATTTGGGGACAATTTTGTGGCCGCTGGAGGCTCGCCCGGACCTCGGGAATTCCTGCGCTGCCGCTTTTTAAAATCCGAGGAGTGAAAGGTGAGAATTCCAAAAGGGATTTGAACTCCCCAAGGCAGAGAAAGGGAAAATTCCTCCTCCCTTCCCCAGCTCCTCTCACAGCCAATCCCCTCCTCTCTTCCTTTTTATCTATTTATTTTTTTAAACATCTGATAAGACCTTGATTAATTAATTAATTAATTAAGATCTGGTTCCTGACATGGATGAGGCAGCACTCCTCATATTTTCACTCCTTGCCTCCCTGCAGCGCCCTCTTGCTCCCAAATTTGCCTCTTTCCAAGGAATTCTTGGGTGAAATTGAAGTTTTAAAAGCGTTTTGGTTATAAAATCAAATTGGAAAATAAATTTGGCTGGAGAGGGTTTGGTGTCCATCCTGGAGGAAGGAGATTGGCCCTTGAACCAACGGAATTCCATCTGATCCCTGCCTCGGGAAGGGTCTAATTTAGGGCTTAATTACCCTCAGATTTAGGCTCGGTCTTAATTTGCCTCCCAGTGCCATTTCCAGGCTGCCCCAACGCCCACAAATTCCCTCCTTTCCAGGAACCCTCCACATATCCCAAGGCGTCAAATCCAACATTTCCTGAAAGGCAGAACCCCAAATATCCCCCTAAAAATTGGGATTCTCAATCTCAAACACCCCCCTAAAATATTGGGTTTCTCAATCCCAAAAATCCCCTCAAAATATTGGGATTCTCAATCCCAAATATCCCCCCAAAATATTTGGATTCTCTGTCCCAAATGTCCCCCCAAAATCTCAATATTCTCAATCCCAATCCTCCCCAAATTCTTGATATTCTCAATCCCAAACCTGCCTAAAAATCTTGATATTCCCAATCCCAAACCTCCCCAAAAATCTTGATATTCTCAATTCCAAACCTCCCCAAAAATCCCAGGATTCTCAGTCCCAAACCTCCCTAAAAATCTCAGAATTCTGAATCCCAGACCTCCCTGAGGAACCTTAGGATCCCCAGTCCCAAACCTCCCTGAGGAACCTTGGGATTCCCAATCCCAGAATTTCCCGAGGAACCTCGGGATTGTGGGACTCACCCAACCGGTGCCGAGGAAGCAGCGGGAGCGGAGAGTGGATGCTGGAGAGGGGAGATTTGGGATCTTTTATAGGGTTTGGAAGCCCTGCCTTCTGGGAATGAGTCCTCCTGGCTGATGAGCTCATTCTTTCACAAGAACCTTGCCCGGCCGGGTTTTACACGTAGGCACTTTCCAGAGAGGGTTCTGAGTTCGTTCCCTTGACTAATCCCGCTGAACCGTGGGATTTCACCCTGGATAAAGGTCAGAGCCTTGGGATCGTGGAGTTCTCGGAGACCCCGTTGAGGTTTGGGGGCTGGGTGGGGTTTGGTGCCACCTCAACCCATCCAGGGGTCATTCCATAGATAAAATCCCCTCTGATGTCTGAAATTCCTGGGATTTATTGGGAATTCCCACCTCAACCCATCCAGGGGTCATCCCACAGCTAAACCTCTTCTGAGTTTCCCTTTGGAAGAACTTTATGGATTTCCCTCAACTTTCATTTCAGTTTGGAATCACCAGGAGGGATTTTCTGGAAATTTCAGGAATTTTCTCCTGGAAAGGGCGATCAGGGGCTGCCCAGAGAGGTTTGGAGTTGCCACCACTGGAAGTGTCCAAGGAATTCCTGGAAAGGGATTGATCTATCTAAAGATGGACTCTATGATCTTGGAGGGCTTTTCTAACCTCAGTAATCCCGGAATTCTCTGGATAAATCTCATTTTCCACAGAGATGCAGCTCCCATCCATCCAAATGTGATGGAACAGGGAGCTGAGATCATCTCCGGGGATTTTTAACAATATCCAAGATTTTCCCCACCCAACTGGAATTTGGGGAAGCGGCCCCACAGAATTCCAGAAGGGAATTTAAAAAGGTGTTTCAGCCTAGATGTGAAATAAAGGGAATTCTGCATTCCCTGAGGATTAGTCCAGGTGGAATGAGAACGAGACATTTATGGAGTGGGAAAAACCTCAGAAATTCAATCCCAATTCCCCAAATCTCCGGGATCCATCAGGACACAGCTCTTGGAGACACCGTGTCCCACCCAGACGGGAATTTCATCACCTTTGGTAATCCCAGGCTCATCTCTGCGGCTTTTCCGGAGCTTTTATCGGATCAAGATCCCGACACGATCACTTCCAACAGGCTGAGCTGGTCCCACGTCACCTCCCGGAATTCCTGGGCAACACCTGGAAGCAGCTGCAACTTCCTCCCTCAACAACCCTTTGGCAACACAAGGCTGGAAAATTCCGGAATTTTCTCCCATCCATACAATTCCCATTTTTCCCTGCGTCCTGCCTTGCTCTTCCTGCTGGGATAGGCTCGGTTTTAGTCTCCAGCTTTGGGGATCCCCCAGCCCAAGCCCAAAGCCTGACTCAGGCCTTGCTGGTGCTCCGCCGGTGCCGATTCCAGGCTGGAATTAGGGCACTTCCCAGACCTGCCCGGCTGCTTTCGAGGCAGCCTGGTGGCTGGCAGGGCTCGGAACCGAGATAAGCTCCTGGAATTGTGCCCTTCCCGCGGGGAGATGCAGGGAAGGAGATCAGAGTCCTGAAAACCTTGGGGTTCGGCACTGCCCAGTTCCTGGAGGTGTCCGAGGAAAGGTTGGATGGGGCTTGGAGGGACCTGGGATACTTGGATTTGTCCCTGGCCATGGCAGGGGCTTGGAATGGGATGATCCTGAAGGTCCCTTCCAACCCAAACCATTCCATGATCCTCTGATTTTCCCAGATTTTCTGATTTTATTATTCCATTATTTTATGCTTCTATGATCCTCTAATTCCATCATTTCATGATTTCATGATTCCATGATTCTCTGATTCTCTTATTCCTTGATTTTCTGATTCCACAATTCCCTAACTCCATGATTTTCTGATCCTCTGACTCTATTATTCCATGATTTTGTGATTCTGCGATCCTCTAATTCCACCATTTTGTGATGTGATGATTCCATGATCCCCTGATTCCATGATTTTCTGATTTCATGATTCCATGATTCTCTGATTCTATTATTCCATTATTTTCTGATTCCACCATTCCCTAACTCCATGATTTCATGATCCTCTGACACTCCATGATTCCCTGTTTCTATTTTTCCATGATCCTCTCATTCCATGATTTCATGATTCCGTGATTCTCTGATTCTATTATTCCATAATCCTCTGATTCTATTATTCCATTATTTTCTGATTCCACCATTCCCTAACTCCATGATTTCATGATCCTCTGACACTCCATGATTCCCTGATTCCATTATTTCACCATTTCATCATTCCCTGATCCCGGTTTTTGTCCCGCCAAGGCCAGAGCAGCCGAGTTTGAGAGCGGACAGGGAATTTCACCACCTCCAACCTTCCACCCAAATTTTTGTGCAATATTCCCAAGGAAATTCTCCTCCTCAGGTGGGTGCTGAGCCCCGAAGAGGGACAGGACACCTCCACCTGCTTGGGACATTTTTATTTAAGCAATAAATAAAAGATTTCTGGAATATTTTGGTGCCAAATTAAAACCCAGAACGTGCAACACCCAGGGATTAAAGTCAAACACTTCCCATGGCTGGGAGGGAGAGACCTAAACCCAAACCTAATCCTAAACCTAATCCTAAACCCTGTCTGGAGATCAGGAGATGTGGCCTGACCTTAAACTGGTTTGGATCCAGTCTGGAAATGCTCCGGAGGTCACCAGGCAGCAACCTCAGCACAAAAATTGTGGATATTGCCCAAAGAGGCTCCCGAGTCAGCCCCTGGAAAGGGAGGGAACGTTTTTTCCTGGAGGAGAGGTGGAATTGCTTTTCCCAGCCCCGGGAATTGCACAAAAATCTATTTTTAGCCAAACCTTTGGGAAAACGACGGGAGAAACGTGAGGGAATGGAGGGAATGTGGAGCTCCTGGTCTGTCCCAAATATTCCACAAATTCCAGGGATCGCCACACCGCGGAGAAAGAAATTCCCAGCCCAGCATTCCTGGGTGGGATTTGCTGCTCCAGATCCCACAAATCCCGAATTTATCAGGGACCTCCCAGGTGATTCCCAGGAATTATTCCACGAGATCCAAACGGGAGCTGGCGGCTCCATCAAGGATGTCATAGAGGTGTCTCGGTGTCTCCAAGGGTCTCGGAGCTCCTTTGCTTCACTCTGCCAAAAAAAATGGATCCAAATTTTGGGAAGTGAGACCCAAAGACCCCATGGATGCTCCCTTGACCTTTTTGCCACTTCAGATTTGAGTATTTTCATGCAATTCCCAGATTTGTTTTTTTTTTTGGGTAGTGAGGACCCCTCAGTCAGGACCCTGTGGATGCTCCTCGACCTCTTTTTCCATCCAGGATTTGGGGAAAGGATCAGATTTTTTCGGGAAGTGAGGAGTTCTCCCTCAGGACCCTAAGGATGCTCGCTCAACTTTTTGCCACCCAGAATTTTGGGGGTTTTATGCAGGTATCAAATTTTTTGGAAATGGAGAGCCCTGCAGAGAATCTGGGCTTGGGCTTCTCATAGATGCTCCCTGACTTTTTGCCACCCAGAATTTTGGGGGTTTTGTGCAGGGATCAGATTTTTAGGGAAGTGAGGACCCTTCCCTCAGGACCCTAAGGATGTTCCCTCACCTTTTTTCCACCCAGGATTTGGGGGAAGGATCATAATTTTGGGGAAGTGAGGAGCTCTCCCTCAAGACTCCCCCTGATTTTTGCCACGCAGGATTTGGGGATTTTTGTTCAGGGATCAGATTATTTTTGGGAATCAAGGATCCTGCCCTCGTGATTTCATGGATTCTCCCTGATTTTTCCCCCCAGGATTCAGGACCTTTGTGCACAGAGGGGAGGATCCTCGGGAACTTTTGCCCCGCCGGATTTCAGCCGTGACTCAGGAGCTGCCGAACCGGCCCAGCCTGGCCCGGGGCTCCCGCAGGGTTCGACTCCTCCCAGCTCGTTGTTGTGTCCAGCTCCAGGGCTGGACATCGCGGTGAACTCATCAAACAAAAGCTTAATTAGCACCTGCTGGATGGCTTAATTAACACCTGCAACATCTCCCGGTATCGGTCTGGAGCCTGGAGCAGCTCCTGGCCCAAACTCCCGGGACCTTTTGCGCCTTCCCTGGAAGTGTCCAAGGCCAGGCTGGACGGGCTTGGAGCCACCTGGGAGGGTGGGAATTGTCCCTGCCCGTGGCACGGGATGGGATTTAAGGTCCCAAAAAACCTGGACACCCCCAAGGACTGGATCTGGAGTGTCCATGGTCTTTTCCTGGCTGTTTTTTTCCGACAGGTTGGGAATGTTGGGAATGTTGGGACCCCAGAGCCCCTCCAGGATCTGCAGGGGCTCCAGGGAAGCTGGAGAAAGATTTTTCCTCAGGAGCTGCAGGGACAGGACACAGGGAATGGGGTCAGGGGGACAGAGGGGGAATTTGGGTGGGATTTTGGGGAGGAATTGTTCCCTGTGAGAGTCCCAGGTTATTCCATGGATTTCCCACCCCTGGAAGTGTCCAATTCCAGCCTGGAGCCACCAGGGACAGCAGAAGGTGTCCCATGGCAGAGGTTGGAACGAGATGATTTTTAAGATCCCTTCCAACACAAATCATTCCATAATTCCATGATTCCTGAGCTTCCCAGGATCCGAACAATTCCGATAAAACTCTGAGTTTCCCAGCTGAGTCAGGGACTCAAGTCTCCTGTAAAACCTCCCCATAAATCCCCCAAACCCCAGCCCAAAGCTTTTGAGTCCCTCTTTCGGATTTCCCAGCCTGTTCCTGAGTCCTCCTGGGCTGCTCCCTAAAAACCTCCTGCTAATTCCCAGCCTAAATTAATCCCTAATTTCTCCTGTGCTTGAAAACCTCCTCTTAATTCCCAGCCTAAATTTAGTACTAATTTCTTCTGTGCTCCTTGAAACCTCCTGCTAATTCCCAGCCTAAATTTATCCCTAATTTCCCCCGCAGGGCTCTGATTGCCTCACTGAAACCCCACAACCCTTCCAGCAGCCATCCCATCAAAGAACCCAATTCCCGATTGCTCCATTCCCCCTCCGGAGCTCGCTGGGGATGAACTCGCTCGAGTTCAGCCTTTCCCAGCTTTTTTTCCAGGACCTGCTGGAAAGTGGAGCAGCCTTGGGGTCACCCAAGGAGGAATTGGGATACAGAGCTGGGTTTCAGCCTCCCTGACCTCTTGGAAAAAATAAAATCCCGTTTTTTTCTGAAATATCAGCTCTGTGGTGCTCCTGGTGCCACTGGGAAAGGGAATTATTGGTTTTTGAGCCAGAAAACCAAAAAGATTTATCTTGGATTTTGTTCTTTCCATGGGTTTCATGAGCTGGGCTGAGTTAATCACTAAAATAATTAATATTACAATCATGGGCTCACCTTTTGCTCCATCCCAACACGAGGCCAATCCCAAATCCCAGGGTTTTTTATTCCCCATGGAATCCCAGCATGGGGATGGAGCCGATGCATGGAGATGCTGAGGGAAGAAAAATTGGTGCTGAAACCCCAAAAAAGCTGAGCTTTGAGAAGTCATTGGGGTTATTCTCACCCTAAAGCCAGGCTTAACCTCCCTCGAGCCCGGCCCAGAACAAAGAGCTCCTAATTAGAGAAACCCAGAGTTAATTAAGTAATAAAACCCTTCTAGGGCGAAGCAAGAGGTACCAGGAGTTTCATTCTCACTTTAGGCACTGTTAAATCGCCCAGATTGGGAATTTACTCATAATGAGAGAGGTTTGCTTGTCTGCAGCTCCTGTGCAGCTCTTTAATTATGAATTAATTAATTAAATTAATTAAATGACTCTGAGCACGGTCCCTGCTTGTCCCCCCACGTTGCCTTTGCCCCCTGCCCTTCCCTCCCTGCCCCGTGCCTGGAATGGTTTGGAATGGCCTGGAATGGTTTGGAATGGTTTGGAATGGTTTGGAATGGTTTGGAATAGTTTGGAATGGTCTGGAATGGTTTGGAATGGTTTGGAATAATGGAATGATTTTGGAATGGTGGAATGGTTTGGAATCGTTTGGAATGGTTTGGAATCATTGAATGGTTTGGAATGGTTTGGAATGGTTTGGAATGGTTTGGAATAGTTTGGAATGGTCTGGAATGGTTTGGAATGGTTTGGAATAATGGAATGATTTTGGAATGGTGGAATGGTTTGGAATCGTTTGGAATGGTTTGGAATCATTGAATGGTTTGGAATAGTTTGGAATGGTCTGGAATGGTTTGGAATGGTTTGGAATCATGGAATGGTTTGGAATCGTGGAATGGTTTGAAATGGTTTGGAATGGTGGAATGGCTTCGGTGGGAAGAGACCTTAGATCTTATCCAGTTCCAACCCAGGAGCAGGAACACCTTCTCCCACCCCAGGCTGCTCCAAGCCCTGTCCAGCCTGGCCTTGGACACTCCCAGGGATGGGAAATCCATGGAATTCCCTGGGCCAGACCCTCATAGGGAACAATTCCAACCCAAAATTCCACCCAAATTCCCCCTGCCCCATTCCCTGTGTCCTGTCCCTGCAGTTCCTGAGGGAAAATCCCTCTCCAGCTTCCCTGGAGCTCCTGCAGATCCTGGAGGGGCTCTGGGATCCCAACATTCCCAACATTCCCAACATTCCCAACCTGGATCCACTTCACGGCCTCCCAGATCCAGCGGCGAGAAGGGGCTGGGCTGAGCCAAACCCGAAATTAAAATTTTTCCTGGGGACGCAGAAGGAAAAAGAGGGAGGATCCCAAGGGATTTTCCAGGAGCCGCCTGCGCGGGCCAATGCTGCGCTCTGGTGGTTGGGGACACTCGGATGACACTCAGGGGACACTCGGTCCTCTGTCACCTGATGGAAAAGGGACATGGAAGAGCTGGAGAGGCTGGAGAAGGTTCTGGAAGATCCTGAGGGATCTGGGGTGGGCTCAGCCTGGAGAAAAGGGAGGATCCAGGGAGGATTTGGGATCTCCCAGGGAGGATTTGGGATCTGATCCCAGGGAACAGGGCAGGACAAGAGGGAACGGCCTCGAGCTGTGCCGGGGTGGGAAATTTGGGAAAATTCCTCCTGGAAAATGGAAAAGGCTTTGGAAGGGGCTCAGGGAGTGTTGGAGTGGCCACCCCTGGAGGTGTCCGAGGAATTCCTGGAATTCTGGGTGACCAGGTGGGGATCGAGCTTGGACTTGATAATCTCGGAATTCTGTTCGGGGATTTTGGAATTCTGCCCTTTTCACCCCGCCGGGTGAAGGTGGAGGAAAGGAGTTAAAGCAGGGAGGGGTTGGAGGAGGGAGGTCCCAAAAACCGCCGGGGAGGAGGAGCCCGGTGGGACCTCGGGGATTCTCCACCCCACCTTTAATAAGTCAGGAACGCGGATTTGGAGGGTGAGGCCCACCAGGAATGCAGAGCTCCCTCCCTGCTCCAGAAATAGAAACTCTGGCAGCAGAACAAAAGGACAGAGAAGGGAGGGGAGAAAAAAAAGGTGAATTTTCAATGCGTTGGGTTGAAACCTCAGGAGATGGAAAATCAGCCCTGCTCCAGGAATTCCCACCTGTGAAGCACCTGACCACCTTTTCCAGGTGGAAATTCCTACAGGTGTCCCACCTGCCGCCGTTCCAGAGCTGGAAAAATCGATATAAATGGGATCTGTTTATGTTTTTTATTTATATGGATGTGAACTGCTCATTTTGGTCAAAGGGAAAAATCGATATAAATTGATATAAATGGGATTTGGTTATGGTTTATATTTATATTTCTATGGATGTGAATTGCTGGTTTTGGTCAAAGGGAAAAATTGATATAAATGGGATCTGTTTATGATTTCTATTTCTATTTCCATTTCCATTTCCATTCATATGTATATTTATATTTCCATCCATATTTATATTTATATTTATATTTATATTTACATTTATATTTATATCTATATTTATATTTATATTTATATTTATATTTACATTTACATTTACATTTACATTTACATTTATATTTATATTTATATTTATATTTATATTTATATTTATATTTATATGGATGTGAACTGCTAGTTTTGGTCCAGGGGAGGTTCCAAACTCCAAAAATGGGAGCTGAAAACCACGGAGGAATTGTGGCTTCAGATCAAAGAAAGGATTCCTGCAGGACAGAAACCACAACAAAGCCACGTCCTCGTGGTCCAAGCAGAGCCGGACACTCAGAGCTGACCAGGAAAACCTGGATTCGTTCCTGATGGAGAATTCCCGGAAAAAGGAAGAGGTTCACCCTCTCTGCTCCTTCCTGCATGTGGGGCACAATTACCCAAGAGCTCCCAAACTTCCTGATTCATTTTCATGTCCGAATTATTTGGGCCCCTTTCTCCTGACCACAAAAACCACCTGGGTGGGGCCGTTTCTCTGAGTTCACAAGAAACCACAATTTTTAATAAAAAAATTCAAATATTCTGGCTCTGACTCCTCCCTGTGGGTTTGAGCTCCGTGTTGGTGTCACCAAGGCTGGGCTTTGTTTTGTCCTGGTCCCTCTGAGCTCTGCTGGAGCCAGCAGGGCCAAATTGGCCTTTCTGGGTTTTTTTGTGTCATTATGAGCCCCCTAAAAGCCCTGAGCAGATTTTTAATTACTTTAATAATTAATCTTCTGTTTTTGGGGTTATTTTGTGTCACAATGAACCCCTAAAAGTGTTGAGCAGATTTTAATGACTTTAAAAATCCATATTCTGTTTTTCGAGGTTTTTTTTGTGTCACTATGAACCCCTAAACATGATAGGCAGATTTTTAATTACTTAAAAAATCCATTTTCTATTTTTGGGGTTATTTTGTGTCACAACAAACCCCTAAAAGCACTTAGCAGATTTTTAATGACTTTAAAAAATCCATCTCCTGGCTTTATGAGGATTTTTTTCAGTCTGTGTGAGATAGGGAGTCGAATCAGTGAGAAAGTCGCACGTGATTGTTGGAGGAAGTTTATTTTTGGGTGGCAGCCCGGCTGGTTGTGCAAGGGCTGTGCCTCACCTGTCCCGGTCACCTGAGAGTCACCAGGGCCACATTCCCGCTGCTCTGGGGACAGGTGACAGCCCCGGGACCCGCGTGGGGACACCCAGAGGTGACAAAAAGCTCCAGGAGCTGATAAACTTCCTCCAGCCCCGTGTGACTTGCCCAGGAATTCATGTCCTTGTTCCCAGAGGTTCAAAAGCTCCTAAAACCAGGAATTCCCTTTTTTTAGGTCACTAAAGGATCTGCTCAGCACCTTCACAGGCTCATTGTGACACAAAATACCCCAAAAAAGAGAAGGTGGATTTTTTAAGTCATTAAAAATCTGCTCAGTGCTTTTAGGGGTTCATTGCAGTGCAAAAAACCCCCCAAAAATGGAGATGGATTTTAAAAATCATTAAAAATCTGTTCAGTGCTTTTAGGGGTTCATTGTGACATAAAATACCCTAAAGAACAGAAGATGGATTTTTAAAATAATTAAAAATCTGCTCAGCACCTTCATGGATTCATTGCGATACAAAAAACCCCAAAAACAGAAGAGTATTTTTTAAACGATTAAAGATCTGCTCAGCACTTTTATGGATTTATTGTGGCAACCCCAAAAAACAGAAGATGGATTTTTTAAGTCATTAAAAATCTGCTCTGCGCTTTTAGGGGTTCATAGTGACACAAAAAACCCAAGAAGCAGAGGATGGATTTTTTAAGTCATTAAAAATCTGCTCAGCACTTTTATGGGTTCATAATGACACAAAAAACCCCAAAAAGGCCAATTTGGCCCTGCTGGCTCCAGCAGAGCTCAGAGGGACCAGGACAAAACAAAGCCCAGCCTTGGTGACACCAACAAGGAGCCCAATCCCACAGGGAGGGGTCAGGGCCAGAATATTTGAATTTTTTTATTAAAAATTGTGGTTTCTTGTGAACTCAGAGAAACGGCCCCACCCAGGTGGTTTTTGTGGTCAGGAGAAAGGGCCCGAATAATTCGGACACGAAAACGAATCAGGAAGTTTGGGAGCTCTTGGGTAATTGTGCCCCACATGGGGGAAGAAGCAGAGGGGGGGAATCCTCCTTTAATTATGGAATTCTCCACCAGGAATTAATCCAGGAACGAATCCAGGCCCTTCCTGCTCGGAGCTGAGGGACAATTTGTCCCTGATGATCCTGAGGAGAGCTGAGAGGGACCAGGACAAAACCATGCCCAACCCTGGTGACACCAACACAGAGCTGGGACCACAGGGCGGGGTGAGAATTGGAGTTTTTAATTTAAAAAACTACAATTTTGACGATAATGAGCTGCACCCACCACAAAAGGTGATTTGTTTTCCTGTTTTCCCTCAGTGGATCGAAATTCAGACCCAAAACTTGGCCAAACAACCCCAAAATCTGGACGCTGTGGGGTGGACGAGGCGAAACTGCAGAATTGGAGAATCCTATGGAAAACCTGCCCCAAATCCAGGTTTTTTATGACCAACCCCACCCCTGTGAGCTCCCCAGAGATGGGGAAACCCCCCCTGGAAAACCTATCCCCACACACCCAGAGCTCCAATCCCCACAAACAGCCCCGGGGCTGGGGCTGCCGCTCCGAATGCCACGGGAGGATTAATTATCCCGAGGTAATTACCCTGGGAAGCTGACATGGAACCACTCATTGTCCGGGATGAGTCGGCGGCTCCGACTCACTCCGGGAGGGCCACGGGGCTTGCGGGACCCGGCGGCTCCTGCGGCGGCCCCATAAAAGCTCCGGCGGAGCCGGGACGCTCCGGTCGCCTCTGGAAGCTCTTCCCGCCCCCGGGAGTTGGGTGAGTCCCGTCCCTGAACCCCTGGAGAAGCTCCGGGGGGGGAATTTTCCTGATTCCCAGAGTGGGGATGGGATGGGTGGGCTGGATCAGGGCGGATTCCCCATCACAAGAGGTTTCCAAGGTTAGGTTGGATGGGGTTTGGGATTGGGGATGGGCTTTGGGGAGATCTGGGGTGGGTTTGGATAAATACCAGCTCGTTTTGGGGTTGGATTGGTGGATTCCAGGGAAAGATCTGGGGTGTTTTTAGGAAAAATACCAGCTCGTTTTGGCGTGGAATTGGTGTTTTCCAGGGAGAGAACTGGAGAGGTTTTAGGAAAAATAGCACCTCAGTTTGGGGCGGGATTGGTGGATTCCAAGCAGAGATTTGGGGTGTCTTTGAAGAAAATACCATCTCTTTTTGGGGTGAGATTGGTATTTTCCAGGGAGAGATCTGGGATGGTTTTAGCAAAAATACCAGCTTGTTTTGGAGTGGGATTGGTGGATTCCAGGGAGAGAACTGGAGAGGTTTTAGGAAAAATAACATCTCAGTTTGGGGCGGGATTGGTGGATTCCATGCAGAAATCTGGGGTGGCTTTGGAAAATAGCAGCTCGTTTTGGGGTAGGATTAATGGATTCCAGGGAGACATCTGGGGTGATTTTAGGAAAAAAATAGCACCTCAGTTTGGGGTGGGATTGGTGGATTCCAGGGAGAACATTCCCTGCAAGAAAAAGTGGTTGGGAAGGACTTTCCATCAGGAGCTGGAGCGACAGGGAAAGGGGGAATGGAGTAAAAGTGAAAGTGAATGAATTTTGGTTGGGTTTGGGAAGGAATTGTTCCCTGCGAGAGTGAGCAGAGCCTGGCATGGGATGTTCCGTGGATTTCCCGTCCCTGGAATTGTCCCAGACCAAGTTGGAGACACCTGGGATGGTGGAAGGTGTCCCATGGCAGGGGTTGGGTTGATCTTTGCTGTCCTTTCCAACCCAAAGGATTGGGATTCTGGGATTACGAAATCCAGATTTATTCCTGATTTTCCCATATAAAAAATGCCAATTGGGAGAGGATTTTAAAATGGATTGGTTGGAATTTCTGTGCTGGAGTGGGAGAGGATTTTTGGGGTTCACTGCTGAGTGCCTGAACCCCAGATTTGCTCCTGAAAAAGGGGAGTTTGGGAGTGAGGGAAGTTTTAATTAATGAATGAATAATTTAATTAATTGGGGTTTTTTTGCATGACATTGTCCCTGAACGTCCCCAGCCTGGCTTCAGAGTTAAAAATGAGGGGTTGGGTCCCTCGGGTGCTTCTGGGGCCATGATGGGACAGTGGCACAGCTGGGATGTGTCCCCAAGGTGTGGGGACCTCACCTGTCCAGGTGTCCTTGGATGTGACCAAATGGATGGGGAGGGACCCTAAAATTCACCTCATTCCAACCCCGTGGGGTCCTTCAAGTGTCCCCAAGATGTTCCTGAGACCTCCACCAGCTGGGGCTGTGACACAGCTGGGACATGTCCCCAAGGTTTGGGGATGAGGCTCCCTCAGGTGCCACCAAAGGGTTGGGTCGGGACCTCAAACCTTGCCTGACTCCAACCCCGTCCGTGTCCTTCCAGTCCTGCCACGTGTCCCCAAGATGTCCTGCCAGCTGCACCAGCACCTCCCTCCCCTCTACCAGGACTCCTTGGCGCTGCCCCCTGGCATCCCCTTCCCGCCTCAGCGGTGGCACTCCACCACCTGCATCCCCCAGGCCGCGCCCGGCCAGGTGGTGCCCCTGCAGCGGGCCACGTCCTCCAGCGCGTGCCACCAGCAGAGCGTCACCCAGGCCGTGCCACCCCGTCAGCTCCACGGACCCCTCCCGCAGCAGCAGATTGTCCCCGGGCGGGTGACAACGTGCGCACCACCGCAGCAGCGCGTGACCGGCGGCGCGGGCGTCACCTGGAGAGTGCCACACCAGGTGGGGGTGACCCAGTGCGTGCCACAGCAGCTGCGGGTGCCACAGCACTGCCCGCCCGTCCTCCAGCAGCAGAAGGTTGTCCCCAGGTGTGTAACCACCTGCGTGCCGCAGCAGCACGCGACGGGCGGCGCGGGTGTCACCGGCGTCACCCAGTGCGTGCCGCAGCAGCTGCAGGTGCCACCGCCCCAGTGCGTCCCCCAGCAGCAGAAGATTGTCCCCAGGTGTGTCACCACCTGTGTGCCGCGGCCGCCGTTTGTCACCAAGGGCTTCCCGCCGCAGCAGAGTGCCACCAAGTGCGTCCCCCAGCAGTGTGTGACCAGCGTCTGTCCCCAGCAGGGTGTCCCCACGTGTGTCACCACCTGTGTCCCCCAGCAGCGGGCGGCCCGGGGCGTGTCCTACCAGTGGGTGACAGCGCCCGTCCCCCAGCAGTGGCAGAGTGTCACCGCCAGTGTCCCCCAGCAGTGGCACGGCAGGTGTGTCACCAAGTGTGTCCCGCAGCAGTGTGACACCGGTGGGGCCAGCATTTGTGTCCCACAGCAGCAGCAGAGTGGGACAATTTGTGTCCCACAGCAAAGTGTCACCAAGTGCGTCCCTCAGCAAAGTGCCACCAAATGTGTTCCCCAGCAAAGTGCCACCAAGTGTGTCCCCCAGCAAAGTGCCACCAAGTGTGTCCCCCAGCAGATTGCCACTAAATGTGTCCCCCAGCAGTATGGGACAATCTGTGTCCCCCAGCAAAGTGCCACCAAGTGTGTCCCCCAGCAAAGTGCCACTAAATATGTCCCCCAGCACTACGGGACAATCTGTGTCCCCCAGCAGTGTGTGACCAAGAGTGTCACTCAGCAAAGTGCCACCAAATGTGTCCCCCAGCAGAGCGTGACCAAATGTGTCCCCCAGCAAGGCATAGCCAAGTGCGTCCCCCAGCAAAGCGCCACCAAAGGTGTCTCCCAGAAATATGGGACAGTTTGTGTCCCCCAGCAAAGCGCCACCAAGTGTGTCCCCCAGAAAAATGTCAAGTGTGTCCCTCAGCAGTGTGGCACAATTTGTGTCCCTCAGCAGAGTGTAACCAAGTGTGTCCCCCAGCAAAGCGCCACCAAATGCGTCCCCCAGCAATATGGGACAATTGGTGTCCCCCAGCAATGTGCGACCAAGTGTGTCCCCCAGCAAAGTGCCACCAAATGTGTCCCCCAGCAGTGTGTGACCAAGAGTGTCACCCAGCAGAGTGCCACCAAGTGTGTGCCCCAGCAAAGTGCCACCAAGTGTGTCCCCCAGCAATATGGGACAGTTTGTGTCCCCCAGCAGTGTGTGACTAAATGCGTCCCCCAGCAAAGTGCCACCAAGTGTGTCCCTCAGCAATGCGGGACAATTTGTGTCCCCCAGCAAAGTGCCACCAAGTGTGTCCCCCAGCAAAGTGCCACCAAGTGTGTCCCTCAGCAATATGGGACAATTGTTGCCCCCCAGCAGTGTGTCACTAAATGTGTCCCCCAGCAAAGTGCCACCAAGTGTGTCCCCCAGCAGTCCGGTGGAGTGAAGATCTCCAGCCATGCCAAGAAATACTGCTCGGCCCCCAAGTGGCCCTGGTGACCCCCAGGGTGTGGGACGAGGACAATCCCCGGGAATGTGGCCACAATTCCCATTTTTTTTTAAGCCCTGACTCCCTCAGGGTCCCCAAAGAGCAATTCCCCAAAATGTCCCTCCTGAAGTTTTTATTCTTTGGTTAAGATAAAAACCACAACTTGAAATGAAACCTCTTCAAAATAATGAAAGTTCTAGCAGGGTTATTTTATAAATACTTCATTAAAAAGGTAATTAATGAAATTCTTTATGCTGAAGATATGCACTGGAAACAAACTTTATTTACAGAAATATATTAATATTTACATATATATATATCTATAAACTTAAATAAACGTTGTTGCCTGACCTCGGATTAAAATCTTGAGTTTCTGTCTCTTGGTGTTTTTTTATTTAATTAAAGAAATATTTATTTAATATTATTATTATTATTTTAAATTAACATTATACATATTTAATATTATTATATTTATTTAACATTACATCTTTATTAAAGATGAAATATTTATTTAATATACATATTTATTTAATAGAAAAATATTTAATGGAAATAATTATTTAATGTTAATATTTATTTAATATCAAATATTTGTTTAATATTAAATAATTATTAAACATTAACTTTTATATAATATTAAATATTAATTTATTTAAAATCCAGCAAAATCCAGGCTGGATAAAGCCGCGGCTGAGCCCCATCTTTAGGAACATGAGCAGGAGCTCACGAGGTGACCCGAGGGGACAGGAGGGTGTGGCCGGGCTGGGGACGCTGTCCCGCATCTTGTCCTGCCCCTCCCTGCCTCGGTGACCTCCTGGTGCCACCTGGAGTTGTCCAAGAGCTCCTGGGAGTGTCGGGAGCTCCCGGTGCCTCCTTTTCCTCCGGTTTTGGGGTTTTATTTCCAGCAGGGAATGTGGAAAATCTGGTTGGTCCCACAATCCAACACTCCGGATTCCCCGAAAACTGAGGGGGAAAATCCTGGAATGGTTTGGGTTTCAGGGATTAAAACTGGGATAAAATCCTGGAATTATTTGAGTTTCAGGGACCTGTTGGATCTGCTTAAAATTGGGATAAAATTCTGCAATGCTTTGGGCTTCAGGGATCTGTTGGATCCAATTAAAATCGGGATAAAATCCTGGAATGGTTTGGATTTCAGGGATTACAATCAGGATAAAATCCTGGAATATTTTTTGTTTCAGGGACCCGTTGGAGCAGATTAAAATCAGGATAAAATCCAGGAATGTTTTGGGTTTCAGGGACATCAAAATCACCCCATTCCATGGGCAGGGACATTCTCCTGTCCCAGATGGCTCCAATCCCACTCTGGACATTCTCAGGGATGGTGAATCCATGGAATCACCTGGGCCAGGGAAGGATTTATCCCTAAAATCGCATCCAAACCAGCCCAGGGAATTCTGGAATGGTTTGGGATGGAAAGGAACCTGAAATCCCAAAAAATCCCACCCCAGTTCCATGGGCAGGGACCGTCCCCTATCCCAGGTGGTTCCAGGGATGGGAAATCCATGGAATGACCTGGGACCCTCACAGGGAACAATTCCAACCCAAAATCCCACCCAAATTCCCCCTCTGCCCCCCTGACCCCATTCCCTGTGTCCTGTCCCTGCAGATCCTGGGGTCTCCACATTCCCAACATTCCCAAAATTCCCAGAATTCCCAGTCCCATCTCACGGTGGCCTTGTGGCTTTTCCCACGGAACCTTCCAGAAAATCCTCCTTTGGTGAGTGGATCGCGGATTTTGGGGTCATCGGGATTTGGGGATGTTTTGGACGGGGTTGGCCCTGACTCAGCCGTGCCTCAGTTTCCCCAGCGTTTAATTGGGAATAATGAACCCCCTCCCCTTCCCAATTTCCCAGGAGCCTCTGGGAGATGAAAGGGCCTCGCAAATGTTAATTAAGGACATTGGGGTGTTAATTAAGGACGCTTTTAATGCCAGGTCACCACGTTAATGCCACGCTCCCTGCGCTGGGCACACACAACCAGGAATTAGGAGCTCTCCTTGATCCCAAGCTTCCCAAGGAATTCCCATAAAACCCGGCCTAAGCCGCGGTCTGACGCCTGTTTATTCCCAAAATTCCAGGTCGGGGAATTCAGCATTAAAAAGTTCAGGGTGTTGTTGTTGTTGTTGTTTTTATTCGGGGCAGGGAGAATCCATAAAAGTGAGAGGAATTTGGGATTTGCCTTGGGGGTTCCTCCCTTAGGCCCTTGGAATGTTGGGATCCGCCTGGAAAAGTGGCGCCGGTGCCCCTGGGATTTCCTGTGCAGCCGGGAAATTAAAGGGAAATCATGGGGTGGCCTCCAGGCCCCTGGGAAAGCAGGAAATAAAACGGGAGATTTAGGTCGTGGAGCTTGATATTCCAAATATTCCAATATTCTAATGTTCAAATACTCCAATATTCAAATACTCCAATATTCAAATAATCCAAAATCCATATAATCTCATATTCAAAAACTCCAATATTAAAATGTTTAAATATTCCAATATTCCAATACCCCAACATTCCAAAACTCCAATATTCAATTATTCCTATACACAAATAATCCGATATTCCAATATCCAAATATCCCAATATTCCAACATGCCGGTATTCAAATATCCAAATATTGCAATATCCAAATAATCCAATATCCCAATATTCCGAAATTCCAGTATTCAAATACCCAAATATTCAGATATCCAAATAATCCAATATCCCAATATCAAAATATCCCAATATTCCATAATTCCATTATTCCAAAACTCCAATATTCCAATATTTAAGTATTCCAATATTCCACTTATGGTCACATTTCCAAGGCCCCAGGAGCGTTTTCCCAATTTTGGGAATTTCAGGAATTCTGAGCAGGGCCCAGAGTTGGATTTGATCCTTTCCAAGGAGGTTTTCCATGATAATTCCCTTTTTTTTTTTTCAGGCACCTCACCTGAATAAATTCAAAAGTGTCGGATTCATATAAAAGGGACCAAAAACCCCCAAAACACCCCAAAATGCCAAATTCCAGGCCCTTCCCTGGTGCAGAAGTGACTCTCTCACAGTTGGCATTCTCAATCCTGCTCATTTTCCCTGGTTTTGTTTTTGTGGGACAAACAGGGAACAAAGGAGCAGGAAATGGGAATTTCGGGGTTTTTTTGGGATGAGCCCTCTCCCGTCCCCCTTTTGTGACCGGGAATTTTTGGGAGCCGTCCCGATGATCCCTCCTGGATCCCCGGGAAGGAATCCGCGTGTCCCACTAATTGTGGGATGCCCTGAGTCCTTCCTGGGTGGGTTTTCAAAGGGATTCCTGCCCTCAGCTCCCCTGGGAATGAGGAATTCCTTCTTTTCCCTTGGCTGGGCTCCACTGGGATTTTTTTAAAAAAATTTTGGGTTTTTTTTGGGGAGTAGAATGGGCAGTTTTGGCTGTAATTTCGGGAAAATTTGGCATCCCAGAGAATCTTCGATTTTCCAGGGTTTTTTGTTTGTTTGGTTGTATTTTGGGTTTTATTTTGGGGGTGGAAAGGGCTGTTTTGGCTGGAATTTTGGGAATATTTGACAACCCTGAGAATCCTCGGGTTTCTGAGGTTTTGGAGTTTTTTGGTTTTTTTGGGGGGGAATAGAAAGTCTGTTTCAGATGGAATTTTGGGAAGATTGGACATCCCTGAGGATCCTCAGTTCTTCAGATCTTTTGTTTGTTTTTTAGGGTTTTTTTGGGAGGAATGGAAAGGGCTGTTTTTGCTAGAATGCCAAGAAAATTTGGCACCCCTGAGGATCCTTGACTCTTCAGATTTTTTTGTTTGTTTTTTGGGGTTTTTAGGGTTTTTCGGGGGAGTGGAAAGGGCTGTTTCAGATGGAATTTTGGGAAAATCTGTCACCCCTGAGGATTTCTGATTTTCCAGGGTTTTTTTTTTTCTGGCCCAGCCTCTCGGCTCCCGGTGATCCAGGACATCCCTGGGAGCCGGAGCCACACGTGGCCGGGTTTGGGGTGCAATTAAAGCCAAACCCAACCTCCCAAAATTTCCCTGGGGCATTCCCGGGCTCCATAAAAACCCGGCCAGCCCCGGCCTTTCCCGGGCGCTTCTCTCCGGCTCTTCCCCCTCATGAGCTGGGTAAGTTCTGGAACTCCCAAAATTCTCCTTTTTTATCCCCGAATTCTCCTCCACCATTTTGGGATGCGCGGCTCCTCCGGCGGGAGCTGCGTTGAGGAAAAATGGGGAAGAAATTCTATAGGGAATGGGATTTTTTGGGGGGTGTTTTCCTGCTTTTTTTTTCCCGGTGGGTTTTGGTTCCATAAATCTGGATCCCAGCAGGAATCGGTTGTGGGATGGGAAGAGCCAAGGCAGTTCCTCCAAAAGAACCAGAGGAATTCCCTGCTGCTTTAATGGAATTTTAAACAAATTAATTTATTTTTTTCCCGACCAGAACAAGGAACTGATGGAATTCCCGACGGGAAAAATCCCGAATTCCTAAAAATTCCCGGCTAAACCCCCTAAAAACGAGTGGGAGGTGCAAACAATCTCCCCAATTAAGAGGCGTTTTGTTCTCGTGTTGCGGTAATTGCTACCCTTGTTTTCCCGGCGTTGTTTTTATTGGACAATGATTGTTTTGATTGTGATGATAACGAGTTTTCCTAATGAGCCGGGCACGTGACTCCGTCCTGGTTTAGGATTTGGGAAGACGAAACCTTAAATTCTGGAATGATCAGAATTCGGGGTGCCGAGAAAATGTACAATTTAATTATTATTATTTTTTTACAATTTACTATAGAGATTTTTAAAAATGCTTTACTCTCTCAAAAAATATTGTAATATTGACAATTTTTGGTCAAAATAATCCTATTTAAACCTGGGAAATCTCTCTAAAACTGGAGTTTTTCTCCAGTGGGATATTTTTTCCTGCGATATCCAAGGAAAAGGGAAACATTTCAGAGGAGAAAAGTGGTGCAGCACCGGGAGCTGATTTATTGGGTGTAATTCTCCCAAAATCAGCAAAGCTGGAGTCATTCCCAACCCCACGTCCTGCTCCGTGTCCCTTCCAACCCCAAATCTGGGATATTTAACCCTTTTATCCACACGGGGTTTTGCCTTGGTTTTTCCCTTTCCTCCGCCAAATATTTTGCTGTATTTCCTAAAAAATCGGGATTTGCCCTCAGAGCGAGCCAGGGCTGCCCCTGCCCCATTCCAGACCTCAAATCTCCGTGGGATTTGAGCTCCGGAGAGCCCCAAACCTCTCTTGAGCCTCGGCGTGGCTTCGTGGCCGCACCCGGTTATTACCGAGAGGCCACACCCGGAATTTTGGCTCCTCTTTCATCCCAACTTGAAAGGGCGACCCAGGGAGGGCCCCGAGGTGCTCGGGAGTCGCCCGAAAAGCTCGGGAGGGGAAGCGCCGCGGTTTGCAGGGCGGCACCAACCGGCCCGGCTGAAAATCCGGATTTTTTCAGGCTTTTGAGAGAGCAGAACCGAGGACGGGATTTTTTTTTTTTTTCTCTACCCTCCCAAACACGCCCAGCTTTGAGTCACGGGTGAGAAGGAGAGCGGGGCGAGGTTTTGGTGCTGAATCATTGTTTTCAAAACCAAAAACTCTACAACTTTGTGAAGGTTGTAAAGCCGGTATTTTTATATGGACGCATGTGGAGATTACTCTCTTTAAAAGACATGAGTGCTTCTGGGAACTTCAGGTCTTTTTTTATCTTTTTAAAAAATATATATGGGTACAATTTCACAATAGGCTCATGCATTTTAATTTTTACGAATTTGGCGTGACATTTGCCGCTAAAGTCCTTCTTTATCAGAAAGAATTCCTAGGTCAGGCTGAGCTGCTCTCTGAGCAGTCTCTGTCTTTATCACCCTCTCTCTCTCTCCCTTATCTCTGTCCTTCACTGGAGCAGTTTCCCTGAACCCAGGCTTTGCAGTCAGGCTAAATAGCGATGTTTTCTAACCACAGACTCAAAAAATGTACGTTTCACCTAAATCGAAATGCATTTCTACTCTGGAGAATTTCTACTCTGGAGAATTTCTACTCCGGAGAATTTCTACTCTGTCTCCATCACCCAAAAATTTAAAAAATAATCGCTGTTTTCTCTGCCGCAGCTCTGAGCCCCGCTACGCCATGCACTACCCCGGCGAGCGCTGCCTGCCGGGCCCCAAATTCCTCCCCGAGTTCCTCCCTCCGTGCCAGGCCCACCCCGAGCCCTTCGCCAACACCTGCCACCCCCTGAGCATCACCAAGGGCCCCGCGCCGCGCTGGGGACAGAGCTGTCCCCAAGCCGCCACCGCCGTGTCGCTGCTGCCGTGCCAGCCGCTGGTGCAGAAGTGCCTCCTGCTCTACCCCGAGCCCTGCGAGACCACCCGGCTGCTGCCCGGCCCGAGGGTCTCCGCTGTGCCCCAGACCCCGAGGAGCGACAAGAAACGCGCGGCGCGGAGCCTCCCGCCGTGCGCCCCGCGCTGCCCCGAGCCCGGCCGGCTGCGCTTCCCCCCGTGCGGCATCCGCGGCTCCTCCGCCTCCTGCCGGGCCGAGTGCCGCCCGCGCAAGGCGGCCGCGTGTCCCCAGCGCTGCCCCGAGCTGAGCGGCGGCTGCTACTCGCTGCCCCTCCGCGGTGCCACCGAGTGTCCCCCGCAGCAGAGCGTCACCCGCTCCTTCCTGCGGGAGCAGCTGGCCGGGGCGGTGCCCCCGCACCGCTGCTCCAAGGGGTACCCCACGCAGGAATTTGGCACGGGGTGCTACTCGGAGCAGCAGCTGAGCGTCACCAGGGTCACCAAGGAGTGTCCCCCGCTGACGGGGGCGGCCAAGGGGTCGCCGCGGCTTGAGGGGAGCAAGGGCAGGAGCTGCTCGGCGCAGCACCTGAGCAAGTCCCGCTGTGGTCACCATCATCATCACCACCGGGGTACCCCGAGACCCTCCCGGCTGGTCCCGGCCGGGGCCAAGCGCTCCGGGCACTCCAAGAAAAGCCGCAGCGCTTCCAAGTGGCTCTGGTGAGGGAGGGCTGGGGAAAAGTTGGGAATGCCGCGGGGATGGAGCCCAGGGGTGGGGGGATTGACATGGGGTGATCCCCCCTCCTTGGGGTGATTCCCATGCGGTGATCCCCCCTCCTTGAAGCCCAGATTTGCGGTGATTCCCCCTCTCCATAGGGCTCAAGTTTGGGGTGATGCCCAAGGGGTGATCCCCCCTCCTTGGGGTGCAGGTTTGGGGTGATTTCCCCTCCTTGGAGCCCAAATTTGGGGTGATTTCCCCTCCTTGGAGCCCAGTTTTGGGGTGATTCCGCCCTGCCCTTGGAACCCAGGTTTAGGGTAAGACCCCTCCATGGAGCCCTGATTTGATTTGGGGTGATTTCCCTTCCTTGCAACCCAGGTTTGGGGTGATTTCCCCTCCTTGGAGCCCCGGTTTGGTTTGTGGCGATCCCCCCTCTTTGGAGCCCAGTTTTGGGGTGATTTCCCCTCGTTGGAGCCCAAGTTTGGTTTGGAGTGATCCCTCCTCCATTCCCAGTCCTGCCTCCCAAGCCTGGTGGGATCCTCCCTCCATGGAACCCAGATTTGGGGTGATTTCTCCTCCTTGGAGCCCAGGTTTGGGGTGATTTCTCCTCCTTGGAGCCCAGGTTTGGGGTGTTTTCTCCTCCTTGGAGCCCAGATTTGGTTTGGGCTGATCCCCCCTCCATGGAGCCCAGATCTGGGGTGATTTCCCCTTCTTGGTCCCAGGTTTGGGGTGATCCCCCCTCCACTCCCAGTCCTGCCCCCCAAGCCTGGTTTTCCCCCATATCGTTCCCGTGTTCAGCTCACAGAGCAAATTCCCCATTTTATTCGACCCCAAATTCGGATTTTCCAGCACCAGGAAGGTTTTGGGGAGAGGTTGAGGAGCTCTGAGCCACTCAGAGCCTCACCCCAACATCTTCGTGACAACGTCTGCACCCTGTTTTTATGTTGTGGGATCAATTCCACTCTGGTTGTGCCACTCACATTAAACTCAGGTTACAGCTGATTCCTGCTCTCTGTCTGAATTATTTTCCATCTTTTTAAACAGTTTTTAATTCCTGCTGCTGGGAAAAAACCCTTTCTCACTGCTCCTTTTGTGTAAAATAAGGGAAATAATCACAATTTTAGTGCTGGGTTCACTGCCACGGATTTAGTGGGGGGAGAGGATGACGTTCCTCAGGAATTCCTTCCCAGTATCCAACCTCAACTTCCTCCCATCGAGCTGAACCCATTCCCTTTTCCCTGGCATTCCAAACCCTTGGAAAAATAAAAATTTCTCTCCAATTCCCTTCAGCCCCGTCAAGGCGCAGTGGGGTCACCCCAAAACTTCTCCAGGTTGAATATTCCCAATTCCCTCAGCCTTTCCTCCCAGCAGGAGGAGAAAAAAAAAATAAAAGGGGAATAGGGGGTGGATCAGCAGGAAAATTAAATTGTAAAAATCTCAGCTCCTGATTCCGTGAGTTTGCTGCTGATAATGGAGCCGTGTTGAGAAGATAAAATAAAAATCCGGTGCCTCAAAGCAGCGAATTTTTGCCGTAATTTCGCCGTCTCCACACGAGGAGGATGCTCGGGCTCTCCTGCTCCTCTGTCCCGCCCTCATCCCGAGGTTTTCCGGGTGGGATTTCCCTTGGAAAAGTCACGAGATCGGGAAAAGACGGCGGGGACCCAACAGCGCCGTGGGGCGGTGCTGTCGCCTGGTGGCTACAGAGGCGAACTGCGCCGGGAATCCCATTATCCCAAAAATCCCATCCTAGAATCCCAAAAAATTCCATTCCTAGATCCCCAAAAATCCCACCTTCATTCCAAAAAGTCCCATTCCAGATTCCCAAAACCCCCATTCCCAAATCCCCAAAACTCCCATCCTCACCCCAAAAAATCCCATTCCCTTATTCCAAAAAATCCCATTCCCCATTCCCAAAGGAGTTCCTGCTTCCAGAAATCAAAGGGAATCAAAACTCCCACCTGATGCCAGTGTACAGAAGGCAAACTGATATAATATATTCCAAATAATCTACTAATTATAATCATAAATAATCCTATTCCAATCTGAAATCATAATCCCGATAATAAATCTCGATGGGATTGGCCTCGATTGGGAAAGAGGGATTCAAACCCTGAATTTATTTATTTTTTTTTAAACTCTGTGAGAAGCTGGGATTGTCTTTTGGGACACAATGAGGGAAATAATCCCGATAACGAGGTTCCCACACAACAAATCACCTCGGGAATGTTTGCGAGTGATTTATGCATGCAAAGCGTTTTCTCCTTGTGATATAAATAACAAATGATCCCAGGAAAACCCCTCGGGGCTCGGGGCAGCTCTGGAATATTCTTTCTGCATGGAATAAATCGCACAAATAAACAGGATGTTGTTCTCCGCCAAACTCAGGGGGATTTGCATATTCATGAAGCAAAACTCTCGATTTCTCCTCAAAAATCACCTCAAAATTGGTTCCGGCTGTGCCTGGGGGAATTCCCAGGGGCAGGAATGGATTTTTGGGAATTTCCACTGGAATGGATTGTCCAGGGAATGTTGGGATCTCCCTCAGTGGGGATATCCCAGAGAAATCCTGAAAATCCCGTGCCAGATTTGGGATCCCTTCCCGACTGAAGAATTCTCAAATTTCCCAATGAATTCCATAAAATTCCCAATTATGTCCATAAAACACCAATTCTGGAATTCTGGGATTCTCTCAGCTCCAGGGATTCACCCAAATCCTCAGAAAATCAGCAAAACTCCATGAAATTATTCAAATTTCTCCAGCTTCCACAGGATTGAATTTTTCCCCTCATATTTTAGTCTTTAATGTTTAATTTTTTAAATTAAACGTTTTTATTTACCATAAACTTTTGAAACTTTTAAATTAAACTTTTAACTTTTTAAAAAATAATTCTTAAACTAATTTTTTTAAATTGAAAACCAAAAGTTTTAAAATGTTTAATATTTAATGCCTTAAGGCATTTTTAGCCCAAGGAAAAATTGGGATGGGGCTTTGAGTAAGGAAGCATCCCTGTCCCTGGAAAAATGTTGGAACAGGACGAGATTTAATCCCATACCCACCCAAACCATCCCGGGGTTGAAAATCCAGGCAGAAATGGAAAAATCCCCTCCAAAATTCACTTTTCCTGCGAAAACCCCCCAGTGGGAATACGGGGATGCAACAAAAATTCCCATTCCCATTTCACTTGAAAAATTCCCATGGAAAAGGGAATGATGCGGGTAAACAACCCCGAAATAATTAGCAGTAATTACGATTATTACACATGAGGGGAAGGTAATTAAAGCCTCGCGCCCAAAGGCTGCCTCAGCTTCCTGGAAGTTCCGGAGTTCTTATAAAACTCCAAGGATTTGGGGCTCCCCCGGACATTCCCGACGATTCCCTCCTGGAATATTGGTAAGTCCCTTTGCCTTCCATCCCATAATTTGGGGAAAATGGGAAATCAAAATAAATAATTGGTAAAATGAAATAAATAATGGGAAAATGAAATAAATAATTGGGGTTTCACGGGAATTCTGTGGCTCCAAAAATTCCAAAGGGAGATTCCATGCTGGGAATTATTTTGTTGGGTATTTGGGGTGAGTCAAGGCTTAAAAATTCTTCTTAAAATAAAAAAATAAAATTCTGCTGGGATGTTGTTACTATCAATTAACTGTCAATAACAATAAAAGTCACTTTAATTTTGATTCCGGTGGGATTTGTTGTGAAATCATGGAATGCTTTGGGATAGAAGGGATTTTAAAGCTCAGGATGCTCAGCAATATTTTATCCACATTTTTCCATTAAAAATGAGAGAAAACCTGGGATTTTCTCTTTTTTATCCCCCAAAATTTTATTATTCACAAATCAAATTTATTTTCTATGGGATAAAAAGGGAGGAAAATCTTTTTCCCTCCTTATTTTCCCACCAGGATGATCCAAATTGAGCCCATTTTCCCTAAAAAGTTGTTTCTCCCAATTTCCAAACAAGGAGTTTCTTTGGTGCAAAATCCTCATTTTTGTAGCACTTTTGGGAAGAAGAAACTCCAATTCTGTTATCCCACCCAAAAACTTTGGGAATTTTCTAAAAAAGCATTTGATCTCGATGGAAATCCCCATCAGATAATTAATGGGAATCCCCTGGACTTTTCCAGAAGAATCTTTGGAGAAAAACCAAGAATTTTATGAATTTGAGAAGTTTAAGCCAACACCTACCTCTGAGGAAGCCTCTGGAAGAGTCTGGATTTCTTCAGGGACAAAAATTCCAGGGATTTTTTTTGGGAATCGTCCGCATCCCACAGCTTTGAACCTTGCCAGGTAAATCCCAGGAGAAATTCTGGAATTAATTCCACGAGAATGTGGATTCAGGGTCCAGGGGGATTCGGCACCAAAATTCCCTGTGGAATTCATGTGGAGGGAAGATTTCTCCCGAATTCCAGGGATTTTGGAGCTTTCAGCTCTCCGGACGCGGATCCGGGAACGATCCCAGGCTCTGGAATCTGCTCTGGGTAATTATCACAGGGAGGGATGGGCAGGCTGAGATAAACAAATCACCTGAGAAGGGATGGAAAATCTTGGAATCAGGGCCTGGAAAAAGTCAAGGTGGGGTTTTTTTGGGAAGGTTGAGGTGGGTGGGGAAAAGGGGAAACTGAGCTGGGAGTTCATTTTCAAAGTAACATCTAAAAAGGTCAATGATTTTTTTTAAAATTGCAATTAAGAAACTGGATTTTAAGAATACAGTGAAAATCTAAAAGAATTTTAAAAACTGAGGTTAAAAACATGAGTGAAATTTAAAAATTACAATGAAAATGAAATACAATTTTAAACAATGGAAACTAAATTTGAGAAATACAACGGAAATTAAGTAGAATTTGAAAAATAAAATTAAAGAATGGAATAATTTAAAAAAGGGAAATATTTAATTAAAGATACAATTAAAAATTGGATTAAATTAAATGCAATAAAATAAGAATAAAGATTAAGTAGAGCAAGGTCTTTTCCCCACCGGGATTTTCAAATAAAGAGGAATCAATGTTCTAATTCCTGAATATTTTCAGAATTTGAAAAATAAAATTAAAGAATGAAATAATAAAAAAGAGAAATATTTAATTAAAAATACAATTAAAAATTGGATTAAATTGAATAAAATAAAACTAAACTAAACATTAAGTAGAGCAAGGTTTTTTCCCACTGGGATTTTCAAATAAAGAGGAATGAATGTTCTAATTCCTGGATATTTTCACTGTCCTGGCTCCAGGTTCTCCCCGGTTCCTCCCAGAATGTGCTCGGAATTCCAGGGGCTGTGTCCGGCCCCGGCGGCCTCCGGCTCCAGCCAGCCCTGCGTGGTTTCCTGCGGCGCTTCCCGCGTCATCATCTTCCCTCCTCCTGTGCTCGTGACATTCCCGGGGCCCATCCTCAGCACCTGCCCGCAGGAGACCGTGGTGGGATCCTCGGGAATTCCAGCGGGATCCTCGGGAATGCCAGAGGGATGCTCGGGAATGGCACTGGGATCATCAGGAATGGCGCCGGGATCCTCAGGAACCTCCCTGAGCTCCCACAGAGCGCCAATCCCGCGTTCCGGAGCTTTCATCCCAAAATTCACCTCCAGGCCCATCTTCGGCATGGATGAGACCCTGCTGGGATCCTCGGGAATGCTGGAGGGGGGAGCAGGGACGTCCCGAAGCTCCCTGAGGTCCCACGGGGCGCCAATCCCACGTTCCGGGGGTTTCGTCCCAAAGTTGGGCTCCCGGCGAGGGTCGCGCTGCTCCTACATTTTCACTTCCCGTTGGATCCATCCCTGCCGGAGGAGCAGCTTTGGGAGCCAGCAGCCGGCTGGGAATGGGAGCCAGGAGCAAATTCCAGATGCAGAAAAGCCGGGAACGGAAAATCAGGAGGCAGCAAAGGAAGAAGAAGAGGTCTTGGAAGTGTGACGCGGATCTGACCCCGATCCAAAGGCTCTGGAGACTCCTCCAAAGCAGATTTGGGAATTTGAGTTCAGCTTAAGTTGGGTTTTTTTTAAGGTTGGGTTTTTTTCCCCCTCAGACATTCCCATGCAGTGCTATAAAGCCATTAAATAACAATTTCAAATTTTGGGATAACCTGACACTCGGGATCTGGTTTGTGGGAGCCATTCGTTGTTCTTCTGTGGTTTTCCAGAAAAATCAAGATTGGGGAACACCCCAAATGTGGTCAGATCTGACAAAGCCTTTGCCTGCCAGGCCTAATTGGGCCTGGCTTAGCTTTTATGGGAATTACTCACCAGGAAATTCCCTTTTTATTTGGATAAACATGAGCACGATCCCATCTCTGCTTCCCGGATTTCACTTTCACCACAGGAAAGCCAGGAAAGGGAATAAACCAATCTCCTTACATTTAATTTTAATACAAAGGAAAAAATATTTGTGGAAATTAATTTTTTAATATAAAAATTAAGCCAGCAGGAAAGTTCAGCCACAAAAGTGTGGATTTTCCACCTTGGAAGTGTCCAAAGCCAGGTTGGATTGGCTTGGAATAACCTGGGATATCCCTTGTCCATGGATCTGGACGATCCCACCCAAACCATTCCAAAATTCCACTATAAAAGTGAAGAATTCTCACCTGGACCTATGTCCTTTACCTTATTTTATTTTATTTTATTTTATTTTATTTTATTTTATTTTATTTTATTTTATTTTATTTTATTTTATTTTATTTTATTTTATTTCTATTCTTGTTCTTTCCCTTACCATTAAAATTACTCTGCATTATCACTGTCGTTTCCTGGTTTTCTTTTCCAGGGAAATTCTCCTAATTTGGAAATCTGGATGAATTCCAAATTCCTGAGTTTTTTTTGGGACCGGGGAGGTTTGAGAGCTGCCCTTGAATGATTGGAATTTTGGAATTCCTCACCAGCCTCAGGGTGGGCTCCTCCCTCTGTGGGAGCTCCCTTCAGAGGGAAAAGGGTTTATGGAAAATTTGTCAGGTTCATTTAAACAACTAAACAGGCAGAAGGAAGAATCCCAACCTCTGAGGAGTCTTTTTCCCGTGTTTTTGCTGGATTTCACTTTTTCTGTGCCCACTGTCCTCACCTGGGCATCCACGTGGGAAACAGGAATTTTTTCCATGCTCCCAAATCCCCCCAAACCTGTTCCTGCTGAAACAATCCCCTCAAATATTCCCCGCCCATCCACATTTAAAATATAAATTTTCCCATTTATTTTCCCTTTATTTATAGGAATTCCCACTTTGGAGGCTGGCATAAATCCCTGTTTTTACCCCATTTGTGTGTGCCCCACTTTCCCCGTCCCACTCCCGTTCCCGATCCCAACGCTGGTGTAACGATCCCAACATTGATGTAACCATCCCAATATCTCAGAGGATCAGCCATGAGCCGTGGGCAGCTCACGGATCCCACATTTCTCGTTTGGCTCTTGGGGAAAAGGTTGGGAAAACTCCGGCAATGAGGTCACGGGCGGGGCGGACCCCACGACCTCAGCGCTGACTCATCGGCCCCAGCGGCTCCACCCCATCCAGCTCCAGGGGTTGGACAATCTCCAATCTCCAGTTCCACGCGGGGCTCAGGAAGAGGAGGAATGGGAATTATCCCTTTTTTAGGTTTTGGGGGTTCTTTTTTCCTTAAAGGAACATCCCAGAGTTGTTGAAGTTGGAAAGGATCTCCAAGGTTGAGTCCCGGCTGTGCCCGATCCCACACCAATGTCCAGGGATTCCTTGGACACTTCCAGGGGTGGCCACTCCAAACCTCCCTGGCCACCCTTTCCAGGAGGGATTTTCCCAAATTCCCCACCCTGACCCTCCCCTGGCACAGCTCAAGGCCGTTCCCTCAAGTCCTGTCCCTGTTCCCTGGGAAAATACCCCAAATTCCCCCTGGAAGACCCCAAAATTCCCTCCTAGATTCTCCTCACTGGGGCTTTTTGGGGTAAAACCAGCTTTTCCACCAAGAACTCAGAGCTGGATCCCTTTTGGATCAATCAGATCCCCTTTGTATCAATCTGATCCCTTTTGGGTCAATCTGATCCCCTTTGGATCCATCTGACCCCTTCTGGACCAAGCTGATCCCTTTTGGATCCAATTGATCGGAATTTTTTGTTTGAGTCCATTCCGTATTTTTTTTTCTTCCCATCAGTATTTCAAGCAACCCTCAGCATTCTCCACTCATCTGTCTACTGCTACTACTACTACTACTACTACTACTACTACTATTATTATTATTATTATTATTATTATTATTATTATTATTATTATTATTATTATTATTATTATTAGTTGCAGCCCAGAAAACCAAGGGTGCATCAGGAAACCCTGGATTTTTTCTGCCAATTTGTCTTCTCCCCCCCTTTTCCCACCTCCCACAAACCCATCCCACCTGTTTCTCCCCCAGCACTCCCATATTTTTTACGGCCTTGCATGGAGAGCTCGGCTGTTCCTCCTCCTCCTCTGATCTTCACAGAATCCCGGGATGGTTTGGGATGGAAAGGACCTCCAGGATGATCCAGATCCCTCATTCCCATCCCACAACTCCTCCTCTCAGGCCTTTCCCTTTCCCCTCTCCTGGCCCAGTAAAACACTCATTTATTGGGGGCAATCTGATGCCCAGAAGTGACCCAATGTGCCCAAGGGTTCTCCGTGCCGAGGGTGGATCTGAGGCTGGGGCACACCCCGCTATTAATGGGGTTATTCCTGATAACCTGTCATTAAATCCCCAATATTGCACGGCAGCAAAATCTGGGATGAGGTCAGGGAGATCAAGGCTTGGCCCAGGGGAAGGGATGGGGATGCTTTGCCTCCTTAAATCCCTTTTTGGGCCCAAAAATCATAAAATCATAGAATGGTTTGGGTTGGGAAGGTCCTTAGGGTTGCTTTTCCTCCTTAAATCCCTTTTCAGGCCCAAGAATCATAGAACTTGGAATGGTTTGGGTTGGGAATGTCCTTAAAAATAATTTTATTCTAGTTCCTTTCCATTTTCCCAGGATGCTCCAACTTTCTCTGGGAAATCCATTCCAGGGCTTCTCCACCCTCACAGGGAACCATTTCTTCCCTAAACCCAACCTAAATTTCCCCTTTTTCAGCTTGAACCCATTCACCTTTTCCCATAACCACAATTCCTGGTGAATTCCAGGGGCAAGGAAAACCCTGGAATTCCTGACAGATTTTTATTCAAGCTGAATCTTTGGCCTTGTTGAGCTGGACTAATCAGTGCTGTACAAATAATTGCAGCTGGAAAAAATTCCAATATTTCCTCTGAATAACAAAACTCTACATTTTTTTCCCTGAAAAAATTTCCTTTTCCTTCCTTAAATCCAGCTACAAATTCATTTTACAGCATTTTGTGCCACCAGCTCCGGGTTTAATCCTTGAAGGAACTCAGAGGAAGCTGCCAGATTTTCTTGCTGAGACGAGCAGCTTTAATGAGGCAATGAAGGCAAATGAAGATTTAATTAATATCTTTCTCATTAATGGATGATTAAATTGGATCTTAGCGCCACGCCTGGGTGAGCCATAGGGTGATACAGGAATGGGAATGTTGGCTCATTCCACAGGCGCTAATGAAATAGTAAAATTAATTATTTGCAAGGGCGGGACTTCTAAGATGCCCCAAATAACCCCAAACTTCTCCCATGAGCTCCCACCCTCCTGAGGAGCAGATCCCACAGCTCTTTAGAATCCCAGGATCCCGGAGGCTGGGAAAGAATTCCAAAACGTTTGAGTCCAAGCTGTGTCGGATCCCACCTGGACACCCAGAATTCCCATTCCTTTTATAAGTTTTTGGGTTTTTTTTCCTTAAAGGAACATCCCAGTGTTGTTGAGGTTGGAAAAGATCTCCAAAGTTGTGTCCAAGCTGTGCCGGATCCCAGACCAATGTCCAGAAATTCCTTGGACATCTCCATAACTCCAACCCTCCCTGGGCAGCCCCTTCCAAGGCTTTTTCCATTTTCCAGGAGAGATTTTCCCAAATTTCCCACCCTGAGCCTCCCCTGGCACAGTTGGAGGCCATTCTGTGCCCATTCCCTGGGAAAAGATCCCAAATCCCCCCTGGCAGATCCCAAGTTCCCCCTGGATCCCCCTTTTCTCCAGGCTGAGCTGCCCCAGATCCCTCAGGATTTTCCATTTCCCTTTCCAGCTCTTCCAGCCCCATTCCCATCCCTGGCCATGCTCCAGCTCCTCAGGGAAGGTCAAAATCTCCTTCTCCTCAATCTTCTGGTGGTTTGGGCTGAGCCATATCAGAGCTCCTTCACCCAATCCTGGGGGCTCCAGGACCTCAAAAAACCTCTGGGGACTCTTGGGGATGGTTCTGTGCCTGACCCTTGGGGTTCCCTTCCACCTCGGGATATTCCAAGATCCTGGGAAGTCCTGGAGGTGACCCTGACCTGGAGAAGGCGTTTGGGTGGTGGCCCCAGAGGGACACCTGGCCCAGCTTTTAACCAGACCCAAATCACACTCAGGCACTCCAGGCTTCCCCCTCCAGGGCTGCAATTCCACCTTGCCTCGAGTTTTATCCAAGGGAATTACAGAGCATTAGCTGGGTTTTGTTTCCAAGATGAAAGATTCCCGGGAAATTGGGGTGCCGTCATTGTTCCTGAGCTCCCAGCAAAATCTTGTTGGGTGGCGGGGAAGAATTCCGCAGTTCCGGAGTTATTTGTGTGTTTAATTCTTTAATCATCACCTTTGGTGGTGCTGGAGGTAAGAGGTGTCCCCAAACCTCTCCATGAGAGAGGAAATCCAAGTGGAAATGTGTTTTGTCCTTTAATTCTTAGGGATGAGGCTGAGATGTCCGGAAGGAAATGGGAGGCTGCGAAAAAAATTGATTTTTTGTTATAGGGAACATAAATGGACATAAATTATCAGAAACGTCCATAAATGGGCAGACATTTACATAAATGGAGATAAATGGGCAGAAATTAACATAAATGGACAGAAATGGACAGAAATGAACAGAAATGGACATAAGTTAACAGAAATTACCAGAAAAGGACAGAAAGGAACAGAACTGAGATCCTGCTCTGGTCTGAGGAATAAAACAAATAATTAATGAGCAGTTGGTGGTGATTTCATTTAATCCCATATTTCCCTTTCAATCTCACAATTATCCAATGAAAAAACACCCCAAAACATCATCCTTTGAATTGGAAATTGGATTCCAGGTGGGAGCCCAGAGACTGCTCTAAAACTGAGATTCCAGGATCCAAACCAGCCTCAACTTCAGGCAATAATTCCCAAATTTCTGCCTGTTTATTTTCCTGCTGGGTGGTGTTGGCTGCTCCTTCCAAGCCTGGAACTGCCCCGATAAAATCTGGGGGAAAATGAGGGTTGAGGATGGTGCTCTGCCCCCATCTGGGATGATGACACCAATGATTTCCTCTCTGCCAAGCGGCCTCGGAGCCCAATTTGGAAAATTATAGGGAAGAGCAAAGCAGCTGCAGCAGCTTCCTCTGATTTCATCTCCGTATGCAAAGCAGCCGGGAAGGATCAGAGCGGAGCCCTGGAATTCCTGAAGCCAGAAAATCAATTTACGGGCCACGACAATAACAACAACATCAACATCAACAACAACAACAACATCAGCAAGCCAGGAAAAAACAGGATGAGGAATGTCCCAGGTAAAATCTCTGGAGTTGGTTTGTTTGAGGTGAGTCTGGAGCTCCTCAGCACAAAGTGCTGCTCTTTAAAGTTTGTTTTTTTAATGTATAAAAATATGTTGTTTTGTTGGTTTTTTCCCCCTGAAAATCCTTTGCAAAAAAAAGTAACAATTCCTAATTTTTTAAAAATTGAATTTATATTTCCAGAAGGATTTCTCTTCCAGCTGGGAAGGGAGTTTATCTCCTTCTCTTATCTCTTAAGGAACTCTTTGATCTGAGGCAGGTTCAGAGCTTGTGAAAGGAGCTTTGGGGCTGTGCCAGGAGTTTGCGTTTGAGAGCTGAATTTTTTTGGAAGGATCTCCGTGGAATATCAGGGCTGCAAAATTCCAGAAAAGAAAAGATCCCATTAAAGCTTCCAGGGGAAAAAGAATCCAATTCCAGAAACCAAACCCCAGGGATTTTTTGGGCAGTTTTTTGTTTTAAAATTTTCTCTCCTCCAAGACAATGGGATGAGGTTCTTATGGACTTTTTTCAAATATTGGGTTTGGTAACTCCTGGAATTGCCTCAGCTGTCAATCACTGTAATTAATAGGTGCTCTTAATTGCCACAAATTAAGTGAGTCAGACTGTTCTGTGCCGCTCATGTGTCTCCTCTACTCATTAGATTGATTCCAGAGCCATGAAATGTAAATAAAACCATTTATTTGGGGCTTTGTTTTTGTGTTTTCCTTTCATTTTAATACTTCACCACAACTGAGAAGGAAGAGTTTGTTTTTTTTAATGTAAATGTAAGCGTGGAAATCACATTATCAACATTTTTCAGGCCCTGGGGATTTTTTTGAACTGAGTTTGCGGGCCTGAACTTGAAGTAATGTTTGCTCTGAGTCCTCTAATCCTAAACTAAATTCCTCTCCTCATCTTGGCCTCTAAAAAACAGATCCCCAAAAGAAAATTTAATTTTTCCCAGATTTTAGTATTTTTTGGGTGTTTATTCTGAAGGGGATAACCCCTGAGATGAGGAATTGCAGATAAAATATAAAATCCTGGGCAGGTTTTTTAGCTGAATTTCTGATGGAATTCTTGTCCAGGAATTGCTTTGGCACCTCAAATTTCCTACTTGGAATGTGAAAAGGAAATCCTCTGTTCAAAGGACAGCTCCAAAGACAGAAATTCCATAAAAACCCATAGGGTGAACACAAAGCAACCACACACACACAGAGTGAATATTTTAGGGAAAATCCACCTGTTTTAGGGCAAATCCCCCTCAGTGGACGGAGGGATTCCCAACAAAGGTCCTGGAAGGGTGAAGCACCTTGCCTGGGCCTGTGTGGGCCTGGGAATTCATGTTCTAAGTCAGAAATTCCATAAAAACACACAGGATGAACACAAAAATCAATATTTTAGGTAAAATCCCATTGTTTTAGGGAAAATCCCCCTCAGAGGGTGGAGGGATTCCCAACAAAGGTCCTGTAAGGAAGAAGCACCTGCAGCTCCCTGGTGTAGGCCTGGGGATTGTCCCATATCCCCTTGTGGGGCTGGGAATTTATGTACCAGAACAGAAATTCCATAAAAACACACGGGGTGAACATAAAGTGAATATTTTCGGGAAAATCCCCCTCAGTGGATGGTGGGATTCCCAACAAAGACTCTGGAAAGGTGAAGCACCTGTAGGGCTGGGGATTATCCCACACCTGTGCGTGTGTGGAATTTAGAAGTCAGAAATTCCATAAAAAACCACGGCATGAACACAAAGTGACCACTCACACCACACACAAAATAAATATTTTAGGGAAAATCCCCCTCATTTTTTAGGGAAAATCCCCCCCTCCATCCCCCAGGCTGGAGAGATTTCCAGCAAAGGCCCAGGAAGGGTGAAGCAGCTGTGTGGGACTGGGAATTATCTCCTAATCCTAAGGCGTTATCAAAACAGTTGCGACAAGGGGAGGCAGGAGCAGGGAAAACATTCCATTTCACAAGGGCTTGCGTCAAGGTGGCTCCCAATTTCCCTTCTGCATGACAGGATATAAAAGTGCTCCTGACTGGTGGCCCTGGAGCTGCGTCTGCTGACTCGTTCTCCTCGCTGACTGGGTAAGTCAGATTTAACTGAATCAGCTCCTAATTAGAGGTAATTTGGTTTATGGGGAGCTTTGAACTGAGGTTTTATATCCTATCCTAAATCAAGGGTAGAGTTTATTCTCTGAGCCCGTTCTTGCGTGGGAAGTGGGGCTTGGGATTAAGGTGGATAAAAGCGGGGAGAGGAATGGGAGTTTTAAAAATGTTGATGGGAGGAATTTTTAGGAACTGAGCATTTATTTATGGAGAAGGGTCACTCCAAACCTGTGATCAGGGTGGGATTGATTCCCAAAAGGAAAGGGAATGAAGTGGGAGAAGGGATGGGAATGAAGTGGGAAAAGGACAGGGAGGTTCCTCCCAGAATTCATTTTGGGAATAGAGACAGGACAAAAATACAGAAAAGCTTTGGGGTGACCCAATTGTAGCCTTCCAGACCTGAAGGAACATGAGAAGAGACAATTTCCAAGGGATGGAGTGCAAGGAAAAAGGGGATGGGTTCACACTGATGGGCAGGAGGTTTGGATGGGATTTTAGGGATAAATCCTTCCCTGGGAGCATGGGGAGGCTCTGGAATGGAGGTCCCAGGAAAGCTGTGGCAGCCCCATCCCTGGAACTGCCCAAGGCCAGGTTGGACAGGATTTGAGGTCCATGGAAAGTGTCCCTGCCCATGCCAGGGGTCGAAACTGGATCTTCAAGGTCCATTCCGTGATTCCATGGAGGACTAGAGAGGAGTGGGAACAGAATCAGAAACATTTCCCCACAATTCCTCTCCCTTGATTGGTGCAATTTATGGAAAAGCGGATTGTGCCTTAGGAATGATGTTTTGTTTTTTTTTAATTATCATTTTCATTTTTTTTAACCACAAACTCATTTATTCAGATGATTTAATCCCACACATCTGCACCTGTCCATCCAACCAACATCCGGCAAATCCGCATTCCCAGCTCCCTTTGGAATCCAGCAAATTCCGAAGGGAATCTTCCCCCATACACCTCCCATTTTCTGCCGGATATCTCAGAATTTAGGGACAAAACACATTCTCTTGCCCTGGATTCCCTCTCTCATCGAGAAGCCTGGAGACATTTTTTACCTCTAAAAGGCAGCACTTAAATAATTAAATGCACAAATAACTCCAGAACTGAGGAATTTTTCTTCCAATCCAAATCCTTCCAATCCATCCTTCCCAGGCCGTGCCTTCATTGGGTTGGGACCTTCTCATCCTTCCAGGTTGGATCTGGAACGATGTCCTCCTATGGCCAACTGCTCAGCGCCCGCTGTGCTTCACCCTGCGAGGTGACATGCGCCCAGCCCTACGTCGACGCCTGCAGCGAGCCTTGCGTGGCTGCATGCGGAGACTCCCGAGCCATCGTCTACGCCCCGCCTGTGGTCGTGACATTCCCGGGGCCCATCATCAGCTCCTGTCCCACCGAGAGCATCGTTGGGTCGTCCATCCCTGAAATCGGCGGGGGAATGGGGTCTGGAGGGGGTGGCATGGGGTCTGGAGGAGGTGGGATGGGATCTGGAGGTGGGATGGGATCTGGAGGTGGTGGGATGGGATCTGGAGGTGGTGGGATGGGATCTGGAGGAGGGATGGGATCTGGAGGAGGAGGAATGGGCTCCACCTGCGGAGGGGGAATGGGAGGGGGCATGGGAGGGGGAATGGGAGGGGGAATGGGAGGGGGCTCCTCCTGTGGAGGGGAAATGGGAGGGGGCTCCTCCTGCGGGGGTGGGATGTCACGGCTGGGGAGCCTCTACCGCGGCTCCTCCTATTTCTCCGGCTACAATAGGAATTATTACCCCTATTATTCCAGAGGGTACTACAGGTATCGCTACGGGAACTATGGGAACTATGGGAACTATGGGAACTACGGGAACTACGGTCCTTTTTAACCCTTTAAAGCTGAGGAATGTCCCAAGGAAAAATAGGATGCAGGGTGGTAGTTGAGAGCTAGGAATTCCAAGCAGTCTCTGCTCCAGCTGATCTGGTCAGAGCTGGGGTTGTTTGGATCTTGTTTGTGCTTTATCCAAGGCTTAGGATCCTGGTGTTCCCTCCCTTTGTCCCTTACTCCTGTTGTGTTTTGTACTCCCTGAACCCAAAGAGTCAAACCTGTGAAAGTGGTTGTGAAAATGTCCGGCTGGAAAAAGAATGTCCTGGAATGACTGCTGGACTGGAGTCCAGGCTGAAATGGGAATGCTGAAAATGGGAATGCTGAAATGGGAATGCTGAAAATGGGAATGCTGACACGGGAATGCTGAAAATGGGAATGCTGACACGGGAATGCTGACATGGAGATTCCGTTCTTTGTCTCTGCACTGCCTCATCCCACTTTTTGTTTGTATTAAAGCCCTGTTGCATCACAGCCCCAGGTTCTGCCTTTTATTTCACCACAGTTTCAGTTACAAACTGGCCTGAAAGAAGGGAATCCTTGTGCAGCAATTAACTCTCATCAGAGGGGAATTAATTCTGCTTTAATTCAAATATAATTAGTCTGAAATTCCTCAATGAACTATTTTCCTTTCTGATCTATTCCACATTATCCAAAAAATAACGCAGAATAATTTCCAATAGGTTGGGAAAACCTCCAGGGATGGACTGGTGCAGCTCCCAGTTAAAACCAGTTTACCCTTGGATCCAGGGTAATGGGGGATTGGGATGCTTAGGGGTGACCTTATTTTGTGAGGATCACAGGTTGGACTTGATGACCTTGGAGGTCCTTTCCAGCCTAAACGATCCTGGGATTCTGCAGAAAGGAAAACCAGGAAGCTGCCAATGCAATTTGGAAAGATTTTTATTAGGGTGAAGTAAATGAAATAGAACAAAAAAGAGCAATTCATGGGTGGTGCCAGGGCAGCCAGGCCATCCCCACAAGGTGAAGCCGTGGCCTTTACAGAAAGTCCCACGTGGAATTCTGAAGCATTCCCACCCCACCAGAAAGGACACAGGAACAAGATTAATTAAAGAGTTCCAGGAGAGGCGTCGTCCCACGGAGTGGGGTTTGATTGAAGATGAGGCACAGCAGGAAGAGATGTGGGCCTGGTTTTCAGGGATCAGCCTCGGAATTCCAGGCCTGGAAGTGGATCTGGATCCTGGGTTTTCATCCTCTGGGTTGTTCGGCCTTAGGATGAGCCCCAGCTCCCCACACAGGATCCGCCGCGGGCGCTGCGGAACCTCCGGCTGTATGAGGAGCCCCCCATTCCCAGGGAGCCTCCGTAGCCACAGGCACCCCCAGACCCAAAGGAACCCCTGGCTCCCAGCACGCCCCCGTAGCCACAGGACCCACGGGAGCTCTGCATTCCATAACCAAAGGAACCCCCATATCCCAAGGGACCCCCCATCCCCGAGGAGCCCCCATAGCCAAAGGAGCCCCCGGATCCAAAGGAGGGTCCTGCCCCAGCCATGCCCCCAGGCCCGAAGGAGCTGCCCACCCCATAGGGCTCATCGGAGATGCTGGCGATGGGAGCACCCATAACCATGGGCTGGGACGCTCCCACTATGCTCTCCTGGGAGCAGGTGCTCATGGTGGGGCCCGGGAAGGTGAGGACCACGGGAGGAGGGAACACCACGGCTTTGGAATCCCCACAGGAGGCGATGCAGGGCTCCAGGCTCCTGCTGTAGGCACAGGGCTGGGTGCAGGCCACCTCGCAGCCAGGCTGGCACTCGGCGTTGACGTTGGACATCATCTCTTGGGATTTGAGATCAAGCTGGGAGAGGAAATGGGAGGTCAAGGAAGCAGCACAGCCAGGCCTTGGGTTCCCAGTACGAACCAGTTGTTCTTTGTCCATCTCCAGCTGCTCCCAGTTCAATCCTCTCTCACAGACTCCCATTTTCCCTGCTATTTCCTTCCTTCTTGACCTGTTTGAGGCTTCTCAGTTCTTCCTTTCCTACCACCAGATCTCTTTCTCTTCTGAATCTCTCTCAAAATAAAAAAAAATCTTCCCCTTTTCTCTGGGGCTGAACTGTTGATCCTTAAACAATTCCTTGCCCAGAATAATTCCCTTTTCAAGTAGATCTACAGGAAGATTTCCCTTCAGAAACTCCCCAAGCAAAATTGTCCCATTAATTCCTTTTTCAGGTAGATCTACTGGAAGATTTGCCTTCAGAAAGTCCCCAAGGAAAAATCTTCCTTGCTCTGTTCTTCCCTTTCCCCCAACTTTTCCAAATCCACTCTTCCCTCCCTCAGCTTTTCTAAAACTTCTGGAATTTTGCAAGATAGAAAAGGAGAAAATTCGAAGCATTGAGGAGTGCAATGCAGTCAGACTTACCTCGTTGTCTTGGAGGGAATAAGTCAGTGAGGCTGCGAGGATGGGAGATGTCTCAGGTCTCTCCCCTTTTATTCCATTTTCAGACAATGAGGAGGACGTGATGTCACCCATGATTTACTAAATTCTTATCACTTACAAAGAAAAAGATCCTCTTAAGCCTCTCCATTGTTTTCATTTCATCTCATAATTGCTGATCATTTCCAGCCCTGATTTGAGTGACACAGACTCAACACCCAAAAATCTCCTTTTGTCTCAGACTTCGTGGAGGAAAATCCTTTCGGCATCATTCTGGCTCCAAAAGAAACAGGAGCTGATCTCTGTGTTTATTTTCCTTCAGTGACTAGCAGGAAGGTGGCTCCCCTCATGTCACTCACACAATTGGGGTGTAATCCTCAGATTTGGGTGAAATCCCTCCCAAATGGAATCATCTGACCTCAAATGGGGGTCAGGGCTCTTTGCAACCCTTCGTGCACCCACAGATCGAGGGGATGAGACAGCAAAACTCCTTTCAAAGGCATTGAAGTGACACGCAAGGTCCTCTAAGCCCTGAAACCTCTGAGTAATTTTAATCAAAACTCATTTTGGGGATGCTGAGCTCAGCATTGTCACCAGGATGTCACTGGTGCCACTGCAAGGGCACAGCCCAAGGTCACCAAGCCTTTGTGCTCCAAGGTGGATCCCAAACTTGGAATCTTGGTTGGAAAAGCCCTCCATGGTCGTCAAGTCCAACATTTGACCCATCACCACCTGGTCACCCAGACCAATGTCCAGTTGTTCCTCGGACACCTCCGGGGATGGGTACTCCAAACCCCCCATGTCAGCCCCTTCCAAAGCCCTTTCCATGAGGAAATTCCTCCTGAAGCTCTTCCCTCAAAATGGGTTTGACCTTCAAAATTATCTCATCATCAACCCAAGCCGTTCCTTAGTGCAAACTTGCAGGGTTGATCTTGCCCAGGCCTCACTTAAATCATTAGTGAAAAATAACAGGCAGGGGTCAGGTTCCATTGTAAATGCAGTCATCCCCGGGATATTGCACAGAGACCGGGGCTGTAAAATTCTCACACAATGAAAAAGCCAAATTTATGATATGAGAGTCAGATTGTATATGTCGAGGGTTGATTTAATAATTGGGAACTATGAAAATAATTACAGGCGTTAGAGGAGTCACACAGAGGAAAAAAATCAGAATTTGGTAAGGCTGAGAGATTTTATGGGATGTTTCATACCCCAGGATCTGCCTCCAAAGAGGTATAAAAGCAGGGACCTCTCAGGAGTCTCCTCAAACCATCTCCTGACTTCTCCTGACTTCTCCTGCTATTCCAGGTGAGTTGGATTCAAGCTGATCTTTGCTCTCTCTCATTCTCTGTAGTGATAGTTTTAAAGAAGGACTCGTTCCTTGATTTTGAAGGATTTTAGCTGGGATATGCAGCAGTGAAATCCTGCTTTTTGCTGGAGTCTCACTGCAGTTATTGGAAGAAATCAATCTGATATTTAAAGATAGAATTTTAGGAGTTATTTGAATTTTTCTTGTGGCTTTTCAAAGCTTGAGGCACAAATTTAAAGCTTAAATTTACTGAAAAAGCCAAATCCTAGGTGTCTTCTACAGGGGAGGGAGAAATGGTGCCCCAGGACAGGAGGATTTGAGGTGATGCCGCACCTCAATCCCATGACCAGTTCTGGGTCCCCCAACTCAGGAAGGCCATTGGAGGACTGGAGAAGGATCTGGAAAATCCTGAGGGAGCTGGGGCAGCTCAACCTGGAGAAAAGGGAGATCCAGGGGGAATTTTGGGCTTCTCCAGGGGGGATTTGGCATCTGATTCCAGGGAATGGAACAGGACAAGAGGGAACGGCCTCGAGATGTACTAGGGGAGGCTCAGGGTGGGAAATCTGGGGAAATCCCTCCTGGAAAAGGGAAAAGGCCTTGGAAGGGGCTCAGGGACATTTGGAGAGGCCACTCCTGGAGGTGTCCAAGGAATTTCTGGACACTGGCCTGGGTGACCAGGTAGGGGTTGGGAACAGCTTGGACTCGATGCTCTTGGAGCTCTTTTCCAACCTCGGGGATCCTGGAGTTCCATGAGCAAGAAGGACAAACCTCGTTTGCTGTCCATGACATTCCCTGACTCCATCTTCTTTCTCCCAGCTCCTCCTCCATCCCTGAGAACCATGAACTGCATCAGCTCCCGGTGCCTGCCCGGCTGCGAGGTGGCCTGTCCCGAGCCCTGTGCCTACAGCAGAGGCCTCGGCCCCTGCGTGGCCTCCTGTGGGGACTCCACGGCCCTGGTCTACGCCCCACCCGTGTGGATCACCTTCCCCGGCCCCATCCTGAGCTCCTGCCCCCAGGAAAGCATCGTGGCATCGTCCATGCCCCAGCCCTCCGGTGGTTCCTCCTACGGCTCAGGGATGGGAGGCTACTCTGGTGGCCTGTCCAGAATTGGGGGCTCCTATGGATCTGGGGGCTCCTATGGATCTGGGGGTTCCTATGGATCTGGGGGTTCCTATGGATCTGGGGGCTCCTATAGCTCTGGGGGCTCCTACGGATCTGGGGGCTCCTATGGATGTGGGAGCTCTTCAGGGAAGTTGGGCTCCTCTGGATGTGGGGGCTCCTCCTCGGGGGGCTGCTACCTCAAGAAGTTCTACAGCAGCAGCAGCCGTGGATCCCGCCTGGGAAACTGAGGCTGAGACGGAACCCCACGATCCAGACCTGCAGCTGGGACCGGCTTTTGGAGATGGCAAAAAAACATCAACAGGAGCCACCCTGGCTTAGGACCTCTGGGAACTGGGCCCACACCTCTTCCCTGCATTTCCCTTTTGTCTTTAATTAACAACAGCCTCTGTTAATCACCCTTCAGCGTCAGCTCCTTCTTTCCATTGTGCCCAGAGAAGAAAAACAGAACAGCTTGAAAGGCCTGGCATGGAGCTTGTCAGTGCAGCCCTGACAGGAGAAGAACAATGGGTGGAAGGTGGATTCTTCTTGGGCAGTGGGCTGAAGGAAGGAGTGTCTCTTTGGTGTCATTTGTAGTGTATCCTATTAAAATCCTCTTGCATCATCATCATTTTGTTGGGATTTCCTTTCTCTGCAGGGACGTTTCAGTCCCATCCTCTACCTCTCTAAGTTTCCTCAAGCTGGCTCTGTGAGCAGCAATTATGGGGTTTCATGGTAATTGGGAGGTAATTGTTTAATTAATTTGGGTTGTGAAATGGAGGGTTGGATGAGCAGCCAAAATTTACGCACAAAAGGGTTCAGTTGTTCTCTGGGGGGGCACGGGGGTCTCTGGAGGTGATGACTTTGATGAACATGTGAGGGGTGGGATGTGGTCAGCTGACAGCTGAAAAGCTAAAAGGTTTTTATTTTACACCCTGGTTTAGCTCAGCTCCTCCCTCCTGTTCATTCCTGGAATCATAAAATCCAGTCCTTGAGGCTGGAAAACATCTCCAAAGTCATTGAGTCCCATCTTTGGTCAATGTCCACCACCCACCCAACCAGTGCCATTGATAATGGCAGTTTCCAGTTCTTCCTTGGACATCTCCAGGGTTGGCCACTCCAAACCTCCCTGGCCACCCTTTTCCAGGAGGAATTTTCCCAAATTTCCCACCCTGAGCCTCGCCTGGCACAGCTCAAGGCTGTTCCTTCTTGTTCTGTTCGTGTTCCCTGGGAGCAGAGCCCGGCCCTGCCCATTCTGCCACCATATTTAGAACCAATTTTTAGGAATCATCATAATTCCCTGCAGAATTCTGAGGTTCAGGAAAGCTGAAAACATTTTCAGGAGTATCAAAGAACCAAGGCAAAAATGTGAGGATGGGGATGGGAACCAAAGGAAATCCACCAAGGAACCTCTCCTTGATTTCTGAGCTGGCAGTGCCAAATGCTTCGAGACGTGGAGAAATTTCTCCCGACTGTGGCATCATCAAAGAGCTGCTTTTATATGACAACAAAATGTCACCAGGCTGTGCAAGAGAGGATTTCCCAAGGGTGGAGTGACACAAGAGCTCGGATCCTGCCTGGTGCTGTTGTTTTCTGTCGGGATGGGAACACACTGAGAACCCTGGTTGAGCCCCAGGTCTAAAGATGTGCCAAAGTGACCTAAAACTCGTCTTTATTCCCTTGGAAAATGTATGAGGGAGAGCAGGAACCCCAAAAAAAAGTTTAAAAGATGTTTTTAATACTTTTTATTGCACTACAGAATGCTTAATATTAAATCAAGAAAGATGAATTGAAATATAGGAAATATCAAGAAAAAGAAACTGTCCGTATGGGAGATTCCTGCTTGGAAAATCAAATTTTTCTCTTTCTGTTTAAGCTGAAAATGTGTTTAAAAAATTGAATTGACAGCTCCGGAGGTAAACAAGAAATTAGATGACACACAACTCAAGTTGCTTAAATTCTTCTTGCACCTAAAGAGGTTTAGGAATTTTAATCTGCGATTAATTTAATGATGACACCGAATAAATTCATCACCTCCGAGCAAAACCTTAATGGGGCTGAAGGAACAGGCTCAATTGGAAAACAATTAGATAATTTGTTTGCAATCGTGGTGAAGCTCTGGAGAGAGAAGGAAAGATCCCACAGAATTCCAGTTCAGCAAATCCCAAAATGCGTCACAGGGTGAAACCAGGGCTCCAAATTCCTCTTAAAGTGGCCTGAAAGTTTCTCCAGGATTTGGAGGAGGATTTCAGCTGGCTCTGGGCAAAGTGATTTCCAACCAAATGATTTGTAGGAGAAAAGGTGGAAAAGAAAATGTGAGGCAGAAATAGGGATATAAAAGGGTTTTAATGGGAAATATTGATGGTGGAATATTTGTTGTCCCCACCCTCAAACCCTGTGAGGTGCTGAATGGAATAATTGGGCCTGGTTCTCGTCCTGGAGCCTGCAAACCTCCCAAATTCCTGAATTAGGCAAAAAGATGAGTTGGAAAAAGGAAAAAGAAACCAACAATGGGAATTTGAATGCAACAGAACTTTATTGACAGGGAAGGATTGGGGACAGAGTCACACACAGGGAATACAAAGGACGATTCCCAAGGCTTTGGGAAGCGATGCAGATCCACAAAGGCTGGAGAAGGCAATTCCTGGGACGCTCCTGGCTTGCAGCTTGCCCAGGAGCTGAGCCCAGCCCATGGCTGCTGTCGGGGGAGCCGGGGCTGCTTCAGAATTAATAGAAGCCGCAGTTTCCTCCTCCAAACCTCCTGTAGCTGGAGCTGCCCCCTCCGTAGGATCCCCCTCCGCAGGAGCCGCCCCCAAAGGAGCTGCCCCCGCCGCAGGAGCCCCCAAAGCCACCGCCCGAGGAGCCCCCAAAGGATCTCCTGCCCCCAAAGGATCTGCTCCCCCCATAGGAGCCCCCAGAGCCAAAGGATCTGCTCCCTCCGTAGGAGCCACCCATGGAACCGCCACCATAGGATCCACCCATGGAACCACCTCCATAGGATCCCCCAATTCCTCCCATGGAACCACCTCCATAGGATCCACCCATGGAACCACCACCGTAGGAGCCACCCATGGAACCACCTCCAATGGATCCCCCAATTCCCCCCATGGAACCACCACCGTAGGAGCCCCCGATGGCGCCCCCGGACCCAGAAGATCCCATGGCCCCTGACGGGAAGGACGTGCCCACGAAGCTCTCCTGGGGGCAGGAGCTGAGGATGGGCCCTGGGAAGGTGATGACCACGGGTGGAGGGTAGACCACAGCCCGGGAGTCCCCGCAGGAGGTGACACAGGGCTGGTTCCAGGCGTCGGCATAGGGCTGGGGACAGGACACTTCACACGGGGACGAGCAGCCGCTGCTCACCATCGCTCCTGACGACATTCTTGGGATGGACGGCGACCTGCAGCAGCACAGCAATCAGAACTGCAGTGCCCAAAATTCCAGAGGGAAAAGAAATCCTGCTCTGGTGCTTTCCATGAGCAGGAAAAGGAAAGTTTGAGAAGAGTCAGGTTTGTCCCTTTTCTATGTTTCTCTGCACTGAGCTCTGCTGATTCCCAAAGGGTTTTCTGATGCCCTGGAAGTCCTGGGAATTCTGGAGAGCAAAGCCAAGCTCAGGGGCCTTTGGAAGCAGCTCATCCTCAGGAGTTGGTTGGACCATAAGATAAAGTTGTGGAGGTCACCAACAACCTTGAATTGATTCCAGGGCTGGGAAATTCCAGTCCTGCCATTGATCCTGTGCCTACAAATGCAGGCATGGGTGGGACTTTGGATTTTAAAGCCTGGAAAGGGCAGATGGGATTGTTGGACACCAGAGGTTCTGCAGGAGAGCAAGACCTCCATGTCCTGGAGACAACTTTTGGGATGGGGAGGAACCTGAAGCAGGGGATAAATCCTAACTACAATGCCCAAAATTCCAGTGGAAAAATAAATCCTGCTCTGGTCCCTTCCCTCAGCAGGAAGAAAGAGAATTAGAAAGAGGAAGAAAACATCTTTTGGGAAGGAGAGAAAAGACAGAAAATATCTTCCCCTATTCACGCAGAGGACAAAGAAGATCCAACTCACCGGGTCTGGAGAAGTGGAGACGAGGAGCAGCTGTGGATGGATGGCACAGCAGAATTCCAAGGGCTCTTTTATACTTTTCCTGACCCTCAGTGGGATGGGAACCACGCTTTGTGCAAGAGCTTCCCACGTGTTACCAAACCGTGTTTTGCTGGGCTGGATGGTTTCATTAATTGTCCTAATTGTTCTCCTAAGTGACGTGATAAATTCATTATTAATCCCAAGTCACGTTCCAAGCACTGCACCCCTTGGGTTTGATCCCATTTGCTCCACATTCCGACCCCCAGGAAGTCACCTCGGAGCTGGTGCTGTCCCCTGGGCCTCACTGGAATTGAAGCGGGAATGGGTTTAGATCCACTTGAGGGATTTATTGATGAATAAATAAGTTTTGTGCACAATATTTCGCTTTCCACCCCAAAATCTGGATTTTGGGGACTTGATGGAAGTGCTACCTTATCCCAGAGCTGTTGGAATGGGAGAACCAGCAGCAGAACCCAGGATTTTCTGTGTAAATCGATATTTCCCAATTGGAGGAACCCAGAAAGTTTCACCTTAATTGAGGAGTCAAGGAGGAATTGCTGACTGGCAGAGCTGTCAAACCCGGGGATGTCACCGGGGCCTGACAGGGCTTGTTCGGGTTCTGTTGCAAGATCTTAACCCCGATATTGGCTCCTCATGCTCTGTTTTCCAATCGGGTCTGGAAACACCAGAAATGTGGGGATAGGAGTTATGTAAACACTAAAATAAACTTTATCGTGATAGAAATGGGAAATATAGGATGATCATGGAATTTTGGGATTGTTGAGGTTGGAAAGGAGCTCCAGGGTCATGGAGTCCAGCCTGGGAGTGATTCCTCACCTGGTCACCCAGAACAATGGTCAGGTGTTCCTTGGACACCTCCAGAGAGTCCTTTCCACCCTTTCCACGAAAACCAGGATGAAATTCCAGCTCCAAACTGGAGTCGGTTCCCTCCCACAGCTCCATCTGAGAATCAAATCTAAAATCTCAAATCTGAGATCTAAAATCTCAAATCTCAGATCTTAGATCTTGAATCTCAAATATCACATCTCAAATCTCAACTCACAAATCTCAAATATCAGAGCTCAAATCTTGAATCTTAAATATCGAATCTCAAGTCTTAGATCTCAAATCTCAAACCTTGGATTTCAAATCTCAAATCTCTCCAGCTGACTTTGATTTAGATGCAAAATCCCCCCAGTTTAGGCTTTGATGGCACCAATGTTTATGTGAGATGTTTGCCTTGGACAACCACCCCAAAATATCCATGATGTCTAAAACCCTCCTGGATGTTTCTGGTGATTGATAAAGGGAATTTTGCTTGGAGATCTCTCCTCCTATTTATGCATTTCTGCCTTTCACCTGACGAGTGAAAGGCAGAAATGCATAAATAGGAAACCCAGGAATTCTGTTGGAATTTTCAGGGAATTCAGGAATTCCCTGAAAAAATAATCCTGGCCAGTCCTGAGGCGCTTTTATTGTGTTTTTGGTGGAATCAGCTTCATGCACTCAAAAATATTTAGGTTTTTTCATCCAATAATGCCTCCTGGACACGTGTCTCCCTGGAATATTGCAGCTGTCCCAAAAGGGGACAAAATTAGGATAATTAGGATGACAAAAGGAGAATTGCAATAATTAAATGCTCTCACACAGGGCTTCCTTGGATGATAATGAGCATCGAAGGAATTAATTTAAGTCCTTTTTAATGAGTTCCTTGGGTTAAATAGATATAAAAAATGACCCTTCCCAACCGAGGATTTACAAACACAAAATTTGTGAGTTTTCCCAGTTCTGGATTTCCAGGGAATTTTCTGCAGAATAGAAAATATTTCCCCTGACAAAGCCAAATCAATTTCTGCCCTTACTGGGGGAATTCCTGATCCTTCACCCTTCCAAGCCAATTCCCAAGTCAAACCAGGTCAGGAAATGGCAGCTGTAATAAAATAATCTAAAAATTATTTAAGGATTAAAGCAAGACGAAGGGTGTGTGCATGTATTGGCTGATGAGGAGTTGATTTACGAATCATTAACACGTATCAAAGCAATTATTACAATTATAAGGAGCTTATACAGCAAAAAATTGTCGCTGGTGATGTCCCAAAATTGTGTTGCATGGCCTGGGAGCCGTGGGGAAGGGTATAAAACCCGGGATTTTCCTGCAGCTTCTCCAGCACCTTCTCCTCAGTCCAGTTTTCTCCGTGAGCCCGGTGAGTTCTCTGCCTTTGGTTCCATTTCCATTACCTGGGATGCGGCTGTGGGTGCTGAATTGGGAAATGATTCCATGTCAGAGCTCTGAAATGATTGGGAATATGGATTTGGGACTATTTTCCAAGCCAAATTGTTCCATTTTATCCATTCTGTCTCTTGGGAAGGGAAGGTTTTGTGGCTGGGACACAGATCTCCAAATGTGAGGTTGTGCTGTTCCCAACCACAAAGGGAAAGTATCAATTAAACCCTGATTATTTGATGGGGAGGTTACAACTTAACTACTCTGAGCTTGGCTTTTATTCTGGATGGAGGGAAATGAGAAGAGATCTCATTTTTATAGGGCAACAATTCCTTCCATCAGGAAATTACAGATTTTATCATCCTGGTGATTGTGCAAAGGCCCAGATCTCCTTGATCATTTTAATTTTACTCCGGTGTTGCACTTCTCTCTCTATCACAAAAAATGCTGTCAGGAATCTTCCCAACCTCTCCTTCCTCCATTTTTCCCGCTCATGGAAAGCACCAGAGCAGGATTTCTTTTTCCCTGGAGTTTTGGGCACTGCAGTTCTGATTGCTGTGCTGCCGCAGGTCACTGTCCATCCCAAGAATGTCGTCAGGAGCGATGGTGAGCAGTGGCTGCTCATCCCCGTGCGAGGTGTCCTGTCCCCAGCCCTATGCTGACGCCTGGAACCAGCCCTGTGTCACCTCCTGCGGGGACTCCCGGGCTGTGGTCTACCCTCCACCCGTGGTCATCACCTTCCCAGGGCCCATCCTTAGCTCCTTTCCTCAGGAGAGCATCGTGGGCACGTCCTTCCCGTCGGGGGCCATGGGATCTTCTGGGTCCGGGGGCTCCATTGGGGGATCCTACGGAGGGGGCAGCGGCTCCATGGGGGGAATTGGGGGATCCCTTGGAGGCGGTTCCATGGGTGGCTCCTACGGCGGTGGTTCCATGGGTGGCTCCTACGGCGGTGGTTCCATGGGTGGATCCTATGGAGGTGGTTCCATGGGGGGAATTGGTGGATCCATTGGAGGTGGTTCCATGGGGGGAATTGGGGGATCCTATGGAGGTGGTTCCATGGGTGGATCATGTGGTGGCGGTTCCATGGGTGGCTCCTACGGAGGGAGCAGATCCTTTGGCTCTGGGGGCTCCTATGGGGGGAGCAGATCCTTCGGGGGCAGGAGATCCTTTGGGGGCTCCTTGGGCGGTGGCTTTGGGGGCTCCTGCGGCGGGGGCAGCTCCTTTGGAGGCGGCTCCTGCGGAGGGGGATCCTACGGAGGGGGCAGCTCCAGCTCCAGGAGGTTTGGAGGAGGAAACTGCGGCTTCTATTAATTCTGAAGCAGCCCCGGCTCCCCCGGCAGCAGCCACGGGCTGGGCTCAGCTCCTGGGCAAGCTGCAAGCCAGGGACATCCCAGGAATTGCCTTCTCCAGCCTTTGTGGATCTGCATCGCTTCCCAAAGCCTTGGGAATCATCCTTTGTATTCCCTGTGTGTGACTCTGTCCCCAACCCTTCCCTGTCATTAAAGTTCTGTTGCATTCAAATTCCCATTGTTGTTTTTTTTTCTCCTTTGTAGCTCCTTTTTCCAATTCATCTTTTCTGCTTAATTCAGGAATTTGGGAGGGTTAGAGCCCCCCCACAGCTCTCTCCAAATTCTTCCCCATCTCAAACTTCTCGAATAATAATATTTATTTAAATTTCCTGCTCTCAACACCTTTTGTAACTTCACCACTTTGAAGCCTGAAATCCTTTTCCAACTGGGATTCCACAACCACTTCCTCACCCCTGATTTTATCCACATAAATAAATAAAAACGTGCAGGAGAAGAAATTAACTCCTGACTGAGGAAGTCGGGCTGGTCCAAAAGCTCCCTCTGGAGCTGCTCTGGGGAAAGGAATTTGTGCCAGGAAAGGGCAGAGCAGCTCTTCCCTTCCAAGGAGTTTTTGGGCAATTCCTGGGGCTGGAACCTGGCATGGAATGAGGACCTGGAGCTGGGAATGACCCCGAGAGAGGCAAAAACAGGATAAAAGCTGCAGGAGGCTGCTGCTGGTAAGGAGAGAGGAAGAGCAGGAGGAATCCTCCTGGCAGGGCTGGCACTGCTGAAAGGAGCTGGAAAGGAATTCCAGTGTCTCCAAACATTTCCAAAGCTGCCAGAGGTTGCTGGGTTGGGCTGCTCCAGGGAAAGCAGCCCCTGACAGCTCCTACTGATCCTGATCCTGATCCATTAATTCCCCATCCCTGGAAATGTCCAAGGCCAGGCTGGATGGGAATTGGAGCAACCTGGGATGGTGGGAGATGTCCCTGCCCATGGCAGGGTGTGAGATGAGGGAATTTTTAAGGTCTGTTCCCACCTGAACCATCCCATTTCTGTGATTCCTTTCAAATCCTCTCTCCGGGGCCCATCCCACCTTCCCAGCTCTGGAATTCTGTGTCACACTCAGCTGAGGAGCCCTGGATCACGTTGGCACCAAAATCCCAGCACCTGCCACCCCAAACCTGTTGTTTTTGAGAACCCCCAACATTTCCTGGGCTCATTTCCCTCCTTCCTGTTTGTTTGGCTTTTTTTTTTTTTTGGTTTATTTTTGTCACGACCTCCATGCTCTGTTCCCTCCTGGAAGCAGAGCGATCCCAGAGGCTCCCCTGGGCAAAAGCATGGATGGGCAATGCTGTGAGGAAATGCTTGGGGATGGTTTTGCAAACACCCACTCATGTTTTACCCATGCAAAGCGGCCGTGGCTCTCTGAAGTTAATGACAGGCTGCGGGTATTAAAGCAGGGCTGAATCATGGCGTCCCTTCCAAACAAATGTGTCAGGGCCACCCACGTGATTCCCCTGACTCAGCCTCGGGAATTCGGATCCCTCTGCTTCTTCGGGATTAAAAGCCTGCCCCTGTGTTTGCTACCCTAATGATGCCATTTCAATCCACTTGGCCAAACACTCACCTTCCCAAATCAGGCCATATTTGGGGATTTGAATGGGACTGGGCTTCTCTCACCTCGGGGGCTGAGCTTCCAGCATGCCATGAATTTCTGCTTCGCCTCAGCACCAGCTGGGGCTGGAACTCTTTTTGTCCTCTGGATCCAAAATTGTCCTGAGTGACCTTAAATAAATCGTGGGGTTTTTTTCCTGGTTTTCCCTGTGTTAAACAGGGAATTGTTGTCTTTGGTGGCCTCTCCCCTCACCTCCAGTTTCCCACACTCCTCTACACTCTGACATTTTTCTGGTGACCAAAACCACCAGGAAAGGAACTGGGGATGGAGTGATTTATCCCATACCAGCATCCCTCTGACCATCCCACTTTTCCCAAAAGGGACTTTCCCACTTCCAATTTCTTCCTGGGCACGGGTTTTGTGGCAGAGGTGGAGTTTTGTGCTAAACCAGGGCTCCACCGGGCACATCAACTCCCAGTGCTGTTTTATATCCCAGAATCCCAGGCTTGTTGGGGTTGGAAGTGACTTTGGAGATGTCCCAGAGCAGGTGACACAGGGACACATCCACGTGAGTTTGGGATGACTCCAGACAGGGACAATCCCAATTCTGCCCTCCCTGGGCAGCAGCTCCATGGAAGGAAGTTCTCCCTCACGCTGAGGTGGAACTCCTGGAGGTTTGGAACTTGGGATGAGTCGGATCCTGAACTTGGACACCAAATGAGGAGCCAGAGCCCCACGGGCTCAGCCGGGAGTGGCTCTGGGAGCCGACTCGGCCACTCCAGTCTGGCCATTCCCATAAACACGTCCCAACAAGTTTGGAAGCAGCCAGGAACACTCACAGCTAATGTTGGGTTAGGCTGTGCTGCATTCTTGGAGGCCAGGAAAACAAATCCTTGGATTAAGGAGCTGCAAGGACGAGCCTTGCAAAGCTCAGGAGCTGCTGCAAAGCCAAGCTCAGCCCTGGTTTTCACCTTGGCAGAGCTGCAGGAATAAATTTGAGCCTCAAAACTCTGAAATGAGAAGAATCCGGGACCAAACAACGGCGGTCACGTGCTGGTGAGAAAAGGGTAATCAACACAAACAGTGAGCAAAGCAAAACAATTACTGTAATTACCCCTCAAATTTGGTTTGGGGAGTAATGGGACCTAATGCCCAAATATGACGTTATTTTCTTGCATCAGCCTGGTGGTCCAGCCGGGGATATAAAAACCATTCCTGACTCAGGGAGCTTCCAGCGGGTCCTGTTGGCTTCTCCTCGGTGAACTGAGTAAGTTGGATTCTGATATAACTTCTTCCTAAAATAATAAAATGAGCCTATTTAAAAAAAAAATGTTTACGTTCAACTCAGCGCTGAATTTTGGATTCATGTTCTGCTGTTCTGGAAAGCAATTCCATTTATTTTCATGGAATAATCAAAATAGTTTTGATTATTCATCCAGAAGCGCAGCGGGATCAAAGTTTAAAAATGTATTTGCAATCTAGATAATATTAAAACCATTTAATTCCATTGCTTTATGGAAATTTAATGGATACAACCTTTAGATAACCTTAAAATACCTCATCCAGCAGCTTTCACTGGCAGGGCGGTTCTGCCCTTGTGGCTTCCAATTTTTATCTGATTTTGGGCAGAGGTGGTGTGGAAATTTAAACACAAGTTTTAGAAATATTGAGATGGGCAGAGCTGCAGTCGCCTGTGGATGAGGACACAACATCCCTGTGGATGTGGCACTACAAAATTCCTGGTTTTCCTATGCCAGAACTACCCAAAAAATGTCACCTTGGGAAGTTGCTTTGGGTAGTTTTGTTCTGTTTATGCAAAGCTTTAGTTTTATGCAAAGTGAGAATATTTGAATCTGCTTTGGATGTGTTGTGCTTTGTGTTTAGGTCTGGTTTTAAGTTATTCCTTTCCTCTGGTTTGGTCTCTGATCAGGGTCAGGTCAAGGACAGGGAATTCAGCGTTGTAGCAGATTTGAAGGGTGGGAAGCTCAGGAGAGCTTGGATTAGGGTTTAAATTTGGCACCTGGATTAGCACCTGGATTAGGGTTTAAATTTGGCTGAATTTTGCACATTCAGGCATCGTGTTTAGAATGAGGAAAGTAAACAAAAATGGCTTGAGTCAAACTCAACCCCACCCAGGCTTCTCCAATACGCAGCTTAAAAAAGAAATAATCACCTGGGCTGAGACCAAAATATTCAATTTAATCTGCAACAACAAATTAAGCGGCTCCTTCACTCTGTGCTTTGAGGTGGAATTTAGATATGGTTGAAATGACAACTTGAAATGGACTTTTGCGCTGTTTTCCAAATCCCCGCCCTTAGATTTATTTCAAAACCAGAAAGAAGAATTCAGCCCTGGTCTGGGAACAGTTTTAATCCCTCTGAAATTTAAATTTGGGCCAGCTGCTTTCAGGTTTTTGTTGTGCTTCAGGTTTTCCTCATGATCTTGCAAAAGCTTTTTATTGAATTTTCTGAGTGAGTTTTGTGATCAATATCTGTGACAAAGGCACCTTTTATGAACTGACAGCACTAAATCCATAATTATTGGTATCCTTATAGATCAATTCCATCACAGGGATGGTATTCCATGGATTTTTATCTTCTCAGCCCAGACTTTGTCCAAATTGGGTCCAGTAAAACCTCCCGTGTTGTCCATACCTACCGTGGTTTATGTTTTGCCCTCATTTTACTGAGCTCCACCTCTGGAACACAAATTGCACAGGAGAAAACAGATATTAATTAAACAACAGCCCCAAAGTGGTCATTTGGTGTCCTCAAGGAGATGTTTTGGTGTCCCCAAAGAGGTGTTTTGTTGTCGTCCAAAAGGTGGCTTGGTGTTCCTGAAAGAGGTGGTTTGGGGTTCCAAAGAGGTGTTCTGGTGTCCCCAGAGAGGTGCTTTGGTGTCCCCGAAACAGCTGGTTTTGTGTCCCCAAAAGAGCTGGTTTGGTGTCCACAAAAGAAGTGGATTGGTGTCCCCAGAGAGGTGTTTTGGTGTCCCCAAAAAAGGTGGTTTGGTGTCCCCAGGGAGATGTTTTGATGCCCCCAGGGAGGTGTTTGAGATCTCAGGGCTCTGGAAGGTCACCAAGAAAAGCCAAGCCAAGCAGAGCAGGGTGATTATCAACCCACCCACCACCTCGTGCCTTTCCAGGGGTTGACCCCATCCCTCCAGCTCCTTGGGACTGACATTTGTCCCCTCCTTTCAGGTCCAGCCCAGCCGCAAGATGTCCTGTGAGAAAACCGTGTGCGCCGAGCCCTGCCCCGACCCGCGGGCCGCCGCCTGCAATGAGCCCTGCGTGGTGGCCTGTCCCGACTCGCGGGTCATCATCTTCCCGCCACCCGTGGTCGTCACCTTCCCGGGGCCCATCCTCACCACGTACCCGCAGGAGACCGTGGTGGGCTCCACTGAGTCGGCCGAGCTGGCCGGGGCTCTGGAGGCGGGCGTGCCCATTGGGACGGGCCAGAAGGGCCTGGAGTGCCTGGAGTCCTGCTGCCTGCCGCAGTTCGTGGCCAAGTGTGACCCCCCGTGTGTCACCCCATGTGCCCCGCCCTGTGCCACCCCGTGCGCTGTTCCATGCGCCACCAAATGTGCCCCGCCCTGTCCTCCTCCTTGTCCCCCGCCTTGTCCCCCACCTTGTCCCCAGCCTTGTGCCCAGCCCTGTGCCCCGCCCTGTGCCCCACCCTGTGCCCCACCTTGTCCCCCACCCTGTCCTCCACCCTGTCCTCCGCCCTGTCCCGCACCTTGTGCCACCAAGTGTGCCACCAAGTGCGCCCAGCCGTGCCCGGCGCCATGCCCGGCACCCTGTTCCACCAAGTGCGTGACCAAGTGTGTCCCCACCTGCACCACGCCCTGCGCCACGCCCTGCGCCACGCCCTGTGCCACCAAGTGCGTCCCGGAGCGCTCCTACACCTTCTCCACCCGCTGGAAGCACCCGTGCCAGAGGGGCCTCTGCAAGAAGATCTGAGCGGTTTTGGAGGGAAAGAACCACGGAAAGGAACGAGGGAAGAAGCGAAGGAATACGGAATGTGTGACCCGAAGGCTGCCGGAGAGGGAAGCGCCGCTGGAAACCAGGACCACGCGTTTTAAGTCTAGGATAGAGCTTTAGTTTAGTTCAGGCTTTTCTTTCTTCTTGGGGCTTTGCCTCTTCTGTCTGTGCTTTGGACTTTTCTCTGCCCAGTTTGACACCGAGCGTGGATCGGAACGGAGGGATTTGGGGAATGGTGGGGATTGGAAGGTCTCAGCAAGTGTCAGGGGAGGGGGTGTCAGGCTGGAAGGGATCAGGCTAAAGCGGGTGATCACAATTTTGGGTGATTTGGGGTGATTTGGGGTGATTTTGGGTCTTTTTTCGGAGTCGGCTCCTCCTTGTCTGCATTATTCTCTCTTCAAATGTTCGACTCCACTTTGCATTCCCATTAAAATGCTGCTGCATCAAATTCGTTCTGAATTCCCTTTTTCCTCTGCTCCTTGGGCTCTCTTGGGGACACTCAGCCTTGGGACAGGCGACCTCCAGGCTCTTCCTGGACTGCTCCAAACTTGACTAAAGGTAAAATTCAGGCTTAAATTTCTGGGATAAGATATTTTATCCCTAAAATAAACCCTGGCTCTGCATTTTCTGGGATAAAATATTTTATTCCTAAAAAATCCCGGCTCTGCATTTTCCAAGATAAAACCTTCAGATTGAAGCAAAACGGGAATTCTTAGTGTCCTGTTCATACCCAGCTCTGTTTGGGGATTTTCTTCCCTCTAAACAAAGGGAACTGAGCCAAACCCAAGCTTTTTTTTTCCCCCACATTTCTGCATCCAAACTTTCCTGAACTGCTTTTCCAAGGACTCTTCTCCACCTCTCGGCGGTGACAGGGAGGGACCTGGAGCTCCAAATTCCAGGAGCCGGTGCCAGCAGAGGATCCCTCCGGGCAGTTTGGGATGCCAGGCGTGTCCTGCTCATCCCATTCCGAGCCATTCCGGGCGCTGTTTTTATCCTAAAGACCATGTTCGGTTCATTCTTCCCTAATGGCCACGTTGGGGCTGGAATTCCGGGTCATTCCCCGCAATTACCCCCGCCCCAAAATATCCCAGGGCTTCCGCACAACAAAGGGAGCCAGAACGCTTCCCAAACACTCCCAGGCTGGATTACGCCTGGACCTGGAATGTTAATTTTATGTTAATTAATCAGATCTTATTTGGGTTACGTGCCCTAAAACTGGAGTAATCGATTTGAGAAAAAACAAAAAGAAAAAAAAAAAAAAAAGAAAAAAAAAGGAAAAAAACCAGAAAAAATAAGGAAAAAGAAAAGAAAAAAAAGCAAGGAAGTTGTGGCCCCTGGTGAAAACTTCCCGAGGGTTCGGTTCCAAGGGTGAGGGGCTGAATTGTGAGGAAAGTGGGAATTCTGGCCGGAATTCGGGATATTAAAAGTGTCCCTGTTAATTTTGTGTTGTTGTGAGTGCCGGTTCTGCTTCTTATGTCCATTAAAAACCATTTTCTGCACCACCCTGCCCCGGGGTTATTCCACCTCTCTCTTCCTCCTGGGATTCCTCATTTCTCTCCCAGATGCTCCGTTTGATTTCCAGGAATAGCCCATGGTGGTTTCCTCCCAGCCACAAATTCTGGGTCATTTTGGAAAATGGGAATTTGGGCCCTTCAGTGTCAGAAAAAAATCAAATTTCCAGGGGATAATGAAATTTTAATGACATTAATCTCGCTGACAAGTCCCGGCCGTGCCCGAGATCTCCTCCCAGTGGTTCCCCGCATTGCCGTGGGATGTTTTTATAAACCCTCGGGGTTTCTCTTCATCATCTCCGCCAGGAAAAAAAAAAAAATTAAAAATAAAAACCATCAGCGGAACCTCACGTGATTCCCCGTCTGGCGTGGGAGGGGCGGGCCTGGAAAGAGCAAGGGAAAAGGTGATTACTGCTAATTAATTCTTAATAAAGCGGGATTTTCTGGATTTTCTGCAGGCTCAGCAGCTCCTGGGGGAAGCCTGGGGCGGGCGCGGGGTCCTGAGTCAGGAGTGACCATGGGAGAGGCAAGGATCTCTGTCAAAAACATCTCCAGATTCCTGAATCATTGTTTGCCCGTCTTCATCCTCACCTCAAAACCTTCCTCCTCCTCCTCCTCCTCCTCCTCAGGGGCTGGGAATGATCCCTGGATTTCTGCGTGGCTCCTTCCCTGGAAATCGCGTTTTCCCCGTGATGGCACCGGCTAGAGCTGCTGCCAAAACAATTTAATTTTAATTTAAATTTTAATCTCGGCGCACTCTGATCTCGGGACGATGCCAAACCCTTGTTTTTTCACACCCAACCCCTCGTTTTCCCGGCACCCCGAGGGAATTGGGCAATTTTTGGGGCCGATTTCCTCACGGGGATTATTAAAAAGTCTGAGGTGAAATCCCAGCCCCGGCTGTTGATTCAGAGGGGAAGGAGATCCAGGGAGGAGCCCGAGGCTTCGCTCCTTTCATCTCCTGCGCCGGCTCCGAGCCAGAAATTTTTTGTTTGGAGAAACAAAAACAGGAGATGGAAAGGCCGGTCCTCGCGGGGATATTGAATTGGGGAATTTTGGCGCAATTTGGGGGGAAAAAAATCGATATGGAAGCTCACAGAGAAATAAATCTTCAGCGCGGGAGTTGTGCCAAGGGTGGGAATCGCCCTCCCTGTCTGACATCCCAAAATCTCCGGGATTTAAAGGAGCGCCAGGTGGAGTTTTGGGAGAAACAATGGTCACAAATACCTGGATTGAGAGACAAAAGCGAAAAAAGCAAAAGGCATTTGAGGGACAACGGGGACAAAGAGGACAGGAGTGGTTCCCTTCCCCCGGGCCGAAGTGAGGCTCTATAAAAGCTCCTGCAGAGAGGTTTAAAATCATTTTTCTGCCATTCTCGTCCCATCTCCTGCTGTGACACTGCGTAAGTCAGATCTGGGGGGTCGGGCAGGGTTTGAGCTCGGAAATTGTAAAAATTGTGAATTTTTACCTCTAAAAAATTCGCATGGAGTGGTGGGAGATGGTTCACGGTTTGGGAACAGAACAGTTCGAAATAAATGGGGTAAAATTTGTGTTAATAAAATAAAATGGCGTTAATTCAGAGATTAATCTAATAAATTAATATAAGAAATAGGAATATAAGAAATATTCGTATTATAAATATGAAAATTGAAAAGATTAATAATGGAAATAGGAATATTGAAAAGAATATTTGAATGGATGGATGGATGGATGGATGGATGGATGGATGGATGGATGAATGAATATTGGAAATATGAACATTGGGAATATGAATATTGAAAAGATGAATTTTAAAATAATGAATATTTTAAATATGAAGATAGGAAATATTACTATTAGAAATATGAATGTTGGAAATATGAACACTGAAAATACTAAAATTGGAAATGTGGATATTGGGATATATGAACACTGGCAACATGAATATTCGAATAAATGAATAAATAAATAAGCAAGGGTAATAATAAATAATGAATAAATAATGAATAATAACAGGAATAAATAAAATCAATAAATAAATATTATAATTAATAAATACAAGTAATAAAGGAAATTATAAACAATAACTATAACTATTAATAAAAATATAAATAACAAAATATTATAAATTATAAATGATAAATGATAAATGATAAATGATAAATGATAAAAAATAAATGAAGGTTGTCCTTTGCTCTGTCCCCTCACGTTGTCCCCTCTCTGTCACCCCCAGCCCCACGATGTCTTCCCAGCAGCTCTGTGCCGTGTCCTGTCCCCAGCCCTGTGCCAGCTCCTTGAGCCAGCCCTGTGTCACCACCTGCGGGGACTCCCGGGCCGTCATCCACCCCCCGCCCGTGGTCATCACCTTCCCGGGGCCCATCCTCAGCTCCTGCCCCCAGGAGAGCATCGTGGGCTCCGCATTCCCAGCGGGAATGGGAAATTCCTTCGAGCTGGGAGGTGTCTCCTCCTCCTCCTACTATCCTGGAATTCCCTTCCCCTCTTACCCCCCAAAACCCTTCCCCTCCCATCCCCCAAAACCTTTCCCTTCTCACCCCCAAAAACCTTTCCCGTCCCACCCCCAAAAACCTTTCCCCTCTCACCCCCAAAAACCTTTCCCTTCCCGTCCCCAAAAACCCTTCCCATCCCATCCTGAAAAACCCTTCCCAACCTACCCTGAAAAACCCTTCCCAACCTACCCTGAAAAACCCTTCCCAACCCACCCCGAAAAACCCTTCCCAACCCACCCCGAAAAACCCTTCCCAACCTACCCTGAAAAACCCTTCCCAACCTACCCTGAAAAACCCTTCCCCTCTCACCCCCAAAATCCCTTCCCATCCCACCCCGAAAAACCCTTCCCTTCCCACCCCCACCGTCCCAAGCCCGGTAAAGGATTCCCACATGACGAAAAGCAGCTGAACGAGAAATAAATCCACAAATTGTGAGCGAGGGGAGGGCTCCTAGAGGGGCTGGGGCTGCTCCTTCATCCTGGGAATGACTCCAGGAACGATCCCAGGAATAATCCCAGGATTGAATCCAGGAATGATCCAGGAATGACCCCAGGAATGATCCCAGGACTGATCCCAGGAACGATCCAGGAATGATCCCAGGAACAATCCCAGGACTGATCCCAGGAACCATCCCAGGAACAATCCAGGAATGATCCAGGAATGATCCCAGGAACAATCCCAGGAATCATCCAGGAATGATCCAGGAATGATCCAGGAACAATCCCAGGAATGATCCCAGGAACCATCCCAGGAACAATCCAGGAACGATCCCGGAATGATCCCAGGAACAATCCCAGGATTGATCCCAGGAATGATCCAGGAATGATCCCAGGAACAATCCCAGGAACCATCCCAAGAACCATCCCAGGAACAATCCAGGAACGATCCAGGAATGATCCCAGGAACAATCCCAGGATTGATCCCAGGAACGATCCAGGAACGACCCCAGGAATGATCCCAGCCCTGTGATACCCTCTAGATCAGATCCCCACTCGCAATTCCCATCGATTCTGCTTTGCTGTGAATTTGCCCAAATTCCCCTGGATTTTCCTCTGAATTCCCCTGGATTTCCCTCTGAATTCCCCTGGAATTCCTTGTGGTGCTGCTGTCGCGGGATGAATCCCATTGCTTGGCCCCAATAAAATCCCTTCTGCATCACGATTTGGAGTTTTCTGTTGGGGTGGGATGAGGTCTTGAAGAATTTCTGGAGTGGACACGTAAATTTTTCATGGAATATTTTGTCCCACCTGGTTCCCTGGGAAAGTGAAATGGGAAATTTCCGATGGGTGAATCCATAAAAACATTCCCTGGAGGAGCCAAACCCTCCTCCCAAAATCTCCAGGATGGTTTGGTCTCATGGACTTGCAGAGGTTTTATAAAAAAGAGAAGAAATCCAAGAGATATGAATGCAAACACAGAAGTTTATTGGGATAAAAGCAGGCAAACAATTTGGGGTTGGAGGATGGAAGAGGCAAATTTGGGGAAACATGACATTAAAAACAGGAAAGAGGAGAGGAAGAGCAGCTCCCAGGGCTGCTGAGGAGATCCCAGGGGTGCTGAGGGGTTTGCATGGATGCTGAGCATTTCCCATGGATTCTGAGCAGCTCCCATGGGTCCTGAAAAATTCCCATAGATCCTGAACATTTTCCATGGATTCTGAGAAGTTCCCACAGGTTCCTAACAGTTTCCATGGATCCTGAGCAGTTCCCATTGGTCCTGAACATTTTCCATGGATTCTGAGCAGTTCCCATGGATTCTGAGCAGTTCCCATGAATCCTGAACACTTTCCATGGATTCTGAACATTTCCCATGGGTTCTGAGCAGTTCCCATGGATTCTGAGAAGTTCCCACAGGTTCTAAACAATTCCCATGGATTCTGAGCAGTTCCCATGGATTCTGAGCAGTTCCCATGAATCCTGAACACTTTCCATGGATTCTGAACATTTCCCATGGGTTCTGAGCAGTTCCCATGGATTCTGAGAAGTTCCCACAGGTTCTAAACAATTCCCATGGATTCTGAGCAGTTCCCATGGATCCTGAACATTTCCCATGGATTCACAGCATCTCCCAGTCCCACAGAGCCCTGTCCCCCCACTCAGCCCCTGCCCCAGCTCCTGCTGCCTCTCCCCCAGGTTTCCCCATCCCTCTCCCGGCTCAGCAGGGCCCGCAGCTCCCGGAGCGCTGGCTCCAGGCGCTCCTGGAGGAGGGGAAGAATCCTCCATAGACCAGAGAACCCTGCAGGCCCCCCGGGCGCTCCAACCCCGCCGGGAGCGCCGAGCCCACGATGCTCTCCTGCGGGCAGGAGCTGAGGATGGGCCCGGGGAAGGTGATGACCACGGGCGGGGGGTGGATGATGGCCCGGGAGTCCCCGCAGGAGGTGACACAGGGCTGGTTCCAGGTGTCGGCGCAGGGCTGGGGGCAGGACACAGCGCAGGGCGCGGAGCAGCGGGAGCTGAGCTGGCTGGAGAAGGACATGGTGGCAGGAGAGAGCTGGAACTGCTGGGGAAAGGGAGGGAAGGGAGGAAACAGGGTTGGAAATCAGCACAGCACAGCCCCTGCTCGTATTTTTCTCTCTTTCCTTTCTCCCTGTCCCTCTCCTCCTTCCTCCTTCTCTCCTTCCTTCCTTCCCTCCCTCAAAAAACTCTCCAAAATCTCAGATTTTTCTCTTTCTCTCTTCTCCCTGTGCCTCTCTCCTTCTCCCTCCTTCCCTCCCTGCCAAGCAGCTGCTCTGGAAAAACTCAGATTTTTCTCTCTTTTTCCACTTCTCCCTGTCCTTCTCTCCTTCTCCCTCCATCCCTCCCTCCATCCCTCCCTCCTATGTGGCTCCTCTGTTCAGAATCAGATTTTCCTCTCTTTTCCCTCATCCCTCTCTCTCTTCCCCTGCCTCTTTCCCTCCCTTCCGGGCATCTCCTCTCCAAAAGCTCAGATTTTCCCTCTTTTCCCCTTATTCCTGTCCTTTCCTTTTCCCTTATCCCTGTCCTTCTCTCCTCCCTCCCTCCCAAGCACCTGCTCTGGAAAAACTCCGATTTTTCTCCCTATTTCCCTTCTCCCTATCCCTCTCCTCCTTTCATCCCTCCTTCCCAAACAGTTCCTCTCCAAAATCTCAGATTTCCCCCTTTTCCCCTTCTTCCTGTTCCTCCCTCTCTCCTTCCCAAGTAACCCCCTCTCCAAAATCTCAGATTTTCCTTTCTTTTTTCCTTTTCCCTCTCCCTTTCCCTCCTTTCCTCCTCAGGGCTGTCCCAGTCTCCCCAAGGAGTGACTGCCACCCCTACCACCCCCAAAGCATCCCCCAGACTCACTCAGAACCCGAAGAGGAGAAGCCCGAGGAGCTGAAATCTCAGGAATCCGGAGCTGGGATGGGAGGAATTGGGAGCCGGGAGCTTTTTATCCCATCCCGGGATTGCCCGAGGGGGTTGAGCCATCCCTGAAGTTTCCCAACCCTCGGGAGGCAATCCCTGCCCGGGCTCGGGTTGTTTTATCCACCTCAAAGCAATTATCAGTTTCTCCCAACACCCTTCCAGTTTCTTCCTTGAGTTTTTTTGGAAGCGGTTTCGCTTCCTGCAGCGTTTTTGCTGATTTTGCAAAGCTGGGAAAATTGTTGAGGAATAAATTTTTTGTGGTGGAATTGCTCCATAGGCAGGAGCAGCTTCCATAGACCAGCCTGGCCCTGGAAAATTCCAGGGCTGGGAAAATCATGGAATTCCCTGGGCCAGGCCCTAACAGGGAACAATTCCAACCCAAAATCCCACCCAAATTCCCCCTGCCCCATTCCCTGTGTCCTGTCCCTGCACTTCCTGAGGAAAAGTCTCTCTCCAGCTTCCCTGGAGCCCCTGCGGATCCTGGAGGGGCTGTGGGGTCTCCACATTCCCAACATTCTGAACATTCCTACCCTGGATCCATCAGGGAGAGGCTCCAGTCCCCTGAGCAACTTCACAGACTGGGGACACCAGAACCAGGCACGGAATTCCTGGTGGGATCTCACCAGAGCCATCCCACCAGAGCCGAGGGGAAGAATCAAACACCAGGACACAAAAGGAAGAATTTTAGGGTTCATTTGGGTTGATCCCACTGGATTTCTCCTTCTGCCCTTTTAGGAGGATGGGGAAGTTCAGACAGGGACTTCCAGCAACTCCCGGGGGTTGTGCCCCACAATTTCTCCTTCCTTGTTTTTTCCTAATCCTGGTTTTGGTTTGGGTGAATCCTCTTAACTGTGAATTCCGAGGGCTGGGAAAACTCAGGGAAACCCCAGGAAAGGCTCCCTCAGCCTTCCTACCCTAAGAGTTACCAATGGAAAAAAATGGAGTAAAATGGACATTTTGGGACAGAATTCTCAGGGCCACTCAAATCCCCACTGTTCAGTTTATAGCTCCATAAAGGGGATGGATTCTGGGGGGGGGGGGGGGGGGGGGGGAAGGTCATTTCTTGAGGAAATTTGGGAATAATGTTGGGTATGGAAAATGGAGACACAGAAGGAAATGTAATCCATGAATGACTGGAGAGGGGGAAATCTGAAGAACAAATCTGCTGAAGTTGCAGCCAGACCTCTGCCTCAGCTGCACCTGGACATTCCCAGGTTTTCCAGAGGTGATGCAGGATCCCCTCCCTGACCTGGCTCACCCCAATCCATGAATCCTCCTCCCTCAGCAGTGCTGATCCCACAGGTTCCCTAAAAAATGGACGTGGATTTCTCCTGGAAAACTCCATGGACATTTCATGAATCTGGGAGCGTTCCTTGACCAGGAGGACATGAAGGAGCTCTTCCCATTCCCAAATTCCACAGGAAGGTGTCTGTGGATGAACGTGCCTCAAGTCGGAGTCACCGGAGTCACTGTGGGTCAATAATGGCAGAAATTGCACAATTTTTCCTCGGAAAAAGCGGGGTGGGATCCGAGCTATGTCAGCACCTTGTGTTGATGGATCAAGCTCTGAGCAATAGTGAGGCAATCCCAGAAGTAGGAAAAAAGCAACAAGGAAAATTAAGAAAAATAAATCATTACTGTGCCTGAGTAATGCCGTGGATGTAACAACAACAGTAATAATTGCTGAGCGAAATAATCGCTTTATCTGGGCCATGAGAGGTGGAGGGAATTTTTCTTGGATCATTCATCAGCCGTGGTTGTTTCAGCTCCAGCTGATTGCCCAAGAAATGGTATAAAAACCCTCTCAGCTCTGAGCTGCTCCAGCAAACCCTCCCGACTCACTCCGAGCTCCACAGGGGTAAGTCCAAGCCTGGAATTGTTCCTGGAACTGTCGGGATCTGAACTGAGCTTTGCTTGGATCCACAATTGTGGGGCCAGCAGGGCCAGGGCACGGTTTGGAGTTTAGTGGTAATTTTGGGGGTTACTGTTCATTTTGGGATTTACTGTTCATTTTGGGGGTTACTGTTCATTTTGGGATTTAGTGGTAATTTTGGGGGTTACTGCTAATTTGGAGGTTACTGTTAATTTTGGGGTTTACTGGTCATTTGGGGGTTACTGGTAATTTTGGGACTTACTGTTCATTTTGGGGTTTACTGTTAATTTTGGAGGTTACTATTAATTTGGGGTTTACTCTTAATTACTGTTCATTTTGAGGGGTATTTTTGTGTCAAATTGACTCCATAATTAAGACTCAGGAGGCACAGGAGACAAGGACATGAGAAGATGGAAAACGCCAAATTTTGAACCTCTTTGTGACCTTTTTCATCCGTTCTTTCTCCTCCCAGCCCAACCTCCACTAAATTGGTCTCTGACCTTCCTGCTGCCTCTCCTTCGTGGTTCCAGACCCATCCTCAATCCCAGAAGATGTTTTCCTACAGACAGAGCTCCAGCTCCCGCTGCCTGACCCCCTGTGGGATCTCTTGTCCCCAGCCCTGTGCTGACACCTGGAACCAGCCCTGTGTCACCTCCTGTGGGGACTCCCGGGCCGTCATCCACCCTCCACCCGTGGTCATCACCTTCCCCGGGCCCATCCTCAGCTCCTGCCCCCAGGAGAGCATCGTGGGCTCCTCAGCACCCTCAAACTTCCTGGGATCTGGAAACTTCCTGGGATCCGGGGGTTCCTATGGCTCCTACAATTACGGGAGGTCCTACTCTTCCTATGGATCCTCTGGGAGCTGCAGACCCTGCTAAACATCTCAGGAATGAGCGGGAAGGAGCCAAGAGTCGCCATGGAGCATCCACAAATCCTGGAAGATCCCGGAGCATTCTCAGCCCCAAATCCCTGCAGTTCCAGGAGCATCCTCAGCCCCAAATCCCAGCACTTCCTGGAGCATCCTCAGCCCTGCACTTTTATGTCAATTCCCTTTTCTTTTTCTTTCTTTTTTTTTTCCCGACCTCGGAATGGTCCCATCCATGATCCCTTGCCTGGCTGAAAGTGGGATGAGGTCGTGTCACCTTCCCACACCCAAAAACCCAGGAGTCATCCCTGTGGAATGCCCAGCCCTGGAGCGATTCTTTCCTTCATTTCTCCCGGGGTTTTCCATCCCAACCGTGATATTTCTCTTCCTCCTTTCTCATTAAACCGTTGCGCATCAAAATCCAGAGTTTTCCTGTGGTTTTTATCCATAATTTTGGGGGGTTTCTGCCATTCTGGGTGAGCACGGCGGCTTCTGGCGCCTTTCCACACCCGGAAGGTGCCCAGGTCCTTTCGGCGGTGGCACAAAGTCATTCCAAGAGGGATAAAGAGGTTTTGGAACTCTCCCAATTCCGTTCGGATCTTCCCTCGGGGCAGGTGTGGCTGTTCCATGTTCCCAAAGAAAGTCAAACACGGGTGACTCGGATTACTTGTGTCTCAATGCCTGCCCCGGGCTCCGATGTAATTACATCCCCACACGGTAATTTCACAGTTTTTAAAGTTGTTTAAAAACAGCCTGAGGGGAAAAACTTTCCTTGGAAAACTTCCCTTGAGAATTCCCACAGGAATTTTTTTACCTGAAAGGCAAATTTTTGGTGGAATTCTTTGAGTTCCTTGAACTTTCCCATAAATAAATTAAAACAAATTGAAGAGTTGTTGAAGTGTACCCTGGGAGGGTGGAGAAATTCTCTTTTCCAGGGAATTTCTGGCTGCCCCCATCCCTGGAATTGTCCAAGAACGAGTGAGAGCAACCTGGGATGTGGGAAGGAGTCCCTGCCCATAAATCAAAGATCTTCAAGGTCCTTTCCAACCCAAACCATTTTCTGGTTCTATGAGACCCCAAAGGACAATTCTTTAATCTTTAATTCCTTAATTCTCCCTGGGCTTGGAAGGAAAAGAAAGAAACACAGGAGAAAGATCCAAAAATGGCTCAAAATTTAGGGGGTTTTCTCCTCCTTTTTCCATCTCTGTTTTGGAGCAACCTCTGGTCCTGTGACCCATAATTAGGGAGACAATTTGATAAAAAATCGTAATTTGCTGGCCACTGCAGCACTGGGATGTGTCCGTGGCAATTCCTGAAGTTCTCGGGCACAATTTGAAGAAAAACAGGACAGAAAAATTCCGATGGCAGCAACTGAGCCTCCTGATCCACCTGCCACCCAAAAAGAGAATTCCTGGGAGCGGGGAGAAAACTCCGAGGATGAGAAAAACTCTGCTCTGAACCCCAGAGGTCACTGTACCCTTGTCTTACCCAGTGTTCAGTCCCGGGACAGGGGAAGAGCTGTTAATTGAGATGCAATCATCAGCTGACTCATTAAAGGTGTTGCAAACCCCGAATCCCAGCTCGGAGCAGATCCCGATGCCAATTAAACATCTCGTGTTTGATTTCCAGATTTTATTTAGCGGGTTAAATGTTTATTTAGTGGTTTTTAGGTGCTCCGAGCTGGCAAAATCTTTATTTAATGGGGTTTTAGGTGCTCCAGACTGGCAATATCTTTATTTAATAGGTTTTTAGGTGCTGCAGGCTGGCAAAATCTTTATTTAATGGGATTTTAGGTGCTCCAGGCTGGCAATTTCCCTTCAGGCACAAACGCCTAGGGATATGGTGGGATTGGCAAAGGGAGGATTTGCCATTTTTCTCATTTTGCAACTGGAGGAGCTGCACTTCCAATTTTTCAGGTGTTTCAAATGAAATTCTCTCTCAGGCACACTCCTTAAGAAAATATTTTTTAGCTCATTCCCTCCTTTTTTTATTTTTTTACTTAATTAAATAGGAATGTCTGGAATCTTTGATTTTTGGAGTGTTCAAGGGGCTTTGAGCAACCTGATCTAGTGAGAGAAAACCAGAGGGGTTGGACTGGATGACATTTGGACCTGCCTGTGAGCAGATCAGTGGGTGAAGGGAAAAAAACAGGGGAAAAGGGGAAAAAGGGGAAAAAAGGAAAAACCAGGAGGCTGCCGTGTGATGCAACAAAGTTTTATTGAGCAAGAAATGCCCCTTTGCAAAGCCAGAGATCACAGAAGGTGGAAAATCAATTCCTTCTCAATTTAGGATAAAATCCATTCTCAGACAATTTTGGGGAAAATCCATTCCTGGAATATTTTGGGAGAAATCCATTCACAAATAATTTCAGGGAAAGTCCAACCAAAGTTCTGCTCCAAAATGTCCTCAGCCGGCTTCTCCTGGCTCTTGTCCGAGGATATTGGTCATTGTGGGTGAAATCCATAGGGAATGGGATATCCCATGCTGGTCCAATAAATTGGGAATGGGCTGTCCCACATCAGTCCAATAAATTGGGAATGCTGGAACAGGGAATGGGCTGTCCCATGCTGGTCCAATAAATGGGGAATGGGGTGTCCCACATCAGTGTGATAAATCGGGAATGCCGGAACAGGCAGCGAGAGCAAACAATGAGGAGGCGCCGAACAAGAAGTAGGAGAAAGATCGGGAATGCGAAGAGGGCCACGGAAATGCCGACCCCTCACGCTCATGGCCGTGGATTTGGGCATTCCCGGGATTCCCTGGAGGCTCTGGTGCCCTCAGCAGGGCCCACAGGAGCCACGGAAGAGGCGGCTGAAGCGACGTGACGTGGATGGGCCGCAGGAACCACCGGCCAGCGCTGAGATCCCGTATCCAGAGCGGGCGCCGTATCCTGGGAAAGCCGCGGAGCTGTAGAGACTCCCAAAACCCTGGGAGCCGCCAAAAACTGGGGCTCCAGCAGATCCCACCACGGCCTGCTGGGGGAAGGAGCTGAGGATGGGGCCGGGGAAGGTGACCACCACCGGGGGCGGCTGGATGAGGGCGGTGGAGTCCGGACACTGCCGGACGCACGGCTCGTTGCAGCTGTTGGCCACGGGCTGTGGGCAGGAGATGCCGCCGGTGGTGGGGCACAGGTCGTAGCAGGACATTTCCTGGCTGGGGTGGAGGGTCCTGGAAGGCAGAGAAGGAGATGCTGAAAACTGAGGAGCTGTGGAAGGGGTAGGTGGGGGTTTGGGGGAGCTGGGAAATGGGGGAAGACATCCCTGGGGGAAAAATTGGGGTGGGATAGGAGCAGGTTTGGGTTTGGGATGGGATGGGATGGGATGGGAGATGGAAATGGGATGGAGATGGAAGTGGGATGGGATGGGATGGGATGGGATGGAGATGGAGATGGAGATGGAGATGGAGATGGAGATGGAGATGGAGATGGAGATGGAGATGGAGATGGAGATGGAGATGGAGGTGGAGATGGAGATGGGATGGCATTGGAAATGGGATGGAGATGGAAATGGGATGAAGCAGAATGAAACAGGACGGAGATCGGATAGGAAAGAATGGGGTGGGATGGACATGGGAGAGGATGGAGGTGGGATGGGATGAAGTTGAGGTGGGATGGACATGGGATGGAAGGAGCACAGTTCCTTCATCAGATAAAAATATGGATTTAAAACATTTTTCGACCAGGATATCGGGGCATAAAAGCCTTCAGTTTAATGTTTTTTCCCATTAAAAATTAGAAATATTATTTTATTCACTGGGTCAGAACACGTCTACTCTTCTCCTTTTTGACTGTGGTGAAAATAACTAAATATTTTTATATGTTTATTTATATAAATGACTGTAATTAAAATAGAATGCTTTCTTCAGCTGGATAGCTCAGGACATGGACAAATTTCCCTGATTCAGTCGTGGAATGAAATCCAGGAAAATTCAACATTTTAAAGCTTGTGCCACCCTGAATTTTCATTCTGCTGTCCGTCCAAGAATAGCCAAATACAAATAACAGGAAAAAAATTCTGAATAAAAAATACCTAGCATGGATTTGACTCCTAAAGCCTTGCAGTAAAATACTTGTCAGGATACTGCAAAAAATGAAAATTTAAAGGATAAAAAAAAGAATACAGGAAAAATAAAGCCCTGAAAATTAATGTAATAGTTGCAAACAGCAACTGGAATAAAAAATCAGCAAGCAAAGGCATTTTGGAGCTGGGAGAGGAATGAAAAGGCATCGGACTTACCTGATGGAGAGGAGAAAAGCAGGAGAACGATGGAAAAGCTCCGCAGAGCTTCTGCTTTTATACAAAGCCTGGGATGCCCCGGGGCTGAACACGCCGAGCCCGGGTCGGACGAGCCCATATCACTCCCCAAAGTGACGAAACTCTCCTGGCTTTGCAAAACCACCCTGAATCTCTGCCCAGCACATTCCAGCTGCCGGCTCCCTTTCATCTCGGATCCTGACGGAGCAGCTCCATCCCTCCCAGCGGGAATTAAATCCCATTTGCTGAGCCCTTCCTTCATTATCTTCATTAATGACTTTTAATCAGAGTCAGAACCTGCTGCCGTGCACAGGTTTGGGATTTGCGGCTCCGGATCTTGGCTCTCGTCACTTCTGCTCCCAGATTTTGCAATGGAATGCTTGGAGAGGTGCAAGGAGCCTCCCGGTGGGTTTTGCACTCGCAGCCACAAACCTCAGGTCATTGTGGAAATCATGGATTTGTCTGCTGGGATTGGGTATTCCCAATTTTCCTCAATGCAGAAAACACAATATTTTACTACCTAAAACAGGGCTTAAATCAAAGTTTGGTTAGTTTGTTTTGGTTGTTTTTGTTGAGTTTTCTTTTTTTTTTTTTTTCTGGACGGATATTAGTGTTTTTTTCACAGATGAACATCGCCAGGTCCCACCTCAAACCCCATCATTTGCTGTGGATGAGTTATTAAATAAACACATTCCTACCAAAGTTGCACTGAAATTGGGAGGTTCTTTCCCCCAAACTTCGGGATGTCCCCAGGGGATTACAGGAATAATTTTCCCCAAAAGGTGTCCAATTATTTTTGGGGTGTGTTTTTGAGCAATTCCCAAACCCTCCTTAGTAGTTTATGCATGAAATGGGGTGTGACAATTGCAATATAAATATGTGGTTGTGTTCTAACAGCCCAGCATTTTGAAATGTAATTAAAATTAGTCTTAAAATTATTATTAAAAATAAAAAATAAACATAAAAAAAATTGTCCGAATGAACTCTTTCTGTTCCCTTCACCACCTCATGGCTTCTCACCTCAGTGGATTTTCTCATCTAATTTAAGTTTTCATTTATTTGGGTGAGTTTCTTCTTCAGTGCTGATGTTTTAACTCACATTTTCTCTGTAGCCTGAACATCTGCGAGACAAAACACAGATCTGGATGGTTTAAAAAATATCTGTCATTTCCTCTGAAAAGTTCTGAATGGTTTTGTCCAAATTCAAATTCCAACAACACATAAAAGCTGCTGATTTCACAAGGAAGGCACTGAGGTTTTCATCAATTTTTTATCTACCATGGGTGAAGAAGAAAGAAAAAAATCTCGCACCTTCAAGCAGATGAAAATGATGATTAACACCTGAGCCAGCATCATTATGCCAGCTAATGAGAGGCAAATAAATGAAGCAGCAGAATCCGTGCTGTCATGCTGAATGTGTTTCATGGAACGTTACCAGGTGTGAATCTCGGCCAATTAAAGTGCTGAGATGAAAGAAATCTTTGGGTTATAATTTGCATTTCATGCAGCGTCAGAATTTGAATCAACTCATAAACAGAAATATTGAGCAAAACACTTTCGTCACCGTGAGGTGACCCTGGGTGTGATAAACGCACTAATGGGAGCCTCATGGTCTCCAGCAGCTCAGAGGACGTATCAAAAGCCCCTCCTCGAAACTGCCTGGAGTTTCACAGAATTCCAGAGTTATTTTAGTTGGGAAAGAGCTCCGAGGTCGCCGAGTCCAGCTGGGACCACCCTCACCTGGTCATCCAGACCAATGAACAGGAATTCTTTGGACATTGCCAGAGGTGGCCACTCCAACCCTCCCTGGGCAGCCCCTTCCAAAGCCTTTTCAGGAAGAATTTCCTCAAATTTCCAGCTCAAGGCCGTTCCTTCTTGTCCTGGCCCTGTTCCCTGGGATCAGATCCCAAATCCCCTCTGGCAGATCCCAAATTCCCCCTGGATCTCCCTTTTCTCCAGTCTTTGCCCTCCCCCAGCTCCCTCAGGATTCTCCATTCCCTTTTCCAGCTGCTCCAGCCCTGTTCCCATCCCGGGAAATTCTCCAGCTCCTCAATGTCCCCCTTGACATGAAGGGCCCAGAGCTGGACACCGGATTTTCCCATTTCCATGAGATTTCTAAGCTTTTCCCCTTGTCCTTCAGAAGGTTCTGCTGGGTGATGGCCACACTCGTGTCACCTGATGACTGTCACATTTCCTGATGACCAGCTCAAGGATTGCCCTGACCCGAGGGTGGTGGCTCATCCACCATTCAGTGTCATCACAGGGATCCTTTGTCCCTTCCCTCTGGAAACACCGCGGGATCTCCATTAGAGCCTGGCTTAAATCCTGCTTAAGGGCTCCTTTTGTAGCCTGAACTTTTCTTACTCTGCTCTTCACCACCACAGATTTTCTGGCAGATTTATCAGGTCCTGGCAGGAGGTAGACAGATTTTTCTGACTGCTTTTTCAGGTCCTGGAAGGAGGTAGAGATTTTCTGACTGATTTTTCAGGTCCTAGCTGGACGTAGATAGATTTTTCAGACTTATTTTTCAGGTCCTGGCAGGACACAGAACATCGACTCCGCCTGTCATTTGGGGAATCTCTGGGTTCTGCTGGGAGTCATTCAATTTTGCAGCAGCTTTTGCCTTTTTTAATTCAAGTTTTCCCTTTGGTTTTCTGGTCAGATTTTCTCTAAACATGGTGATGTTCGACAAATCTTTTTGCTGCAGGAAAATGTGTACCCTGAGATCTTTTGGCAGCTGAACCAGATGAGGAAAACTCCCTGTGAGATAAGGATCTGCCTGAATCAGGAGGTGACTTTGTGCTTTGCTGATTACATAAGAAGATAATGACATTTATGGTGCAGTGTTTTTGTTGGGTTTTAGGCTACTTATAAAATATGGACAAAATTCCATTTCTATTTAATATATAAATAAATTAAACACATGGTCTTGACAATCTTCAAGGCTCTTCCAACCCAATTCAGTGATTCCATGACCACTCATGATGTCCTTGATGTGGATTTAAAGAAGTTCCCTCTGCACACAGGGCTCAACATGTAGAGGAAACTTCTGATCGCCTTTGGCCACCATGCTGTGACCACATTGTAGTTCCATAAATGTAAATTTACTGAAATTGTAAATTCATGGGTAAAAACGGCCCCATGGAGACTTTCCCCTCTGGGCAGGGTTTGCTCAACGTTTTTGCTACCTCATGCAGAGCAGGGAGCTTTACCCAGCAGAGGTTGGCAAACTGAGGGTGGGTGAGGACACAAAAGCCCAACACGAGGATTTTCAGTGATGCAATAGTTTTAATGAGAATGAAAAGAACACAAACAACATGGTAACATCAGGACTGTAAATACAGGCAGAGATTGAAAGACACTTCAGTCTGTCACTGCATTCAGCCACATGGGTGATAAAGAAGATAACAAGGAATTGAACTCATGGAGGTATCAGGACAGAATTTAAAGGGAAGAAAAATCTGCATTTCACTTTGCCCTTCTACATCATCCAGAGGGTTTTCCTCAGGGTTTAGCAGGAGCCCCAGTAGCCACGGCCATAGCGGCCGTACCAGGAGGAGTAGGGGCTGCAATAGCCAGAGCCAAAGAGTCTGCCAGAGCCATACAGACCCCGGTAGCCCCCACAGGACCCCAGACCCCCATAGCCCCACAGACCCCCGTAGCCCAGGGATCCATAACCCCCATATCCATACAGACCCCCATAGCCCAGGGAGCCGTAACCCCCATATCCATAGAGACCCCCATAGCCCAGGGATCCGTAGCCCCCATAGCCCAGGGAGGTGCCAGAGGCTGCAAGGACGGGAGCTCCAGCAGATCCCACCACAGAATCCTGGGGGAAGGAGCTGAGGATGGGGCCGGGGAAGGTGACCACCACGGCGGGAGGCTGGATCACGGTGGTGGAGTCGGGGCACTGGCGGACGCACGGCTCGTTCCCGCTGTCAGCCAGGGGCTGGGGCCGGAGGGCGCCGCAGGCAGCGGAGGGGTACAGGTCGTAGCAGGACATCTTGTAGGGGTTGGAGGTCGGCAGGTACTGAGGAGTGAGCAAAAGGCAGAAATTCAATGGTTAAAATATTTCACAGCTGGACATGTGGCTGAAAAGAATTGTTATGTCTCAAGTCTTGGCTGTCCTTCATTCTCATCAGTGTTTTTGTAAATTACTCGCTCTCTGAGCTGCCATCTCTCCTGGGGTCTCATTCTTAATTTCTTGTACTTCATTCCCACCCACAGAAAATTCTTATTGGGTGAACAAACCTTCTGCAAGGTTTTGGATGCTGCTTTGGTTTCTAATTCTAAATTTTTCTAATTTCTAGTAAGAACAAAGAATGATTTTACCATTTTGAACTTATAAATGTCTAGCACCAACTGAAAAGAAAACCATCACAAAATAGTCCAATTATTAAGAATCTTAGAATCCTCATGGATGATCCCAACCTTGATTAAGACCAGCAGAAAAGAGAGACTGGAATTTTCCAAGGGAACATTTCCAAGGGAAGAGATCCCTTAGAATGGTGCTTACCTTTCTCAAGGAGCTGATTGAAGCGAGGAAGGCGAAGTGAAGAGCCCTGGGTTGGGAGAGCTTTTATACCATTCCCAAAATCCTGGGGAACATCTAAGGTGCAATTTGGGGATGTCCATAATTGGGACAAACGCCAAATGAATGTGACACGTAGCTCCTCAAAGTTCTGCTGACTCTTTGTTTATTTGCTGGTCCGAAGTCTCGTGAAATGTGATAGGTGTGTTTCATCACTGAGCCCTCTTTCATCTGGAATGGTGACAAGTCATCTTCATGCCTGTTATCATTCCATTCACAGCCCTGGCGTTACAGCAGGAATTATCCCAACGCTCTTCCAGAGCTTCTCCATTGTTTAATGGCAAAACCTGTCTGCTCGCTTGGGGTCACCTCATGCGCGGAGTTTTTTTCCATTAAAAAAACAAAATACCTGGAGAAAAAATGATTTAGAGCAACTTTGGGGTGGTAATTATTATTATTATTATTCTCTGCTTAATGCGAGAACAATATGGAACTCAAAGGAAGGCATGGAAATCATCCTGTGGTCCTTAAAAGGTTTTTGTGACAGAATCTTGGAATTATTTGGGTTGGAAATTACCTCCAAGACCATCAAGTCCAAGCTGTTACTGACCCAAGGTCATTCCCTGTTTTCCTGTCCCTTGTTCCCTGGGACCAGAGCCTGTGGTTGCCCCATCCTTGGAATTGTTTTTGAATAAAATATGGTTCATGAATTTCTGGGTTTTATTCAGAATTTTTTATTTCAAATTCTTTTTCATTGGGAAAAAACCTGAAGGGGCATAAACCTCCAGTATTTGCCCTTGAACTGATGATACCAAGGACACAAATATCTTGACTGAGATGTTTGAATGTGATGTCATTTCATAATTGTGAGGTGCCTAAATCCAGCTCTGTGCCTTTAATCTACTGGATCATCAATAGGATTTGCATGGACTTGCTCCCTGGAAGCTTGAAAATATTATTGTTCAAAAGCCCCTGCCCCCCAAAGGCTGAGAACCCCACCTCAACATTTAGGGATCACCTTTGACGTGGAGTCTGCAATATTAAAATGGCCCACCCATAAACGAGGCAAGAAGGAGCCTTTGTGTCGCACGTTCCAAATTCCTGATTGTTCCTTCACCCCAGAAATTTCCAGCTCAGCCCTTTTTGGGATTTATGACTTGTGTATCATAGAAGCTCATGAATTCCTAAGAACACGAGGCAATAATTCAAAGCATTGCATCACATTTTGACTTTTGCACCAGAGGATCCATTTTTTCCTAAAAAATCCCATGTTTCCTCAGGCCCATTCAAGGCTCTCAGGTGCCACCTTTGTCCAGAAAACATCGGACCCTCAACACTTGGGAAAAGTCTCTTCAGGACCTCCAATCCCTTTGTGGTTTTCGTTAACTTCATGAATTCATTCCATGTTTATCTCCCAAACCCAAACAAGCATCAGGAAGACAAAGGTTCCTCTCGGTCTCCTCCACGGAACTCTGTGGACATGGCCAAAATTAAGGATTTCACTGTTTTTCCTGCTTAGAACTAAATTCTGGTGGAATTTGTGATTCCGATGAACCCATGAGCCACTCTCCAGGTATTCAGTTCATACCAAGAGGAGCTGGCTTGGTGATTCCCGATGTAATTCCAAGGAAGTGACAGGAATAATGCAGGGTGTTAATCTCCCCCCAGTTCGTCACAAGATGAAAGAATTCTCTATAATCTCAGGTGATGCTTAGATCATTATTACAAACAAATTTGAAAGGCTTCATAAAAGCCAATAATGAACCCAACAATTTCATCATCCTGATGGTTGCATGAATTTGAAATTGGGGCGGGCAAGAGATGCTGATCTGGTACCTCCAGCTGATATAAAAGCTCCTCTCTCTCCTCACTCCTCCAAACGCTTCCCTTGACTTCTTGGAGACTTGGGTAAGTCTGAATCTTCTCTGTTGCTCTTGGTGTATTTTTTATTGTTGGTTTCAACTCCAGTTGATGTCCAACATCCTTTCTGTTGGGTGAATCTGCGTGGACTTGGGAAAGATCAAGGACCTTTCTGTCTTTTTGGTGTGTGGAGTTCTTGGTGTCAGGAACTCCAGACCTTGGGGCAACCGGACAGTGCTCTGGGTCAACTGAGGTGGCTGGATCCCCTCCCCTATACAGCCAAGCTGGGAGAGCTGGGAATGTTCAGCCAGGAGGAGAGGAGGTTCTGGGGAGACCTCAGGATCTGCAGGGGTTCCAGGGAAGCTGGAGAGGGACTTCCCTCAGGAGCTGCAGGGACAGGGCACAGGAAATGGGGTCAGACCGAGAGGGGAAATTTAGGTTGGATATTGGGAAGAAATATTTCCCTGTGAAGGTGAGGAGGCCCCCATGCTGGATATTCCAAGGATTCTCCAGCCCTGGGAGTGTAGAGAGTCGGTTGGGACGAGGCTTGGAGCAACCTGGAATAGTGGGAGCTGTCCCTGCCCATGGAGGGGCTGGGACTGGATGATCTTAAGGGTCTCTTCCAAACCAGGCAATTCCAAGGTTCTCTGTTTAGCTCTAAATAACCCTGCAAAGAGCTGAGAGTTGGATTTGAGCCTTTTGAGTCACTTCCAGCTTGAGGAAGCCTGTAATTCTCTGATCCTCATTTTGATACGTTTAACCCATCTCAACATTTGCATAAAAGGTTCAGGGTTTGATGAGGGTGCAACCCTTGCAGTCGTTCACACATGATAAAGCCATTTGTGTCTTGCTACCACAAATCCTCAGGCTCTCCTTCACCTTCTTGCTTTCAAGTTCCTCCTCAGAACTCTGTTAAGGATTTAAAGAACATCCTTGGAGATTTGTTCTTTATTTTCTTGTCAAATGCCTTTCTGGGAAAGCCAGGAGCTCACAATCCTATAATCTGTTGTTCCCTTGACTCTCAGCAAAATTGGGATGAGTGGGAAGATGAAGCTACTGTAATTAAGTTCTCTATAAGCTCCATCTCATGCAAACCTGCTGAACCCAAATCTGAGTTTTCCTAATGACTCATCCAATGACCTTGGACAAAGTCACTTTGCTCTCTCTGCTTTTGCTTCCCAGATTTCAGTTTAATGTGGAGAAATCATTCATAGTTTTCTGCAGGATGATACAAGGGGACAAGGTTTTTAGGACATTTCCCACTTGCTCTTGTGTGTGGACACCCTTTAGAAAATTTTTGAAAAATTGTGAAAAAATTTTGAAAATGCTTTCTGAAAAAAAGAGAGCATCGAGATTGCAAAGTACTCAGAACACTCTACTTGCTATTTTAATTTAAATTGCTAATTTTTAACTCCTTGCCTTCTTTTTTAGCCTGTGTTGACCTCCAACCCCTACAAGATGTCCTGCTACGACCTGTACCCCTCCGCTGCCTGCGGCGCCCTCCGGCCCCAGCCCCTGGCTGACAGCGGGAACGAGCCGTGCGTCCGCCAGTGCCCCGACTCCACCACCGTGATCCAGCCTCCCGCCGTGGTGGTCACCTTCCCCGGCCCCATCCTCAGCTCCTTCCCCCAGGATTCTGTGGTGGGATCTGCTGGAGCTCCCGTCCTCGCTGCCTCTGGCACCTCCCTGGGCTATGGGGGCTACGGATCCCTGGGCTATGGGGGTCTCTATGGATATGGGGGTTATGGCTCCCTGGGCTATGGGGGTTTGTATGGATATGGGGGTTATGGATCCCTGGGCTACGGGGGTCTGTGGGGCTATGGGGGTCTGGGGTCCTGTGGGGGCTACCGGGGTCTGTATGGCTCTGGCAGACTCTTTGGCTCTGGCTATTGCAGCCCCTACTCCTCCTGGTACGGCCGCTATGGCCGTGGCTACTGGGGCTCCTGCTAAACCCTACGGAAACATCCCTGAGTAAGGAATCGCCAGCAACGGAGAGATACAATCCTGGCCCCAGAGGAGGTGTTGCGACCATGGCCACCCCACTCAAGTGGAGCTGGAAGCATACAACTCCTCCTTGATTCATTCACCTTCTACTTGTTTTCTTCTGGGCTTTTTACTTGACTGTGTGTATGTAATATGTGGGATGAAAAAATAGTTTATCTTCTTCTAAAATGCAACTTCACTGTCCAACTGGAGAAGAGCAACCCTGGAAGGAGTTGCCTGTGATCTCATGTTCTTCATACTCTGCAATGTTTTTCTGTGAACGCTTTTTTCTCATTAAAGTGATTCTGTTCTGCAAAACAAAAAACCAAACGAATTTTTAGTTTCAATTTCTCTGGCTGTGGGTTTGCCACACTTCTCTCTGTACAGGGTGTGGGGAAATACAGATCCTTACAATAGGCTGAGATTAAGACTTCAAAACCACCGGGAATGTCTTAGCTGGGAGTGAAGTCAGCCATTGTTCCTTGATCCAGATTTTGGGAGCAGGAATGATAACATTACAGAGTTATGGACTCATGGAATGGGTTGGATTGAAAGGACCCCAAAGATCTTCTCCTTCCACCCCCCATCATGGGCAGGGACACCTCCTGCTAGACCTGGTTGCTCCAGCCTGGCATTGGACACTTCCAGGGATGGGGCAACCAGAGATTCCCAGGAAAACCTGTGCCAGGGCCTATCCACCCTCACAGGGAAAGATTTGTTCCCAATATCCACCCTAAATTTGCCCTCTGTCAGTTTGGATCCATTCTCCCTTGTCCTGTTACTCCAGTTCCCAATGAGAAGTCCCTCTCCAGCTTCCCTGTAGATCCTGGAAGGTGGAATCTCACTCAAGGAAGAAGAAGGTTGGATTTGCTCACAAGTTAAGGCATTTTCTATGTTTTAATTTTTCCAGGTACCATTTTCCTATGTTCTCTCTGCTCCAGCTTTTCTTGGTGGTGTGAATGAATCCTTGAAGAACTGTTTTTCTGTCAAAAGTCATCCAACACCTTACACTTCATGATTATTCAGAAAAATTTCAGATTTCAAAGCTCCACTCTGTGGCCCAGAAAACTTTATTTAAATATTTGTCAGGAAATTGATTTAACTTTTTGCCTAGGTTGTTCCTGAGGACAGAATTTAAGTATTTGAGGAAATATTTGAGTCAGAACATGTAGCTCAAAGAGATGAAAGCTTTACCTGGAAGAAATTCATATGGAAATTTAATTTTCCCTGTTTTTTTTTGGGCAGGACATTTATCTCCATGGTTTAGGGACAGGTTGGATGAACCCTGAGCCACCTGGGCCAGTGGGAGGTGTTCCTGCCTGTGGCAGGGTGTGGAATGAGATGAGCTTTAAGATCCCTCCCAACCCAAACTGCTGGGGAAGGATGAAAGTTTGACAAGAACGTCTCACAGATATGTGTGCTTAGCAGAAAGATTTTTAAATGTAGAATCTGAAGAAGGAATGGAGATGGAAGCAAGTTTTGATATAGAAAAAAGAATTGCTGAGCCAGTCTTACTGGATAACTGAGAAGGCAAAGGGTGTGTGAGTTAGAAGGGGATTTTATTACTTAGAACAAAGGATAAACCCACTCCAAACAAGATGTTTTTACCAAGCAGAAAGATAGCAGAGACAAACAAGTCAGCAGATGTTGTAAGTAGAAAAAAGGTCTCAGAGTTTTCCACTGCAAGAAAACTGAAAACAACTTCTAGCTTAAACTGTAATGAACTAACTTTTAGTGATTGGAGAACAGTAACATTAATATGGTAATTCTAGCAGCTATAGGCTGTAGATAAAAGTTAAGGCATAGATTGGTTCTACTGTATTAAGATGCTCAGCAAAGAAAAATATATAATGCAATGTAACCAAAACTAATTAATTATAAAATATATAATGCATTGTAACCAAAACTAAGGGTCTCCAGGCCTGCCTGCAGCTGGAGCTGACAGCTGTAGGCACAGGCTCTGTCATCTACAACCCTGGACTGCTGAAATGTCTTGGATGGAATAAACAGCATTTTGGAGAGCTGCCAGGAGTCCCCCCATCCCTCTTTTCGGCCCTTACACCAAACATTCCATGATTCCAGGATATTTTAGGTTATTACTGACACCTGCACAGGTGAGGCTTCTCCAAAGGCAAATAGCAATGGTGAGAACAGGAAAAAAGACCACCAGAACATGGCAACTTTGATTCAATAAAGTTTTATTGAAAGCAAGCAATGCAATGCGTTTGCAGAGTCTCCAAGAAGCAGGAAGCTCTTCTCCAGCCAAAGGCACATTCACATGTGGCTGATTCGGGGTTCTCTTCCAAATCCCAGATGTTGATGTGAACAAACAGGACCCACTTTGAGCCCTTTTGTTCCATATTTACCCCAGAGAGCACAGAAATGGGGCGGGAGAAGCATTAAGGCGGAAGCTGAAAGAGCAGAAATCCAAAAGAGGCTGAACAGCTACAAATCCGTGGTGTTGAGATGGAGCAGCAGTAGTTCCAAGCTCTTTGGCTGTGAAACCATCACATTTCCTCTGTTGACAAGACCTCTCTTGGGATTCTTCCTTCGGGTTTAGCAGGAGCCGCAGCTGCCACGGCGGTAGCGGCCGAAGCGGGAGGACCGAGAGCCGCAGGAGCCAAAGGATCTCCCAAAGCCATACAGACCCCGGTAACCCAGGGAGGAGCCCCCACAGGAACCCAGACCCCCAAAGCCCAGCGAGGAGCCCCCATAGCCCCACAGACCCCCATAGCCCAGGGAGCCGTAACCCCCATAGCCCCCAAAGCCAAATCCCCCATAACCCCCAGAGCCAAATCCTCCATAGGCCCCGGAGGCCCCAGAGGCGGCGAGGACGGGAGCTCCAGCAGATCCCACCACAGAATCCTGAGGGAAGGAGCTGAGGATGGGGCCGGGGAAGGTGACCACCACGGCGGGAGGCTGGATCACGGTGGTAGAGTCGGGGCACTGGCGGACGCACGGCTCGTTCCCGCTGTCAGCCAGGGGCTGGGGCCGGAGGACGCCGCCAGCACCGATGAGGCCGGAGCCACCAAAGAGGCCGGAGCCACCGAAGAGGCCAGAGCCACCAATGAGGCCGGAGCCACCCATGGAGCACAGGTCATAGCAGGACATCTTGCAGGGGTGGAAGTTAATCTGTGGAAAGTGTTAATTTGTATTAATTTTAAAGGAATAACAAACTTCAGGCTGAAGCAGTCCTAATGGTATCAGTAATAAATCTGGGATGTAAATGTGTTTCCTCTTCTTGTTTTTCCTATGGCTGTGAACTCCAAGCTACTCTTGACTTCACTGCAACACAGTCTGTACTCCTCAGTTGTATCTTTGAATTTCCAAACTAGATAATTTCATCAGCATTACATTACTCTTAGCTGATGATTTCTACTCAGATTTTATCTTTCCTGTTGCAAACTCAGCAAAACTCTGAGTTTTGTGGCTACCAAATGTAGCCACATATACAGGTTATTCATCTCCTAAAATACAGACAAAGAATCCTTTGGAGTGGTAAATAATACAAGTTTGGGGTTCAGCACCACTCAATGAATCTCTCTCTTAAAAGACATAGATATAAATGAGAAATTAGGCACCAAATATCCTACAGAGCAGCAGCAGCCTGACCCCAACCAGATTTCTTGACTGGAAGCTCAGTTTAGAGAAGTTCGAGACAAAAGTGTCTTACCTGGTTCACGAAGGCAGAACAGGTGAGAGAAGTGGATGGAAGGACCTGGTGCAGAGGCCTTTTATAGAGCTCCCTGCTTGCCCACAGGGCACTGGGCACCTGATGCGCCAGCTCATAATTAGGTCCCAACCCCAAATTGCAGGCCACATAATTCCCCAAAGTGCCGAAATTATCTTTGCTTATTGCTGGTGCACTCCAAACCCACACATAGCGTGAGCTGCACATTCCACCCCAGACCTCTATTGTCTCCAGGCTTTATGTGGTGAATTATTTTTTATGATCCCATTGCTTTCCTTAGCGTTAGGGGAGGAAATAAAGCTGACTTGATTTATTTATGAGTCCCTCATAATTAGGGTGATTGAAGGACACTCATGGTTTTGTCCAGGCAAAGGTCCCTGAGTGAGATCAACAGGAGACGCGGAGACAATGGAGCTTCTTTTAGGGACTCAAATGAGGACTGGGGACAAAGAACAAAGGGAAAACTTTGGTTCTGTAGGCTCAGCATTTCTCCCTCCACCCACTCACGGCAAGGCAAACACAACAGTCAGGAGCATCTTTGAATGGATTTTATACCATAAAATGCTATCATGGAATGGTTTGGGTTAAAAAAGACTTTAAAGATCATCCAGAGGCACCTTCCATGGACCAGGGTGCTCCAAGCCTCCTCCATCCAGGCTTTGGACACTTCCAGAGGTGGGGAATCCCTGGAATATCCTGTGCCAGGGTCTCCCCACCCTCACAGGGAGCAATTCCTGCCCGATATCCTATCTAAACCTCCTCTCTGTCAGTTTGAATCCAATCCCTCTTTCCTGCCAATTCAACCCTCAGAAGAAGTCTCTCCCCATGTTCCTTTGTAAACTCTCCTCTTGCTCTCTTTCAATCCCTAGAAACAGAGAAATACTTCACCTGGCAGGCACAATTCCATGGAAATTGAGTTTTTTGAGTTGTTTTATCAAGCTTTCCTTTCCTTTCTCATGCTTTCTCCTCCTACTTTTACATGTTAGAGACACAACATTCTGTGTATTAAATAAAGAAAAATATATTTTATTCTTAAGGTCAAAGACAGGAAGGTCAATTTTGTAAACCAAGAGCTGATTATGGGAGAAACTCAAGTGGCCTCAATTTATGCATTTTAATGAGATAATCTTATAATTGTGGGGTGTTTACACTCAGGCACAGATTTTATATAACTCTGAAAGAGTAGGAATAAGTCAGTAATGGATGTTCAAGAGGTGCTTGAAAATCCCTTGGAATGTTCTTGTAAAACTTCAACGTGAATTTTTTTTCCAGGATAATGGCTCAGGAACTCCCCATGTGTATCTTCAGATTTGAAAAAGCTCATAATTTATAAATAATACATGGTGTGAAGATAACCATGTGGGTGATTATGATAACGATGATAATGATAGAGTAGGAAGATCATGGTGTAAACAGAGAGAGAAACCTCAGCAAATCCAACATTTGCTTTTCCCAGGAGATTCTCACATTGTAATTGCTCTGTGCTGAAAGACACAACAAGGATGGCATTAGCTGCAAGATCCTCTCTAAAAACAAAAGGATTTTATTGCCACTACAGCTAAATTCGGGATTTCTTCTATATAGAATCATGGAATGGTTTAAAATTGGCAGGGACCTCAAAGACCCTCTTGTTCCAACCCCTGTCATGGACAGGGACAGCTTTGACTGTCCCAGGTTGATCCAAACCAGCCTTGAACACTTCTAGAGTTGGAACCACCTAGATAAAACATAAGTTTGATTACTATTTCAATGTACTCTCTGATTATTTTGAGTTTTCCACTCTAATCCTTAAAATCATAAATATCTCTCCCTTCAGAACTAAACTCAGGTTTAAACTGTGGCTTAAGTGTTGGAAAAAACATAAGACTTTTCTGGATATTTGTGTCCCCAAACCATTCTAAGAGTTTCATAATTTCTGTAAATGTCTGAGCATAATTGTCTTATAAGACAGGACAAAAATATTTGCATGTAAATGGCTCAGTACATGGTGTCACCCCAGAAAACTGCCACGAATTCATGAATCATGTTTTAGGATGAAAGATGCACCAATTCCACCCATCAGCGTTCCGGATCAAAGGACCTCGCGTGACGTAAGGCGCCATTTGAAATCAAGAATAAACACAAAGAGCGGCAATTTCATCACTTTGAGGAGCAATCAATACAAAGAAATGTTCTGTGTCAACTAATGAGCTCCTGTGAGCCCTGAGGCAAGTCTGAACTGTATAAAAGCCGTCTCCACTTGGGGTTCTCCCAAACATCTTCCCTTCACTCGTTCTTCTCAACGACTTGGTAAGTCTGGAGCTGCTCTTTGCTGCTTCTGGAATTGCTCTTTGCTGCTTTTGGAATCTCTCTTTGCTCTACAATTCATCTGGGGTGTTCTCTTCCATTGGGAACTCATAGGCAAAATTTTAGGTGAAGAGATAAACCTTGCAAAAACTTTATGGAAGGCTGCTCTCTGCTTTCGAGGCTGGAGTTCTGTTCCAAACCAAACCAAAAATTTCTTATTAGAAAATTCACTTGGATGTTGGGTCACCTACACCAGTTGTATCCATAATGTGAAAGGTTCAGTGTTTTTTCCTATCCTCTGTTTGGTTAAATGGGCAACTGGAAATTATTTGGAAAGTTTAAATCTTCCTATTTCACAGGGAAATGTTGAGTTAGAGGCAAACCTGCCATTAGATGCAGCTTGTTCTATTCCAAATCAAGTGAAATGCTTTTAATTCAAGATAAATGGGCATGAACACCCCAAGAGACTGGCTTGGAGTAGGACAAAGAGAAGAATTGAGAACTGCTTAAAACGCTCTGTATTAGATTTATTTAAGATTAAAAGGGATCTTGGAGGGAACTTAAACAGCTGAAATGTGGAGTGCTGGATTTCTCCAAGTTAATGAGGGCAAATGCTTTGGTGTGAGAAATTTTCAAGAGTTTGTGGCCCAAAATCAAAATTCTGGGGTGTTAAGCTCATTGTAGGGATCTCAAAGCCCTGATTCAATGTTTGGAAATTTGGGACAACCATCTTTGCAATTCCCTTGTAATGGTCTCATCCAAGAAGCTACTGAGCAAATCTGAACAGACAATGAGTTATAATCCCTGTTTAGACAAGGATCAGCACAAAGGAGATCAGTGGGAATGAGGAGCCGGAGTCATGAAATCCTGAATAACAACACACTCTACTCCTGGAGCAGAGTCCCACTCCTTGTTGATCCCCTGACTCATCAAAGTGCCCCAGCAAATCATTTTTGTTCTTACAATTTAAGAACAAATAATTGTTCTTATCCAATTTTCATCTTTAAGAGACATGGGGAAATTCCAGTGCTTCAAAACTCTCCTGCCTGGGGAAAAGCAGCCAGCTCCAGAGTATTTTTCTCTTTGTAAATAACATCTTGTAATTGCTCCAATCAACTCTTGCAGATCAACCTCCACCCGTGCAAGATGTCCTGCTATGACCTGTGCTCCATGGGCGGCTCCGGCCTCATTGGTGGCTCTGGCCTCTTCGGTGGCTCCGGCCTCTTTGGTGGCTCCGGCCTCATCGGTGCTGGCGGCGTCCTCCAGCCCCAGCCCCTGGCTGACAGCGGGAACGAGCCGTGCGTCCGCCAGTGCCCCGACTCCACCACCGTGATCCAGCCTCCCGCCGTGGTGGTCACCTTCCCCGGCCCCATCCTCAGCTCCTTCCCTCAGGATTCTGTGGTGGGATCTGCTGGAGCTCCCGTCCTCGCCGCCTCTGGGGCCTCCGGGGCCTATGGAGGATTTGGCTCTGGGGGTTATGGGGGATTTGGCTTTGGTGGCTATGGGGGTTACGGCTCCCTGGGCTATGGGGGTCTGTGGGGCTATGGGGGCTCCTCGCTGGGCTTTGGGGGTCTGGGTTCCTGTGGGGGCTCCTCCCTGGGTTACCGGGGTCTGTATGGCTTTGGGAGATCCTTTGGCTCCTGCGGCTCTCGGTCCTCCCGCTTCGGCCGCTACCGCCGTGGCAGCTGCGGCTCCTGCTAAACCCAAAGGAAAAATCCCTCAACTCGGCAAACAACACCAGTGGATCCTCACCTGAGCTCCTGAGGATGGGGCAGAGTGTCAGAACTTCACTTCAGACCATGGAGACAGAACTCCTCTAGAAATTCTCCTTTTTGTTTCCTCCTTCCATTTTTCGGTCTCCTCTTCCCCGCCCCTACCACTGGCCAAATGTGCGGCTCCCCCATCCGCTGGCTTCTCCCTGAAACTGCTGCCTCCTGCCACAAGGCTGAGGGAGCAGCTCTAGTGAGGAGTAACCTGCTTGTCTTTGCCTCCCGTGTCCTTGTCCAATGCCATCTTCCCTGCCCTTGCAATAAAAAATCCTGCATCCAACACCTGTCTTTGTTTTTTCTGAAAATTCAAGTTTTCCAGAGTGGGATTCCTCCCTGTCAGAACCAGACTGAGATTCTTCAGGTCAGACTTGCAGCTGAGAGTCCTCTCTGCCTCACACTGATTATTCCAGTTGTCAGAGTTCCAGTAGTTATTCCAACTATTTCCATCCAGTTTGGTGCTGGGATAGGGAAAAGTCATGTCCCCAAGGCTGCCAGAGCTCAAGGACAGTGGTCTCAGGCACAGGGTGGGATTCCTGGGGTGCCTGTGCAGGGCCAGGAGTTGGACTCAATCCCTGTGTGGCCCTTCCAACCCAGAATATTCCACAGTTTTTTTTTAAGTTGTTAATTTAGTGCTGGAATTCCTTTTGATTTTACATCTTCCAGGCAATGTATTAGGAATCATCCAACTGCCTTCAAAGACAGAGCTAAAAAATACCCCCTGAAGTTCTGCCAAAGCACGTTCTGAAAAGGAATGATAGGAGGAAGGAGAACAAAGGGAAACAATTTTTGAGATAGGTATCTGATGAGCAAAGATGAGGCACTACGTTCTCTTTTTTCGTTAATCACTGCCGTGATAAAGTTGCCTCGGGGAAGGTTTGGCTGAACCTGTCAACAGGTGAGGCAAAAAGAACATGGACTGATGCATTAGAGAGGATTTACCTCTTCCTTCACTGGGACTCTCTCAAAGAAATTATCTTGATCCATGTCAAGGAACAGCAAATCTTATTTTTCACAGGTAATTTCAATATTCTTTCTTGTATTGGACTGGATCTGTCAGATGGCCGTAAGTAATAAATTGAAATCAAAATTAGTCCATGGTACCTGTGAATGCTGCTTTTATTTTCACAAAACAAAACTTAATTTTTATGGGTAAAAAACCACTTATTTGAGAATATTTTCACTAAAAAAAACACAGAATTGTTTAGGTTGGAAAAGACCTCTGAGATCATTCAAGCTGGATCCCCACCTGGTCACCAAGCCCAACATCCAGGAGTTCCTTGGACATCTCAAGGGATGAGAATTCCAAAACTTCCTGAGCCCCTTCCAAGGTCTGACTGCCCTTTCCAGGAGGAAATTCCCATGTCCAACCTGAACATCCCCTGCTGCATCTCCAAATTTCTCCCCTGGCATGTTCTCCTCTCTCTCCTTATTTCATCCTCCCTGTCTCCTTTCCTCTCATCCAGCTCCTGGAACAACTTTCCAAAACGCCGATGCTTTTCTCTCTGTTTCTCTTCTGATCTTTGCTTCCACCCACAGCCACCAAGAGGTGCTTGGGTATAAATCATGAGCCCAGCCGAACACCTGAGCTGTGACTGCCAAATTTCACCTGATCCTCTCAGCCTGGCCGTGCCAGGCAGGGAGCAGCTTAATTAACTGTTGTGTCAGACAAGTGCTCAGCCCAAGATAACGCCCCAGAAGAAAGCCATTAACACTTAGGGAGCAATGATTACACAGCTTTAATTTGGGCTGGAAGCCTGCTCAGAGTGAGCTCATGTCTGATTGCAAAACCCAGCAAAGGGCTGACCTTTCTCTCAGTGTCTACTCAGGAGTTACGGGGTGGAGGGAGTTCACCCCATTCGTTACTCAAGGATCCCGAAAAACCTCTAATTATTCATCTCCGTTCCTGACATTGGCACATGTTTTGGGAGCCTTGATAACAGGAAGCTGAGTGGCACTGAGCAGGAGGGAATCAGAGTTTCAGACTGGAAAAACGGGGTGGCTGAACTGCTGGGAGCAGCAGTAACAGAGTGACCATCATGGGACAGGGCAGAGCTGGGTAACTGCTGACTGTGGGGAAAGGAGGTGGTGCAATGGCAAGGAAACTTTCCTGTGCCACCTTCCAGGAGCCACCTCAGCATCCCAGGAACCAGGAAAACTCCTACAACATCATTGAGTCCAATCTAGGACTGATCTCCATATTGTTAACCAGCCCAGGGCACTGAAGATCTCATGCAGCGGAACCATCTGAGACAACATTTGTTTCAGTGACCATATTCCAAGCAGAGCCTCAGACCTCTCAATGGTTAAAATAATTTAATCACAGTGCATAAATAGAATTGCAGCACCAGATGGCGCCTCCAAGGAAGGACAAACTAAGGTCACGTTGGGATTTTGTACCCTCAAAGCCTGGAGACATCAGTTCCTGCTGTGACCATGAGTGTGCCAGAGGTCCCTGTGACCTTTACATGCTCTGGAGTGAATACACTGAAAACATGAAGCACCAAGAGTCATCGTAAAAGAAGCAGAAGCTGTAAAACCAAGGGAAAGGGCACACCCAATTTCCCTTTCACTGGAAACATGCCCCTGCCTGTCTGACAGAGTGAATCCAGGAAAATAGATTGGAATTAATCCTGAGTAAAACAAGGGGTAGAAAATGAAGTGATACGAACAAAGCAGAAATCACCTGAACTCTCAATGAGAAAAAAACTGTATGATGCCATGTGATGAAAAATGGAGGAATCAGAATAAACCCTCAAGGTGATGAGGGAACAAAATTCCAGAAAAATATGCAGAGAGACAGGAATTGGATGCAGGAAAACTTTATTGCACCAAGAAGGGCAGGAAAGGCAGGAACGGGCATAGTGGGCAGGCCAGAGGAAGGCCGGGTGTCACGGGCTGCAGGAGGCCAGGGCAGCTTGTGCAGAGCTCAAGGTGTCCATGATGGGCTGAGGTGGCGCCAGGGCCTTTGGGGCTGCTGCTGGTGGCTCTAGCAGGGCCCGCAGGTGTTCCAGAGCTTCTTGCTGTAGCGGGGAAGGGCACAAGGGCTGCAGGCGGGAGCAGCGTAGGCTCTGCCAAAGGTGCAGAGGCCCCCCGAGGCCTGGGTGGCGCCGGTGCCATAGAGGCCGCCCAGCCCCAGGGAGCCGCCAAAGGCCGGTGCTCCGGAGGAGCCCACCACGGCCTGCTGGGGGAAGGAGCTGAGGATGGGGCCGGGGAAGGTGACCACCACGGGCGGGGGCTGGATGAAGGCAGACGAGTCGGGGCACTGGCGGGCGCACAGCTCGTTGCAGCTCTCAGCGATGGGCTGGGGCACAGCCACGCTGGTCCTGGGCACTGGGCACAGCTCAGCGCTGGTCCTGGGTGGGCACAGGTCGTAGCAGGACATCTTGGAGTGGGATGCGAGGGTGCTCTGCAAGAGAGGGCAGCCATGGCAGGAGAGCAGCCCAGGGCAGCAGTGTCTGAGCCACAGGGGCCGGGGCTGGAGCAGAGAGCCACCAGCAGAAGTGCTGGCACACTTACCCTTGTTCCTGAGGAGGAGAAGGTGGCCAGGGCACTGCTTGCTCCACTCTGGCCCAGGCAGGGCTTTTATAGCAACCATGGGGATTGCTCAGCTCCATCAAGGCCAATCTGCACAGGGGACACTCCCTGCTGCTGCTGCTGCTGACACCAGGGCTGTGTGGCCCCTGCCCCTCCCTGAGTCAACATCCCCCCAAGTGCCAGCCCAGCACATCCCGCTGCCCAAGTGATCTTGTCCTTCCTGCCACGTCAGATCCTTGATAGCCAGGAGGGCACCAAGGGCTCCAGGATCACATTTAATGGTCCAAAGGGGTGGGGCCGGTATGGAATCAGCCTGGCCCAGATGGTCATCTCTGCTCTTTGGCCTAAGATGATCAGGCCTGACAGGAGAAGTCTTTGCTCTCAGTCTCATGGAAGCCCTTGGGTAATGACTGCTGGAAGATGGCGTGTGGTTCTGCTGGGATTTCCTGTGATAAAGAGATGTTCTCCATCTTGAGAGCCTCTGCCATTCCTGACCCACACACTCCAGTCCCAGACAGGTGTCCCTCTAACCTAAGTGCCGTCCCAGCTATCAAGGATCTGACATGGCAGGAAGGACAACATCACTTGGGCAGCAGAATGTGCTGGGCTGGCACTTGGGGGGATGCTGACTCAAGGAGGGGCAGGGGCCACACAGCCCTGGTGTCAGCAGCAGCAGCAGCAGCAGCAGCAGGGAGTGTCCCCTGTGCAGATTGGCCTTGATGGAGCTGAGCAATGCCGGGGCTGCTATAAAAGCCCTGCCTGGGCCAGAGTGGAACAAGCAGTGCCCTGGCCACCTTCTCCTCCTCAGGAACAAGGGTAAGTGTGCCAGCACTTCTGCTGGTGACTCCCTGCCCCAGCCCCAGCCCCTGTGGCTCAGGCGCTGCTGCCCTGAGCTGCTCTCCTGCCATGGCTGCCCTCTCTTGCAGAGCACCCTCGCATCCCACTCCAAGATGTCCTGCTACGACCTGTGCCCACCCAGGACCAGCGCTGAGCTGTGCCCAGTGCCCAGGACCAGCGTGGCTGTGCCCCAGCCCATCGCTGAGAGCTGCAACGAGCTGTGCGCCCGCCAGTGCCCCGACTCGTCTGCCTTCATCCAGCCCCCGCCCGTGGTGGTCACCTTCCCCGGCCCCATCCTCAGCTCCTTCCCCCAGCAGGCCGTGGTGGGCTCCTCCGGAGCACCGGCCTTTGGCGGCTCCCTGGGGCTGGGCGGCCTCTATGGCGTCGGCGCCACCCAGGCCTCGGGGGGCCTCTGCACCTTTGGCAGAGCCTACGCTGCTCCCGCCTGCAGCCCTTGTGCCCTGCCCCGCTACAGCAAGAAGCTCTGGGACACCTGTGGATCCTGCTAGATCCACCAGCAACAGCCCCAAAGGCCCTGGCGCTGCCTCAGCCCAGCATGGAGAAATTGAGCTCTGCACAAGCTGCCCTGGCCTCCTGCAGCCCGTGACTCCCCACCTTCCTCTGGCCTGCCCACTATGCCCCTTCCTGCCTTTCCTGCCCTTCTTGGTATAATAAAGTTTTCCTGCATCCAATTCCTGTCTCTTTGCCTCCTTTCCTAAATCATGTAAGTCTGCGGACAGGAGGAGTTCCAAGAGTGGGAGGGGAAATGTTGTTGGGGATTGTCAGATCAATGGAAGACTGAAGGGGAAGGTGAGGGACATGAGGAATGGGGAGAGAGGACAGCAATGTGGGCAAGAAAATGGGACTAAAATGGAGTCACATTCAAAAGATATCTAATGTTGGGAAGAAGCTTGGTTAGAAAAAGGAGGAGAAGGAGGAGAAAGAGGAGAAGGAGGAGATGGAGGAGAAGGAGGAGCAGGAGGAGAAGAAGGAGAAGGGGAAGGTGAAGTGGGATGGAGGGAGGAAGAAGAAGAAAGAGGAGAAGAAGGATAAGAAGAGGAAAGAGAATGAAAAGAAGAAAGACAAGAGGAAGTAGAAGAAAGAGAAGAAGAAAGAGAAGACGGGAAACCAGGATTTGGACAAATATAAAGATGAGAGAGTAAGACGTTGCAGGGAGAGGAGAAGGATTCAATGACAATGAAATTTAATGTTCAGGGAAGAGTAATGGCGAAGTCTCTCTTTAACTTCAGTGGCAGATCCTTTAGCAGAGCCATGGTTGCACAGAGGGGCAGGTGTTCTGGTAGCCTTTGCCCTGGAATGGCTCCAAGCTCTGTCACCAACCCCACCACTCGCCAACACAACTGCACGTGTGTAAGAGCGCCTGGTCCCAAGGCCAGCAAGTTGGAGGATCTATCTGTCTTAAGGCAGAATGCCCAGAATGCCTTGTCCTTGTGCTTGTCCTTCTCATTCTCCTTCACCTTCTCCTTCTCCTTCATCTTTTCCTCCCCATTCTCCTTCTTCTCCTTCTCCTCCTACTCCTCCGTCTAATTCTTTTCCTGTGTCTTATTCTCCTTCTCCTAGTTCTCTCTCTCCTAAGATCTCTGGCTCCCAAAATTCTCCTTCGTGTCCTTCCAATTCCATTCTGACTTCAATTTCATCTACACTTCAACCTCTGTGACCCACCGCATCTTCGGTTTAACCTTCCCGTGCTCTTAGGTTTTCAATTCCCACTGGCGACCCCAGCATCACCAATTCCCCTCCCACACTTGGAACAGCCCCAGTCCAAGGGACATTCATTACTCCAGAAAAGGAGGCAAAGAAACAGGAATTGGATGCAGGAAAACTTTATTGAACCAAGAAGGGCAGGTGAGGCAGGGAGAGGGAGGATGGTGAGGCCGGAGGCAGGCCTGGTGTCACTCACTGCAAAAGGCCAGGGCAGCTTGTGCAGAGCTCCAGTTCTCCATGCTGGGCTGAGGCGGTGCCGGGGCCTTTGGGGCTGTTGCTGGTGGCTCTAGCAGGGCCCGCAGGTGTCCCAGAGCTTCTTGCTGTAGCGGGGCAGGGCGCAAGGGCTGCAGGCGGGAGCAGCGTAGGCTCTGCCAAAGGTGCAGAGGCCCCCCGAGGCCTGGGTGGCGCCGGCGCCATAGAGGCCGCCCAGGCCCAGGGAGCCGCCAAAGGCCGGTGCTCCGGAGGAGCCCACCACGGCCTGCTGGGGGAAGGAGCTGAGGATGGGGCCGGGGAAGGTGACCACCACAGGCGGGGGCTGGATGAAGGCAGACGAGTCGGGGCACTGGCGGGCGCACAGCTCGTTGCAGCTCTCAGCGATGGGCTGGGGCACAGCCACGCTGGTCCTGGGCACTGGGCACAGGTCAGCGGTGGTCCTGGGTGGGCACAGGTCGTAGCAGGACATCTTGGAGTGGGATGCGAGGGTGCTCTGCAAGAGAGGGCAGCCATGGCAGGAGAGCAGCCCAGGGCAGCAGCGCCTGAGCCACAGGGGCCAGGGCTGGAGCAGGGAGTCGCCAGCAGAAGCGCTGGCACACTTACCCTTGTTCCCGAGGAGGAGAAGGTGGCCAGGGCACTGCTTGCTCCACTCTGGCCCAGGCTGGGCTTTTATAGCAACCATGGGGATTGCTCAGCTCCATCCTGGCCAATCTGCACAGGGGACACTCCCTGCTGCTGCTGCTGCTGCTGACACCAGGGCTGTGTGGCCCCTGCCCCTCCCTGAGTCTGCATCCCCCAGGTGCCAGCCCAGCACATGCCACTGCCCAAGCGATCTTGTCCTTCCTGCCACGTCGTTTCCTTGAGAGCTGAGATCGCACCCAGGGCTTCAGGAAAACTTAATGGTCCAAAGGCGTGGGACAGGGCTGGAATCAGCCTGGCCCAGATGGACATCTCTGCTCTTTGCTCTATGAAGATCAGGCCTGACAGGAGAAATTCGTAATCTCAGCATTGTGGAACCCCTTGGTACTGAATGCAAAAAAATGGGATCTGGTTCTGGTGGGCTCCCCTGTGATAACCTGATCGATTCCATGGTGAAGACAGCTCAAATCGTGCCCCTGATGCTCCCGGGACAGCACGGATGGCGCCCAGGAAAGGGCTCCAGGAACACTTTTAATGGCCCAAATAGGGGGGCCAGGGCTGTAATCAGCCTGAGCCAGATTGACATATCTGCTCTTTGCCCTATGAATATCAGACCTAACAGGAGAAGTCTTTGTTCCCAGTCTCATGGAAGACCCTGGGTAAATAGTACTAGAAGATGGGATGAGGGATGAACCCATTCCTGGGTGTCATCCTGGCTATCAAGGATCTGACGTGGCAGGAAGGACAAGATCACTTGGGCAGCGGGATGTGCTGGGCTGGCACCTGGGGGACGCTGACTCAGGGAGGGGCAGGGGCCACACAGCCCTGGTGTCAGCAGCAGCAGCAGCAGGGAGTGTCCCCTGTGCAGATTGGCCAGGATGGAACTGAGCAATGCCGGGGCTGCTATAAAAGCCCTGCCTGGGCCAGAGTGGAGCAAGCAGTGCCCTGGCCACCTTCTACTCCTCGGGAACAAGGGTAAGTGTGCCAGCGCTTCTGCTGGTGGCTCCCTGCTCCAGCCCCGGCCCCTGTGGCTCAGGCGCTGCTGCCCTGGGCTGCTCTCCTGCCATGGCTGCCCTCTCTTGCAGAGCACCCTCGCATCCCACTCCAAGATGTCCTGCTACGACCTGTGCCCACCCAGGACCAGCGCTGAGCTGTGCCCAGTGCCCAGGACCAGCGTGGCTGTGCCCCAGCCCATCGCTGAGAGCTGCAACGAGCTGTGCGCCCGCCAGTGCCCCGACTCGTCTGCCTTCATCCAGCCCCCGCCTGTGGTGGTCACCTTCCCCGGCCCCATCCTCAGCTCCTTCCCCCAGCAGGCCGTGGTGGGCTCCTCCGGAGCACCGGCCTTTGGCGGCTCCCTGGGCCTGGGCGGCCTCTATGGCACCGGCGCCACCCAGGCCTCGGGGGGCCTCTGCACCTTTGGCAGAGCCTACGCTGCTCCCGCCTGCAGCCCTTGCACCCTGCCCCGCTACAGCAAGAAGCTCTGGGACACCTGCGGGCCCTGCTAGAGCCACCAGCAATAGTCCCAAAGGCCCTGGCACCGCCTCAGCCCAGCATAGAGAAGCTGAGCTCTGCACAAGCTGCCCTGGCCTCCTGCAGCCCGTGACACCCAGCCTGCCTGGGGGCTGACCACCCTTCTTCTCCCTGCCTCTTCTGCCCGTCTTGGTACAATAAAGTTTTCCTGCATCCAATTCCTGTTTCTTTGCCTCCTTTGCCAAAACAAAGATATCTGTAGGCATGGAGGAGTACCTAGAATGGGAAAGGAAATAGTGTTGGGGGATGGCCATGGGCAATGCATAATGGAATGGGAATGGGAAAGAGATGAGGGACAGGGACAGAGGACAAAAATGTGGACAAGTAAATGAAACAAAAATGCACACTAAATCAAAACATAGAGAATGTTGGGAAAGGGCTGGGTTAGGAGACAGAGGGGAAAGAGTGGAAGGATGAGAAGCATGAGAAGCACAAGAAGGGCAAGGGGAAGGCGAAGTCGGAGGAAGAGAAGGGGAAGAGGAAGGAGGAGAAGGAGGATAAGAAGAGGAAAGAGAACCTGAAGAAGAAATAGAAGAGGAAGTAGAAGAAGGAGAAGAGGAAAGGGAAGATGGGAAACAAGGATTTGAACAAATAAAAAGAAGATAGACTAAGACATAGTAGGGGAAGGAGAAGAAGTTGATGACAAATAAATTTATCGTACACTGAAGACTAATGGGGAAGTCTCTCTGACTTCTGTCCCAGGTCCTTTAGCAGAGCCATTGCGGCACAGAGGAATTGGAGCTCTGGTAGCCTTTGCACTGGAATGGGTCCAAACTACATTTCCAAGCCCACTCTTTGACAACACAACTGCACATGTGTAAGAGCCACTGGTCTCATGGCCAGCAAGTCAGGGGATCTGTCTTTCTTCAGGAGGAGTGCTTGGAGCACCTTCTCCTTGTGCTTGTGCTTGTCCTTGTACTTGGCCTTCTCTTTCTCCTCCTTTGACTTCTTCTCCTTCTCCTCCTCCCTCTATTTCTTGTACTGTGTCTTATTCTCCTTCGCTGGGTTCTCCCTCTCCTCACATCTCCGGTTCCCAAAGTTCTCCTTCGTATCCTTCCACTTCCATACTGATTTCAATTTCATCTCCACTTCAACCTCCGTGACCCACCGCATCTTCTGTTGAACCTTCCCCTTCCTCTTAGATTTTCCATTCCCAGTGGCAATCCTAGCATCACCAATTCCCCTCCCACACTTGGAACAGCCCCAGTCCAAGGGACATTCATTACTCCAGAAAAGGAGGCAAAGAAACAGGAATTGGATGCAGGAAAATTTTATTGAGCCAAGAAGGGCAGGTGAGGCAGGGAGAGGGAGGATGGTCAGCCCCCAGGCAGGCTGGGTGTCACGGGCTGCAAGAGGCCAGGGCAGCTTGTGCAGAGCTCAGCTTCTCCATGCTGGGCTGAGGTGGCGCCAGGGCCTTTGGGGCTGTGGCTGGTGGCTCTAGCAGGGCCCGCAGGTGTCCCAGAGCTTCTTGCTGTAGCGGGGCAGGGTGCAAGGGCTGCAGGCGGGAGCAGCGTAGGCTCTGCCAAAGGTGCAGAGGCCCCCCGAGGCCTGGGTGGCGCCGGTGCCATAGAGGCCGCCCAGGCCCAGGGAGCCGCCAAAGGCCGGTGCTCCGGAGGAGCCCACCACGGCCTGCTGGGGGAAGGAGCTGAGGATGGGGCCGGGGAAGGTGACCACCACGGGCGGGGGCTGGATGAAGGCAGACGAGTCGGGGCACTGGCGGGCGCACAGCTCGTTGCAGCTCTCAGCGATGGGCTGGGGCACAGCCACGCTGGTCCTGGGCACTGGGCACAGCTCAGCGCTGGTCCTGGGTGGGCACAGGTCGTAGCAGGACATCTTGGAGTGGGATGCGAGAGTGCTCTGCAAGAGAGGGCAGCCATGGCAGGAGAGCAGCCCAGGCAGCAGCGCCCGAGCCACAGGGGCCGGGGCTGGAGCTGGGAGTCACCAGCAGAAGTGCTGGCACACTTACCCTTGTTCCTGAGGAGGAGAAGGTGGCCAGGGCACTGCTTGCTCCACTCTGTCCCAGGCTGGGCTTTTATAGCAGCTCTGGCATTGCTCAGCTCCATCCTGGCCAATCTGCGCAGGGGACACTCCCTGCTGCTGCTGCTGCTGCTGCTGCTGACACCAGGGCTGTGCGGCCTCTTCTCCTGCCTGATTCAGCATCCCCTATGTGCCAGCCCAGCACATCCTGCTGCTGAAGCCATCTTGATCCTTCCTGCCACGTCAGATCCTTGATAGCCAGCATGGCACCCACGAAGGGGTATGAGGAACACATGTCAGGACCTGGAGCATAAGGGACAGGTGTGGCCAGAGCCTTCATCATGGAGAAATTCTCTGCATCAGAGGAGGACCCAGCCAAACCAGACCCCATATGCATGGAGTCAGTGCCCCGGGCTTTCCATGAAACTGGGAAGAATGACTTCTGTCCATCCTGATCTTCACAGGGCAAAGAGTCAAGACATCCATCTGGCCCAGTATGATTGCAGCCCTGCCCCACCCATTTGGGCCATTAAAGGTGTTCCTGGAGCCCATTCCTGGGTGCCGTTCTCTTTGCCAAGTATGTGACATGGCGGGAAGGACGGGATCACTTGGGCAGCGGGATGTGCTGGGCTGGCACCTGGGGGATGCTGACTCAGGGAGGGGAAGGGGCCACACAGCCCTGGTGTCAGCAGCAGCAGCAGCAGCAGCAGCAGGGAGTGTCCCCTGTGCAGATTGGCCAGGATGGAACTGAGCAATGCCGGGGCTGCTATAAAAGCCCTGCCTGGGCCAGAGCGGAGCAAGCAGTGCCCTGGCCACCTTCTCCTCCTCGGGAACAAGGGTAAGTGTGCCAGCGCTTCTGCTGGCGACTCCCAGCTCCAGCCCTGGCCCCTGTGGCTCGGGCGCTGCTGCCCTGGGCTGCTCTCCTGCCATGGCTGCCCTCTCTTGCAGAGCACCCTCGCATCCCACTCCAAGATGTCCTGCTACGACCTGTGCCCACCCAGGACCAGCGCTGACCTGTGCCCAGTGCCCAGGACCAGCGTGGCTGTGCCCCAGCCCATCGCTGAGAGCTGCAACGAGCTGTGCGCCCGCCAGTGCCCCGACTCGTCTGCCTTCATCCAGCCCCCGCCTGTGGTGGTCACCTTCCCCGGCCCCATCCTCAGCTCCTTCCCCCAGCAGGCCGTGGTGGGCTCCTCCGGAGCACCGGCCTTTGGCGGCTCCCTGGGGCTGGGCGGCCTCTATGGCACCGGCGCCACCCAGGCCTCGGGGGGCCTCTGCACCTTTGGCAGAGCCTACGCTGCTCCCGCCTGCAGCCCTTGTGCCCTGCCCCGCTACAGCAAGAAGCTCTGGGACACCTGCGGGCCCTGCTAGAGCCACCAGCCACAGCCCCAAAGGCCCTGGCACCGCCTCAGCCCAGCATGGAGAACTTGAGCTCTGCACAAGCTGCCCTGGCCTCCTGCAGCCCGTGACACCCGGCCTGCCTCCAGCCTGCCCACCCTCCCTCTCCTTGCCACTCCTGCCCTTCTTGGCTCAATAAAATTTTCCCGCATCCAATTTCTGTTTCTTTGCCTCCTTTTCTGGAGTCATGCATCCCCCTGGGGATGGGAGCCTTCCTACATTGGTAGGGGAAATAATGCTGCTGGCATGCCCAACGGGAATGGAAAATGAAAGGGGACTGGGAATGTTCAACAGAAGTGGGGATAGAACATTGCATATTGATATGGGCATGGAAATGAAATTCAAGCTGTCCTAGAAGCAGAAGATGAAGACCGTTGGGAAAGGTTCAGATTAGGAGGTGGTGAAAGGGAAGAAGACAGTGAAGAAGACGGAGATGGAAATGGACATGAGAAAATGGACAAGAATAAGAAGGAAATATATGTATAAGAAGATTAGAAGCAGTTAGAATAATGAAATAGAAACTGAAAGATAAGCATAGAAAGAAATACAAAAGACAATTGTAAACAGAAAAACAAAAGGAGAAAGAGACAGACAACAAGAAAAAGAAAGTCGATGACAAAGAAAATTGCAATGATAAATACAAAGACAATGGCAAAGACAAAGACTAAGACCAAGACAAAGACAAGAAGAGAAAGACAATGACAAGGACAAAGGCAAAGACAAGGACAAAGGCGAAGACAAAGACAAAAACGCAACAGAATTTAAAGTAGAAGCCATAAGGACCAGTAGGCACTTCATTTGATATCAGCCCCAAGTTGCTCCCCAGGGCCACAAAACAACAAGGGGCGGGCACCATGGCAGTCTTTGTGTCTACATGGCTCCATGTCACTCAGAAAAATGCTGCTCTTCCACCGATGGATTGGAAGTAGATAAAGTTCCATGGACTTAAACTTCTACAAACGGGAGTTGACGGACTTCTGAAATGTTCTTGGAGCTTTGCTGCTGTGTGTGCTGAGAGCTGCCCGGGCTGAGGGATCTGCCCAAAGACAGATCTGCCTGGAAAATACGGTAGTGAGAGATTGCCTTGGCTGGGCTTGGCGTGCCCATGGGCGGACCAGAAAAGTTCTGCCCTCTACACTGAACCCTGACAGTAACAACAGAGAAGCTGCAGTTGGATGCAGGATTGTTTTATTTCAAGTATAGCAAAGAACAGATGGGAGATAGACACACTAGGCACAGGGTGGATCTCTCCACACGCTTCCTGGGAGCTGGTCTTCCAGGCTGGGCTGCGGCAGGGGCTGCTGGCAAGAGGAGCAAGAGCCCGGAGGGATCATGCAGGAATTGGGAATGTGGGTACAGTCAGGAGCAAGGAGGGGGAGAGGGGCAGGTGACGTGAACAAGGAGGAGGAGTGAGGCTGAGGCAGTCTAGGGGCTGCTGGGGTGTTGGACCTAGCAGGGCCAGCAGGTGTTCCAGAGCTTCTTGCTGTAGCGGGGCAGGGCACAAGGGCTGCAGGCGGGAGCAGCGTAGGCTCTGCCAAAGGTGCAGAGGCCCCCCGAGGCCTGGGTGGCACCGGTGCCATAGAGGCCGCCCAGCCCCAGGGAGCCGCCAAAGGCCGGTGCTCCAGAGGAGCCCACCACGGCCTGCTGGGGGAAGGAGCTGAGGATGGGGCCGGGGAAGGTGACCACCACGGGCGGGGGCTGGATGAAGGCAGACGAGTCGGGGCACTGGCGGGCGCACAGCTCGTTGCAGCTCTCAGCGATGGGCTGGGGCACAGCCACGCTGGTCCTGGGCACTGGGCACAGGTCAGCGCTGGTCCTGGGTGGGCACAGGTCGTAGCAGGACATCTTGGAGTGGGATGCGAGGGTGCTCTGCAAGAGAGGGCAGCCATGGCAGGAGAGCAGCCCAGGGCAGCAGCGCCCGAGCCACAGGGGCCGGGGCTGGAGCAGGGAGTCGCCAGCAGAAGCGCTGGCACACTTACCCTTGTTCCTGAGGAGGAGAAGGTGGCCAGGGCACTGCTTGCTCCACTCTGGCCCAGGCAGGGCTTTTATAGCAGCCCCGGCATTGCTCAGTTCCATCCTGGCCAATCTGCACAGGGGACACTCCCTGCTGCTGCTGCTGCTGACACCAGGGCTGTGTGGCCCCTGCCCCTCCCTGAGTCAGCGTCCCCCAGGTGCCAGCCCAGCACATCCTGCTGCCCAAAGATCTTGTCCTTCCTGCCACGTCAGATCCTTGATAGCCAGGATGGCACCCAGGAATGGGTTCCAGCAACACCCACATCCCATCTTCTAGTACTATTTACCCAGGGTCTTCCATGAGACTGGGAACAAAGACTTCTCCTGTTAGGTCTGATATTCATAGGGCAAAGAGCAGATATGTCAATCTGGCTCAGGCTGATTACAGCCCTGGCCCCCTATTTGGGCCATTAAAAGTGTTCCTGGAGCCCTTTCCTGAGTGCCATCCGTGCGGTCCCGGGAGCATCAGGGGCAGGATTTGAGCTGTCTTCACCATGGAATCGATCAGGTTATCACAGGGGAGCCCACCAGAATCAGATCCCATTTTTTTGCATTCAGTACCAAGGGGTTCCACAATGCGGAGATTACAAATTTCTCCTGTCAGGCCTGATCTTCATAGAGCAAAGAGCAGAGATGTCCATCTGGGCCAGGCTGATTCCAGCCCTGCCCCACGCCTTTGGACCATTAAGTTTTCCTGAAGCCCTGGGTGTGATCTCAGCTCTCAAGGAAACGACGTGGCAGGAAGGACAAGATCGCTTGGGCAGTGGCATGTGCTGGGCTGGCACCTGGGGGATGCAGACTCAGGGAGGGGCAGGGGCCACACAGCCCTGGTGTCAGCAGCAGCAGCAGCAGGGAGTGTCCCCTGTGCAGATTGGCCAGGCTGGAGCTGAGCAATGCCGGGGCTGCTATAAAAGCCCAGCCTGAGCCAGAGTGGAGCAAGCAGTGCCCTGGCCACCTTCTCCTCCTCAGGAACAAGGGTAAGTGTGCCAGCGCTTCTGCTGGTGGCTCCCAGCTCCAGCCCTGGCCCCTGTGGCTCAGGCGCTGCTGCCCTGGGCTGCTCTCCTGCCATGGCTGCCCTCTCTTGCAGAGCACCCTCGCATCCCACTCCAAGATGTCCTGCTACGACCTGTGCCCACCCAGGACCAGCGCTGACCTCTGCCCAGTGCCCAGGACCAGCGTGGCTGTGCCCCAGCCCATCGCTGAGAGCTGCAACGAGCTGTGCGCCCGCCAGTGCCCCGACTCGTCTGCCTTCATCCAGCCCCCGCCCGTGGTGGTCACCTTCCCCGGCCCCATCCTCAGCTCCTTCCCCCAGCAGGCCGTGGTGGGCTCCTCCGGAGCACCGGCCTTTGGCGGCTCCCTGGGCCTGGGCGGCCTCTATGGCACCGGCGCCACCCAGGCCTCGGGGGGCCTCTGCACCTTTGGCAGAGCCTACGCTGCTCCCGCCTGCAGCCCTTGTGCCCTGCCCCGCTACAGCAAGAAGCTCTGGGACACCTGCGGGCCCTGCTAGAGCCACCAGCAACAGCCCCAAAGGCCCCAGCACCGCCTCAGCCCAGCATGGAGAAACTGAGCTCTGCACAAGCTGCCCTGGCCTCCTGCAGCCCGTGACACCCAGCCTGCCTGGGGGCTGACCATCCTCCCTCTCCCTGCCTCACCTGCCCTTCTTGGCTCAATAAAATTTTCCTGCATCCAATTCCTGTTTCTTTGCCTCCTTTTCTGGAGTAATGAATGTCCCTTGGACTGGGGCTGTTCCAAGTGTGGGAGGGGAATTGGTGATGCTAGGATTGCCACTGGGAATGGAAAATCTAAGAGGAAGGGGAAGGTTCAACAGAAGATGCGGTGGGTCACGGAGGTTGAAGTGGAGATGAAATTGAAATCAGTATGGAAGTGGAAGGACACGAAGGAGAACTTTGGGAACCAGAGATGTGAGGAGAGGGAGAACCCAGCGAAGGAGAATAAGACACAGTACAAGAAATAGAGTGAGGAGGAGAAGGAGAAGAAGTCAAAGGAGGAGAAAGAGAAGGACAAGTACAAAGACAAGCACAAGCACAAGGAGAAGGTGCTCCAAGCACTCTTCCTGAAGAAAGACAGATCCCCTGACTTGCTGGCCATGAGACCATTGACTCTTACACATGTGCAGTTGTGTTGTCAAAGAGTGGGCTTGGAAATGTAGTTTGGACCCATTCCAGCGCAAAGGCTACCAGAGCTCCAATTCCTCTGTGCCGCAATGGCTCTGCTAAAGGACCTGGGACAGAAGTCAGAGAGACTTCCCCATTAGTCTTCAGTGTACGATAAATTTATTTGTCATCAACTTCTTCTCCTTCCCCTACTATGTCTTAGTCTATCTTCTTTTTATTTGTTCAAACCCTTGTTTCCCATCTTCTCTTTCCTCTTCTCCTTCTTCTACTTCCTCTTGTATTTCTTCTTCAGGTTCTCTTTCCTCTTCTTATCCTCCTTCTCCTCCTTCCTCTTCCCCTTCTCTTCCTCCGACTTCGCCTTCCCCTTGCCCTTCTTGTGCTTCTCATGCTTCTCATCCTTCTACTCTTTCCCCTCTGTCTCCTAACCCAGCCCTTTCCCAACATTCTCTATGTTTTGATTTAGTGTGCATTTTTGTTTCATTTACTTGTCCACATTATTGTCCTCTGTCCCTGTCCCTCATCTCTTTCCCATTCCCATTCCATTATGCATTGCCCCTGGCCATTCCCCAACACTATTTCCCTTCCCACTCTAGGTACTCCTCCGTGCCTACAGATATCTCTGTTTTGGCAAAGGAGGCAAAGAAACAGGAATTGGATGCAGGAAAACTTTATTGTACCAAGAAGGGCAGAAGAGGCAGGGAGAAGAAGGGTGGTCAGCCCCCAGGCAGGCCGGGTGTCACGGGCTGCAGGAGGCCAGGGCAGCTTGTGCAGAGCTCAAGTTCTCCATGCTGCGCTGAGGCGGTGCCAGGGCCTTTGGGGCTGTTGCTGGTGGCTCTAGCAGGGCCCGCAGGTGTCCCAGAGCTTCTTGCTGTAGCGGGGCAGGGCGCAAGGGCTGCAGGCGGGAGCAGCGTAGGCTCTGCCAAAGGTGCAGAGGCCCCCCGAGGCCTGGGTGGCGCCGGCGCCATAGAGGCCGCCCAGGCCCAGGGAGCCGCCAAAGGCCGGTGCTCCGGAGGAGCCCACCACGGCCTGCTGGGGGAAGGAGCTGAGGATGGGGCCGGGGAAGGTGACCACCACGGGTGGGGGTTGGATGAAGGCAGACGAGTCGGGGCACTGGCGGGCGCACAGCTCATTGCAGCTCTCAGCGATGGGCTGGGGCACAGCCACGCTGGTCCTGGGCACGGGGCACAGGTCAGCGCTGGTCCTGGGTGGGCACAGGTTGTAGCAGGACATCTTGGAGTGGGATGCGAGGGTGCTCTGCAAGAGAGGGCAGCCATGGCAGGAGAGCAGCCCAGGGCAGCAGCGCCCGAGCCACAGGGGCCGGGGCGGGAGCAGGGAGCGGCCAGCAGAAGCACTGGCACACTTACCCTTGTTCCTGAGGAGGAGAAGGTGGCCAGGGCACTGCTTGCTCCACTCTGGCCCAGGCAGGGCTTTTATAGCAGCCCCGGCATTGCTCATCTCCAGCCTGGCCAATCTGTGCAGGGGACACTCCCTGCTGCTGCTGCTGCTGACACCAGGGTTGTGCGGCCCCTGCCCCTCCCTGAGTCAGCATCCCCCAGGTGCCAGCCCAGCACGTCCCACTGCCCAAGTGATCTTGCCCTTCCTGACACGTGAGGGACTCAGTAGGAGGGATGGCACCCCGGAATGGGGTCCAGGAACACCAGTAAGGAGCTGGAGCATCAGGGGTAGGAGTTTCAGGAGCCTTTAATATGGAGGACATGGGTGCATCACAAAACAGCCCAGCAGAACTAGACCACATTTCTTTGCCTTTGGAGCACTTGAGGTTCCACATGGCTGAGTTCAAAGGTTTCTCCCGTCAGGCCTGATCTTCATAGAGCAAAGAGCAGAGATGTCCATCTGGCCCAGGCTGATTCCAGCCCTGTCCCACCCCGTTGTGCCATTAAAGATGTTCCTGGAGGCCATTCCTTGGTGCCATTGTGCTTATCAAGTATGTGAAGTGGCAGGAAGGACAAGATCTTTGGACAGCAGGATGTGCTGGGCTGGCACCTGGGGGATGCTGACTCAAGGAGGAGCAGGGGCCACACAGCCCTGGTGTCAGCAGCAGCAGCAGCAGGGAGTGTCCCCTGTGCAGATTGGCCAGGCTGGAGCTGAGCAATGCCAGGGCTGCTATAAAAGCCCTGCCTGGGCCACAGTGGAGCAAGCAGTGCCCTGGCCACCTTCTCCTCCTCGGGAACAAGGGTAAGTGTGCCAGCGCTTCTGCTGGCGACTCCGTGCTCCAGCCCCAGCCCTTGTGGCCCAGGCGCTGCTGCCCTGGGCTGCTCTCCTGCCATGGCTGCCCTCTCTTGCAGAGCACCCTCGCATCCCACTCCAAGATGTCCTGCTACGACCTGTGCCCACCCAGGACCAGCGCTGACCTGTGCCCAGTGCCCAGGACCAGCGTGGCTGTGCCCCAGCCCATCGCTGAGAGCTGCAACGAGCTGTGTGCCCGCCAGTGCCCCGACTCGTCTGCCTTCATCCAGCCCCCGCCCGTGGTGGTCACCTTCCCCGGCCCCATCCTCAGCTCCTTCCCCCAGCAGGCCGTGGTGGGCTCCTCCGGAGCACCGGCCTTTGGCGGCTCCCTGGGGCTGGGCGGCCTCTATGGCACCAGCGCCACCCAGGCCTCGGGGGGCCTCTGCACCTTTGGCAGAGCCTACGCTGCTCCCGCCTGCAGCCCTTGCACCCTACCCCGCTACAGCAAGAAGCTCTGGGACACCTGCGGGCCCTGCTAGAGCCACCAGCAACAGCCCCAAAGGCCCTCGGGCCGCCTCAGCCCAGCCTGGACACCTTGAGCTCTGCACAAGCTGCCCTGGCCTCCTGCAGCCCGTGACACCTGGTCTGCCTCTGGCCTGACCACCCTCCCTCTCCCTGCCTCTCCTGCCCTTCGTGGCACAATAAAGTTTTCCTGCATTCAAATCCTCCTGTTTCTTTGCCTCCTTTTCTGAAGTCATATATACCCCTGGGGATCGGAGACTTCCAAGAGTGGAAGAGGAATTTATTGGTGATGCCAGGAGAGCATCACCGATGAGTGATGCGGGAATGGAATGTGGAATACAAAGGGGAAGGTTATACAGAATTGGATGGGACACAGGAGGTTAAAGTGGAGATGAAAATGAAATCAAAGTGGAAATGGAAGCATATGAAGGATAGCTGTGGGAACTGGTGAGGTTTGGCGACAGAGAAGAAGGGTAAGGAAAAGGAGGAGAAAAAGGAGAAGGAGATGGAGGATGAGAAGGACAAGGACAAAGACAAAGAGCTCTGAGCACTCTACCTAAAGACAGAGAGATCCCCTGGCTTGCCGTCCATAAGACCCGAGCTCTCATGGACCTGCAGCTTTGTTGTCATGACTGGGGTTGGCCATGGAGCTGAGAGCCAACCTCGGTAAAATGCTACCAGAGTTCCAAGCCCTGTCTGCCACCATGGCTCTTCTAAAGGATGTGGGACAGAAATAAGAGAGACACTTCACTGTCACTCTTCCCTGGACATGAAATTTCCTTGCCATCATCCCCTTCACCATGAGTTTATATGACTTAGTCTTCCTTTTTTATATTTCTCCAAACTGTTGTTTCTCATCTTCTATTTCTTCTTCTCCTTCCTCTACTTCCTCTTGTCTTTCTTATTTGCATTCTCTTTCCTCTCCTTATCCTCCTTGTCCTCCTTCCTCTCCTTCATCTCATCATCTTTCGCCTCCTTCCGCTTCCCCTTCTTTTCCTTCTCCTTCTTCTCCTCTTTCTACTCTTTCTCCTCCTTCTCCTCCTTGTCCTAACCCAACCTTAACCCATCAGTAGCTATTTTTGATTCACTGTCCATTCGGGTATCATTTTCCTGATGACATTATTGTCCTCTGTCCATGTCCCTCATCTCTTTTACTTTTCCTTTGTCTTCCATTTTCCATTGACCCCGACTATCCCAGAAATACCATTTACCCTCCCACTCTTGGAATATTCTCATCCCCGAGCGTGTCCTGTATATCGCAAAGGAGACAAAGAGACAGAAGTTGGATGCAGGGAAACTTTATTGTATGAAAAAGGACAGGAGAGGTAGGGAGAGGGAGGGTGGGCAGGCTGGAGGCAGGCCGGTTGTCATGGGCTGCAGGAGGCAAGGGCAGCTTGTGCAGAGCGCAGCTTTTCCATCCTGGGCTGAGGTGGCACCAGGGTCTTTGGGGCTGTGGTTGGTGGCTCTAGCAGGGCCCGCAGGTGTCCCAGAGCTTCTTGCTGTAGCGGGGCAGGGCACAAGGGCTGCAGGCGGGAGCAGCGTAGGCTCTGCCAAAGGTGCAGAGGCCCCCCGAGGCCTGGGTGGCGCCGGTGCCATAGAGGCTGCCCAGCCCCAGGGAGCCGCCAAAGGCCGGTGCTCCGGAGGAGCCCACCACGGCCTGCTGGGGGAAGGAGCTGAGGATGGGGCCGGGGAAGGTGACCACCACGGGCGGGGGCTGGATGAAGGCAGACGAGTCGGGGCACTGGCGGGCGCACAGCTCGTTGCAGCTCTCAGCGATGGGCTGGGGCACAGCCACGCTGGTCCTGGGCACTGGGCACAGGTCAGCGCTGGTCCTGGGTGGGCACAGGTCGTAGCAGGACATCTTGGAGTGGGATGCGAGGGTGCTCTGCAAGAGAGGGCAGCCATGGCAGGAGAGCAGCCCAGGGCAGCAGCGCCTGAGCCACAGGGGCCGCGGCTGGAGCAGGGAGCCACCAGCAGAAGTGCTGGCACACTTACCCTTGTTCCTGAGGAGGAGAAGGTGGCCAGGGCACTGCTTGCTCCACTGTGGCCCAGGCAGGGCTTTTATAGCAGCCCTGGGGATTGCTCAGTTCCATCCTGGCCAATCTGCACAGGGGACACTCCCTGCTGCTGCTGCTGCTGCTGACACCAGGGTTGTGTGGCCCCTGCCCCTCCCTGAGTCAGCATCCCCCAGGTGCCAGCCCAGCACATCCCGCTGCTCAGGTGATCTTGGCCTTCCTGACACATCACATACTTGATAGCAGGGATGGCACCCAGGAATGGACTCCAGGAAGAGGTTTAATAGTCCAAATGGTTGGGCAGGGCTGGAATCGGCCTGGCTCACATGGACATCTCTGCTCTTTGGAGTACGTAGATCATGCCTGACAGGAGGAGTCTTTGTTCCCAGTGTCATGGACCCCCTGGCGCACTGACTGCAGACACATGGGGTCTGGTTCTGCTGGGCTTTTGTGTGATGCACAGATGCCCTTCATCTTGACGACTTCTGCCATTCCTGATCCACACGCATCAGCCCCTGACAGGGGTTCCTCTAACCTAAGTGCCATCCTTGTTTTCAGGGATATGATGTGGCAGGGAGGACAAGATGGAGTGGGCAGCGGGATGTGCTGGGCTGGCACCTGGGGGAGGCTGAATCAGGGAGAGGCAGGGGCCGCACAGCCCTGGTGTCAGCAGCAGCAGCAGCAGCAGGGAGTGTCCCCTGCGCAGATTGGCCAGGATGGAGATGAGCAATGCCAGGGCTGCTATAAAAGCCCTGCCTGTGCCAGAGTGGAGCAAGCAGTGCCCTGGCCACCTTCTCCTCCTCAGGAACAAGGGTAAGTGTGCCAGCGCTTCTGCTGGCGGCTCCCAGCTCCAGCCCCGGCCCCTGTGGCTCGGGCGCTGCTGCCTTGGGCTGCTCTCCTGCCATGGCTGCCCTCTCTTGCAGAGCACCCTCGCATCCCACTCCAAGATGTCCTGCTACGACCTGTGCCCGCCCAGGACCAGCGCTGACCTCTGCCCAGTGCCCAGGACCAGTGTGGCTGTGCCCCAGCCCATCGCTGAGAGCTGCAACGAGCTGTGCGCCCGCCAGTGCCCCGACTCGTCTGCCTTCATCCAGCCCCCACCCGTGGTGGTCACCTTCCCCGGCCCCATCCTCAGCTCCTTCCCCCAGCAGGCCGTGGTGGGCTCCTCCGGAGCACCGGCCTTTGGCGGCTCCCTGGGGCTGGGCGGCCTCTATGGCACCGGCGCCACCCAGGCCTCGGGGGGCCTCTGCACCTTTGGCAGAGCCTACGCTGCTCCCGCCTGCAGCCCTTGCGCCCTGCCCCGCTACAGCAAGAAGCTCTGGGACACCTGCGGGCCCTGCTAGAGCCACCAGCCACAGCCCCAAAGGCCCTGGCACCGCCTCAGCCCAGCATAGAGAAGCTGAGCTCTGCACAAGCTGCCCTGGCCTCCTGCAGCCCGTGACACCTGGCCTGCCTCCGGGCTTACCACCCTTCTTCTCCCTGCCACTCCTGCCCTTCTTGACTCAATAAAGTTTCCTGCATCCAATTCCTGTCTCTTTGCTTCCTTTGTGCAAAACAGGACATTCTCGGGGATGAGGTTGTTCTAAGAGTGGGAGGGCATATGACATTTCTGGGATTGCCTGCCGGGATCAATGGAAGATGGAAGATGAAGGAAAAGTGAAAGAGATGAGGGTCATGTACAGAGGACAATAATGTGGACAAGAAAATGATACCCAAATGCACACTGAGTCAAGAGATAGCTAATGATGGGACAGGGTTGGATTAGGAGAAGGAGGAGAAGGCTCAGAAGGACGAGAAGCACAAGAAGAGGAAGGGGAAGGAGAAGTCGGAGGAAGAGAAGGAGAAGAGCAACGAGGGGAAGGAGGAGAAGAGGAGAAGAAGAGAAAAGAGAACCCAAAGAAGAAAGACAAGAGCAAGTCGAAGAAGAGGAAGAGGAAAGAGAAGTTGGAAACAAGGATTTGAAAAAATATAAAGAAGATAGAGTAAGACATAGAAGGGGAAGGAGAAGAATTGATCAAAAAAATTTATCGTACAGGGAAGACTAATGGGGAAGTCCCTCTGACTTCTGTCCCAGGTCCTTTAGCAGAGCCATGGCAGCAGAGAGGAGCTGGAGCTCTGGTAGCCTTTGCACTGGAATGGGTCCAAACTGCATTTCCAAGCCCATTCTTTGCCAACACTACTGCACATGTGTAAGAGGCACTAGTCTCATGGCCAGCAAGTCAGGGGATCTGTCTTTCTTCAGGCAGAATATTCAGAGCTCCTTCTCCTTGTGCTTGTGCTTGTCCTTGTCCTTGACCTGCTCCTTCTCCTCCTTCAACTTCTTCTCCTTCTTATCTTCTCTCTATTTCTTGTACTGTGTCTCATTCTCCTTTGCCTGGTTCTCTGTCACCTCACATCTCCAGTTCCAAAAGTTCTCCGTCGTATCCTTTCATTTCTACTTTGATTACAATTGCATCTCCACTTTAACATCCAATGAGCTATTCCCTCTTCTTTTTTAACCTTCCCCTTCCTCTTAGATTCCCATTCCCTGTGTCCATACCAGCAAAATTGATTCCCTTCCCACACTTGAAACACCCCCATTCCAATGGTCTTCATGACTGCACACAAGGAGGCAAAGAAACAGGAATTGGATGCAGGAAAACTTTATTGTACCAAGAAGGGCAGGAGTGGCAGGGAGAAGAAGGGTGGTAAGGCCAGAGGCAGGCCAGGTGTCACGGGCTGCAGGAGGCCAGGGCAGCTTGTGCAGAGCTCAATTTCTCCATACTGAGCTGAGGCGGTGCCAGGGCCTTTGGGGCTGTGGCTGGTGGCTCTAGCAGGGCCCGCAGGTGTCCCAGAGCTTCTTGCTGTAGCGGGGCAGGGCGCAAGGGCTGCAGGCGGGAGCAGCGTAGGCTCTGCCAAAGGTGCAGAGGCCCCCCGAGGCCTGGGTGGCGCCGGTGCCATAGAGGCCGCCCAGCCCCAGGGAGCCGCCAAAGGCCGGTGCTCCGGAGGAGCCCACCACGGCCTGCTGGGGGAAGGAGCTGAGGATGGGGCCGGGGAAGGTGACCACCACGGGCGGGGGCTGGATGAAGGCAGACGAGTCGGGGCACTGGCGGGCGCACAGCTCGTTGCAGCTCTCAGCAATGGGCTGGGGCACAGCCACGCTGGTCCTGGGTGGGCACAGGTCAGCGGTGGTCCTGGGCGGGCACAGGTCGTAGCAGGACATCTTGGAGTGGGATGCGAGGGTGCTCTGCAAGAGAGGGCAGCCATGGCAGGAGAGCAGCCCAGGGCAGCAGCGCCTGAGCCACAGCGGCCGCGGCTGGAGCAGGGAGCCGCCAGCAGAAGTGCTGGCACACTTACCCTTGTTCCTGAGGAGGAGAAGGTGGCCAGGGCACTGCTTGCTCCACTCTGGCCCAGGCAGGGCTTTTATAGCAGCCCCGGCATTGCTCAGCTCCAGCCTGGCCAATCTGCACAGGGGACACTCCCTGATGACACCAGGACTGTGTGGCCTCTGCCCCTCCCTGAGTCAGCATCCCCCAGGTGCCAGCCCAGCACATCCCGCTGCCCATGCCATGTTGTCCTTCCTGCCACCTCATATCCCTGATAACAGGGATAGCACTTAGGTTCGAGGAACACCTGTCAGGGGCTGGTGCATGTGGGGCAGGAATGGCAGAATACCTCAAAATGAAGGGCATCTCTGCATTACGGGAGAGCCCAGCAGAACCAGACTCCATCTGCTGGCAATCAGTGGCGAGGGGGTTCCACGAGACTGCAAACAAAGAACTCTCCTGTCAGGCCTGATCTTCACAGGGCAAAGAGCAGAGATGTCCATCTGGCCCAGGCTGATTCCCGCCCTGCCCCACCCCTTTGGACCATTAAACGAGCTGCTGGGGCCCATTCCTGGTTGCCATCCCGGCTATCAAGTATGTGATGTGTCAGGGAGGACATGATCACTTGGGTAGCGGGATGTGCTGGGCTGGCACCTGGGGGATGCTGACTCAGGGAGGGGCAGGGGCTGCACAGCCCTGGTGTCAGCAGCAGCAGCAGCAGGGAGTGTCCCCTGTGCAGATTGGCCAGGATGGAGCTGAGCAATGCCAGGGCTGCTATAAAAGCCCTGCCTGGGCCAGAGTGGAACAAGCAGTGCCCTGGCCACCTTCTCCTCCTCAGGAACAAGGGTAAGTGTGCCAGTGCTTCTGCTGGTGGCTCCCTGCTCCAGCCTTGGCCCCTGTGACTGGGGTGTTGCTGCCCTGGGCTGCTCTCCTGCCATGAATGCCCTCTCTTGCAGAGCACCCTCGCATCCCACTCCAAGATGTCCTGCTACGACCTGTGCCCACCCAGGACCACCGCTGAGCTGTGCCCAGTGCCCAGGACCAGCGTGGCTGTGCCCCAGCCCATCGCTGAGAGCTGCAATGAGCTGTGCACCCGCCAGTGCCCCGACTCGTCTGCCTTCATCCAACCCCCACCCGTGGTGGTCACCTTCCCCGGCCCCATCCTCAGCTCCTTCCCCCAGCAGGCCGTGGTGGGCTCCTCCGGAGCACCGGCCTTTGGCGGCTCCCTGGGGCTGGGCGGCCTCTATGGCGCCGGCGCCACCCAGGCCTCGGGGGGCCTCTGCACCTTTGGCAGAGCCTACGCTGCTCCCGCCTGCAGCCCTTGCGCCCTGCCCCGCTACAGCAAGAAGCTCTGGGACACCTGCGGGCCCTGCTAGAGCCACCAGCAACAGCCCCAAAGGCCCTGGCACTGCCTCAGCGCAGCATGGAGAACTTGAGCTGTGCACAAGCTGCCCTGGCCTCTTCCAGCCCATGACACCCGGCCTGCCTCCGGCCTGCCCACCCTCCCTCTACCTGCCTTTCCTGCCATTCTTGGTACAATAAAATTTTCCTGCATCCAATTCCTGTTCCTTTGCCTTTTTGAGTCATGTCATGAAGACCCCAGGGAATGGGGAATTCCAAAAGTGGGAGGAGAATTAGTGTTCCTTGGGAAACTCAAAATGGAAGCTTACAGTATCGGTAAAATAGAATTTGGAATGGGTACATGGGCAGTTTTATTGGAGAAGAAAACAGCAACAAAGTGGAAGTGGATTGATATCAAGGAGAGAAGAGGGAATGCTTCACGAAATGATAAGAGGAAGGACAAGGACAAGGACAAGGATATGGTCAAGGACAAGGACATGGACTAGGTCATGGACAAGGAGGTCCGAGCACTCTACCTGAAAGTAGACATACCCCCTGCTCACAGGCAATGACACTATGGGCCTTTAAAGACCTGCCGCCATGCTGGCAATGAGATGAACTGTCCCCAGAGCTGGGAGCCATCCAGGAGCACAGGCTGTCACATGTCCTGTGCCTCTGCATCACCCTTGGCTTTGAATAAAGAATCAGGGACAGAAATCAGAGACAAACTTGCCCATCACTATGCCCTATATATTTTATTTCTGCATCATCAGTTCCATCTCTCATTGTCTATCTCTTTTTCTTTCTCTCTTTTTAAAATTTCTCCGTCACCTCATATCTCATGTTCTGTTTCCTCTTCTCCTTCTCGTTCTCCTTCTCGTTCTCCTTCTCGTTCTCCTTCTCCTTCTCCTTCTCCTTCTCCTTCTCCTTCTCCTTCTCCTTCTCCTTCTCCTTCTCCATCATCTTCTCCTTTTCTTCCTCCCTCTAAACCCAGTACTTTGTCTTCTGATTCCCTTTCCCCTTTGAATTCATTATCTTCCCAATATAACAATGCACTGTCCACTTCCCATTTATATTTTCTAACCACTTCCATTGTCAGTTGCCCAGAAAATACCTCAAGACGGATTCCCATCCCACTCCCAGAATTCCCCATCCCCAGGGCAATTCATTACTCCAGAAAAGGAGGAAAACAGACAGGAAATGAATGCAGAAAAACTTTATTGCATCAACAAAAGCAGGAGAGGCAGGGAGAAGGAGGGTGGGCAGGCCAGAGGCAGGCCGGGTGTCACTCGCTGCAGGAGGCCAGGGCAACTTGTGCAGAGCTCAATTTCTCCATGCTGGGCTGAGGCGGCGCCAGGGCCTTTGGGGCTGTGGCTGGTGGCTCTAGCAGGGCCCGCAGGTGTCCCAGAGCTTCTTGCTGTAGCGGGGCAGGGCGCAAGGGCTGCAGGCGGGAGCAGCGTAGGCTCTGCCAAAGGTGCAGAGGCCCCCCGAGGCCTGGGTGGCACCGGTGCCATAGAGGCCGCCCAGCCCCAGGGAGCCGCCAAAGGCCGGTGCTCCGGAGGAGCCCACCACGGCCTGCTGGGGGAAGGAGCTGAGGATGGGGCCGGGGAAGGTGACCACCACGGGCGGGGGCTGGATGAAGGCAGACGAGTCGGGGCACTGGCGGGCACACAGCTCGTTGCAGCTCTCAGCAATGGGCTGGGGCACAGCCACGCTGGTCCTGGGCACTGGGCACAGCTCAGCGCTGGTCCTGGGTGGGCACAGGTCGTAGCAGGACATCTTGGAGTGGGATGCGAGGGTGCTCTGCAAGAGAGGGCAGCCATGGCAGGAGAGCAGCCCAGGGCAGCAGCGCCCGAGCCACAGCGGCCGCGGCTGGAGCAGGGAGTCGCCAGCAGAAGCGCTGGCACACTTACCCTTGTTCCCGAGGAGGAGAAGGTGGCCAGGGCACTGCTTGCTCCACTCTGGCCCAGGCTGGGCTTTTATAGCAGCCCTGGCATTGCTCAGCTCCATCCTGGTCAATCTGCACAGGGGACACTCCCTGCTGCTGCTGCTGCTTCTGCTGCTGCTGACACCAGGGCTGTGCGGCCCCTGCCCCTCCCTGAGTCAGCATCCCCCAGGTGCCAGCCCAGCACATCCCGCTGCTCAGGTGATCTTGGCTTTCCTGCCATGTCAGTTCCTTGATAGCCAGGATGGCACCCAGGAATCAGCTACAGATTGGCCAGGCTGGAGATGAGCAATGCCGGGGCTTCTATAAAAGCCCTGCCTGGGCCAGAGTGGAGCAAGCAGTGCCCTGGCCACCTTCTCCTCCTCAGGAACAAGGGTAAGTGTGCCAGCACTTCTGCTGGCAGTTCTCTGGCTCCCTGGCCTTTGGCTCAGGCACTGCTCTGGGCTGCTCTCCTGCCATGGCTGCCCTCTCTTGCAGAGCACCCTCGCATCCCACTCCAAGATGTCCTGCTACGACCTGTGCCCACCCAGGACCAGCGCTGAGCTGTGCCCAGTGCCCAGGACCAGCGTGGCTGTGCCCCAGCCCATCGCTGAGAGCTGCAACGAGCTGTGCGCCCGCCAGTGCCCCGACTCGTCTGCCTTCATCCAGCCCCCGCCTGTGGTGGTCACCTTCCCCGGCCCCATCCTCAGCTCCTTCCCCCAGCAGGCCGTGGTGGGCTCCTCCGGAGCACCGGCCTTTGGCGGCTCCCTGGGGCTGGGCGGCCTCTATGGCGCCGGTGCCACCCAGGCCTCGGGAGGCCTCTGCACCTTTGGCAGAGCCTACGCTGCTCCCGCCTGCAGCCCTTGCGCCCTGCCCCGCTACAGCAAGAAGCTCTGGAACACCTGCGGGCCCTGCTAGGCTTATCCTATCTTTTTTATCTGTCAGCCATGGAAGAATCTAGAAGTTGTTCATCTAAATCTTTGCCGTTTATGCTCTTTCCCTTAAAACTTGTCTTTTCCTATATTTAGTATTTTACTTTATCTCCACTTTGAAAATGTAATCCCTAATGTTTTATTTTGTGAATTTATTATGTATCTGAATTTAATTTTTCTTTTATTTTCTTTGATCTTTATCCTTTATCTCGGTTATATGAACTTCATGTCGTCTTTGCATTTATTCAGCTCTGCTTCTTGACATTTGCATGAGTTATAAAATTTAGCTTTATATTTTGGATTCTCTTTGTACGTCTCCTTTTCCCATATTTTCCTTTGTACTCTCTGTGATTTATTCAAGTTTTTCCTGCAATAAATCTTCTATGCATCGAATTTTTGCGTTTTCATCTTTTTTTATTTGAAATGGTGCTGATTACTGACTTGAGGTCTTACCTGCTTATAACAGAGCTATTCAACTTGACCGTTTCTGGTTGTTTAAACCTCTGAAGAGGGCCTGGGTGTGCAGGAGCCACTCTGAGAGGAGCAGCCTGCCCTGGATGACACAAAAGGGAAAGTCAGGGCAGGGCAGGGCCCGGCCTGGCCAAACCCAGCAGCTACAAACTATCTGATCAGGGCTGAGGTGCTTGGCCGCTCCTCCCTGCTTTGGGCGCTGTTAATCAGCCCTGGGACATGCAAGGGCTACAAAACAACAAAACAGGGAGCAGAGATCACTGCTCAGTGCTTCCCAAGTGCTCTCACGGCCCTTGAGGCTCAGAAAATCTGCACTTAGAGGGTTTTTTTTTCTCAGAGGAATCTCTCCAAATAAATTTTGTAGCCCAGAGAGCACTGAAATAGTGGTGTTTTTAATACAAAGTCGAGAGAGGTAATCACAGAATCATGGAATTATTTGGGTGGGAAGGGATCTTAAAATCATCTCATTCCACACCCTGCCATGGGCAGGGACAGCTTCCACCACCCCAGGTTGCTGCAAGCCCTGTCCAGCCTGGCCTTGGACGCTGCGAGGGACGGGACAGCCATGGAATATCCTGTGCCAGGGCATCCCCATGTTCACAGGGAGGAATTTATCCCCAAAATTTGATCTAAACCCCCTCCCTGTCAGTCCCATTCCCCCTTATCCTGTCACTCCATCTCTTGGGAAAGGGATTCTCATAGCATTAAGTAATGAAAACACTTAGAGAATATATCCATCTTATACATTTTTTTCTGTTTGTCTCCATTAGCTGGGAGATAAGGGCATGATTTCACAAACACATTCATAGAAAAGAGAATTCCTAATTCATATTTGAGAAGCTTACTCTATCAACAACTATTCCATTAAACTTGATTTCTATTCAGTTTTTTGTACATGTTTTTTGTAGCTCTTTCAGGTCCTGCAAGGCCACAGTGAGGTCACCTCAGAGCTTCCCCTTCTCCAAAGAGGATAATCCCAATTGTCTCAGCCTTTCCTCCCAGCAGAGCTGCTCCATCCCTTGGATCATCCTGGAGCCTCCTCTCGGCTCCCTCCAGCAGCTCCAGGTCCTCCCTGGGCTGGGGCAGCTCTGCAGGTGAGGTCTCACCTGAGCAGGGCAGAATCTCCTCTCCCCTGCTGCCCACGGGGGTTTTGATGCAGCCCATCAAAAGAGATTGGATTTAAAGGGAGTTTGTGCCAGGGATGAGGCACAACTTGCACTGACTGTCAGATTTTTGTAAAATATAAATCAAGGCAAGTAAATCCCCCCAGGCTAGGAGATGTGGGAACGACTCAATCCCTTTCTGTGCTTGGAGAATAATTTTTTTCCTTCCCCTGCAGCAAATACAGGGGAACTTGTTGGGGCAACAAACAAAGCGTAAACCTAAACCCAAATCCTTTTTCACCTGCAGAGGAAATGAAAATATTTGTGTGAAACCAATGTTTGGACCACAACAACCAATTTTCAGTGTAGGAATTAAGAGCAGATATATGATCTCTGAGGGGATTTCTCAGGAATAACAAGTAGGGTCTGTAAAATGCACTGGATACAGGTGAAAACCTAAAAGTTTTGCTCTGAAAAAAATCACCAAAAAAAAGGTATATAATAATATAATAAAGGTATAATAATATAATATAACAATAATTAATAATAATCATATGAAAGGTATATAATACCATAATAATAAATATAAACAAATATTATAAATGGAAAATATAGCTTGAAATAAAGCAAATACAGCAAAGGTGGAATATTTAACTTACAAAAGATTCAACCACAGATATGGACAGGATTTTTTTTTTAAGAAGGAAAAGAAGAGCTGCACTAATCATTAACCCTTGACTTCCAATGGCACAAATAATGACTTAATTAAAGTAATGGCAGGCACCACCTTGTTTCCTGCACATTAAAGCAGCTGGGGTTGTGTAAGAGTGAAATGTCTAAATCACTCATGTCATACAACACCGAACATTAGCTGGGTTGAACAGCAGATAATGAATGTTTGTGAAATCATTACAAAGTATTTTTCTCAAGAAGGGCCAGAACACTCTTGATAAGAGATTGCACCCACGACATTAAAGAACAACCTTGATCTACCTCTTTGATTTTTCCTCAAATCTGGAATCACAAGACTTGATATGGGAACATCCAGCACCTGAATTTTATTTACCACTAAAGCCTTCTTAGTTAAAGTGATTTTTATGTGGGATTGATTCCAAACCTTCCTCTCAATGGAAAACTATTGGGGAATTGCTGAGTGTCCTGGATGATCTCAGCAGATATTCATGACCCCTCAAATCCATCTCTGACCAACAAGGTCTCTTTAATTAGGGCTGGAAAACACATTTATTCCTGGGTAGTTCTGGAATCAGCTGGTTTCTGCTTCTAATTAATTTATCAGATAATTTTAAAGGGCTCTTAAGGAAAAATGTCCATGTCAGCCAGAGATGAGTCTTACAAAATCTGGGAGCAGACGAGCTCATGACAAAGTTGTAAAGGAAGAAGCAACATGTGGAGTCAGCTTAATGAACATGGTGATTCCAGTGAGGTCACTCTAATGATGCCAGGAGTTGCCAGCACCAATTAAGACCCAAGATTAAAGAAATCAAGGTGGTGAAACTCCGACATCACACGATAGGAGAATGAGAATGAAATCAGAACTGCCACAAACTCCAAACTTTTGTGACTCAAAGCTGGTAAACAATTTATTTCAGGCAGAACCCCCAGTCCAAGCAAGATTCCAAGCCCTCAGGAATGTTTGGATCCTCTATATAAGCTCCAATGCCTGGGTCCATCCAGACACTTCTCTCAGCTCATTCGCCTTGAGGAGCTTAGTGAGTATGAATTTTTAATTTCTTTCTATTTATTTAATCAGACCCTGTACCAGAGCAGTTGCAGAAGATTCCTTTAGGAATGCTGAGATTTAGAACAGTTTTACATTGTTTCTGTCTGGAATTACTCTTAATGAAACCAGTGGGAAATGGGGGATTTGGGAGTCCCAAAATCTTTGGGAGTCCCCAGATCTTCCCAACTTCTCAACTTCAGGGAAATTCATGGGAGATGGGACTGGGGTTCTTATATTGTTCTTCAGGGTAGGCATTTCCAAAAGCTGAATGAAAAAACGATGTGGGGCCAGAGCAAAGATCAGTCTGTGAGGTCTGGTCATTCTGGGGATGGTTTTACACTGGAATTTTTTTATTAAGGTGCTCAGTGGGTGTTGACCATGACGATCAAGGCTGAACATAAACCACAATGCCGTGATTTCACTCATGTTGAGAATTTCTCTCATCACCTTCTGAGTTTTTATAGTTTTTATGTCTCAATTTGTTGCAAACCAACCCTGAGCCCTGGAGGATGTCATGCTATGACCCTTGGACAGGACAGACAGCTCCAAGCTGGACACAGGGACTTGGGAAGGGATTGTGAGGTCTGGGGGTGTGGGGATCAGGGCTCTGAGGGGGCTGCAGGGCACAGGGCCAGCGCTGGGCAGAATGGGCAAGGCTGTGTGACTTTAGTCACTCAGGGTTTGTGTAAAGTCTAGGACCAGTCCACTACTGAACTGGGAGATCCCCACGTCTGTTCTAATGCCTGTATTTCTGAATCCCCTTTCAGCCTCATCTTTTGCACGCCAAGATGTCCTGCTACGACCTGTGCCCACCCAGGACCACCGCTGAGCTGTGCCCAGTGCCCAGGACCAGCGTGGCTGTGCCCCAGCCCATCGCTGAGAGCTGCAACGAGCTGTGCGCCCGCCAGTGCCCCGACTCGTCTGCCTTCATCCAGCCCCCGCCCGTGGTGGTCACCTTCCCCGGCCCCATCCTCAGCTCCTTCCCCCAGCAGGCCGTGGTGGGCTCCTCCGGAGCACCGGCCTTTGGCGGCTCCCTGGGCCTGGGCGGCCTCTATGGCGCCGGCGCCACCCAGGCCTCGGGGGGCCTCTGCACCTTTGGCAGAGCCTACGCTGCTCCCGCCTGCAGCCCTTGCACCCTGCCCCGCTACAGCAAGAAGCTCTGGGACACCTGCGGGCCCTGCTAGAGCCACCAGCAACAGCCCCAAAGGCCCTGGCACCGCCTCAGCCCAGCATGGAGAAATTGAGCTGTGCACAAGCTGCCCTGGCCTGCAGCGAGTGACACCCGGCCTGCGTCCGGCCTGCCCACCCTCCCTCTCCCTGCCACTCCTGGCATTCTTGGCTCAATAAAATTTTCTTGCATCCAATTCTGTTTCTTTGCCTCCTTTTCCCAAATGACAAAGACCCAAGTGCCTTGGCGAAGTGAGAAACCCCAGGCATCTCCTCCCAGCACAAGAGGGAATGTCCCCCCAGAGGAAAACAAGTACAAATGAAAACCAGAGAGGGTTTTGTGCAACACCAACAGGGATTTAATGTCGGAGAGAAGAGCAACAGCCGAGGGCAGGGAATCCAGGAGGTCTCAGGGGCAGCAGGGGATGCAGAACTTGGGCTCTGGGAGCAGGGACCGGGTCAGGACCAGGATAAGCCAGGGATGGAGGAGTCCAGGCACAGAGAGGGGATGGAGGGCTCAGGGAATCCCGAGGGGATGGAGGGCTGAGGGAATACCGAGGTAATGAAGGGCTCAGGGCAAAAAGAGAGGATGGAGAGCTGAGGGCACACCCAGGGTTTCTGGGCACACTCAGCTGCCACTGCCAGCGCCTCCTGCCCGGTGTCCCCATGGCTCGGGCCAGGCTCCAAGGCTGGCACTGCCTCTGGAGGCTGGCACTGCCAGGGGCGCTTTAGAAAACCCCACAGCTCCCGCGGCGGGACCTGCTCCATCTCTGGGAGCCAGGCAGGGAATAGCCCAGGCCCCGTGAGGAGAAGCCGGAGCTGTAGGACCTCCCGCAATTGCCAAAGGAGCCTCCATAGCCCCCAAGGGAGCCCCCATAGCCCCCGAGGGAGCCCCCATAACCCCCAAGGGAGCCTCCATAGCCCCCAAAGGAGCCCCCATAGCCCCCAAAGGAACCCCCATAGCCGGTGTCACCTCCATAACCCAGGGAACGGCCGTAGCCAAGGGAGCCCCCATAGCCCTGGGAGCCCCCATAGCCCCCACAGCTTCCCAGGCCAAAGGAGCCCCCATAGCCCCGGGAGCCCCCATAGCCCCCGAGGGAGCCCCCATAGCCTGAGAAACCCCCATAGCCCCGGGAGCCCCCATAGCCCCCATAGCCAAGGGAGCTCCCATAACCTCCAGACCCAAAGGAGCCCCCATAGCCCAGGGAGCTCCCATAACCTCCAGACCCAAAGGAGCTCCCATAGCCCAGGGAGCCCCCATAACCTCCAGACCCAAAGGAGCCCCCATAGCCAGAGGAGCCCCCCAAGGCCAGGGGACCCCCATAACCCCCTGAACCTCCCAGCCCAAAGGAGCCCCCGTAGCCCTGGGAGCTGCGGGAACTGAAGGAACGCCCCGGCAAGGCTGGGCCCGACGATCCCACAACGCTCTCCTGGGGGAAGGTGCTGAGCACAGGGCCCGGGATGGTCACCACCACCGGCGGGGGCAGGATCAGGGCTCTGGAGTCAGGACACTGCTGCACACACGGCTCATTGGAGCTCTCGGCGATGGGCTGGGGGCAGCTGATGCCGCAGGACTCGTTGGAGTAGGACATCCTTCTGTGCTGGGAGGCTGCAATGCACAGCAGGAAAAAGATTTCAGATCCAGGAATTTCCACCTGATTCTGTCTGTGCTTTGCCATGGAAAATGTGGGAGCCCAGAGTTTGTTGCTTTCCAAATCTGACCCTCATCTGACCACAGAAATCAAATTCTGGTTGCTGTCAACGTCCCTGAGATGTCACACACAGATGAAAACATCTAGTGTCATCTCTGGTGGTACTTCTTACACTGTGACAAATCTGGTTTTATCTCTTTATAAATTTATTAAATCCAACTAGGTCTAGCAATTTATGTATAGGAAGTTAAGAAGTGTCGGATACAAAGCAGCAACTTCTGTAATTTCATGTCCTTTCCCAAGTAGCCTTCAGCTTCCAAACCAGAACATTTACCCTTATATTCCCACAAAGTGAGAATGATCACTCAGATATTTTTAAATTTTACGGCCACACATTGTACCTAAAATGCCTGGAAATGTTTATTCCAAGTGGCATGGTGAAAATTCACATTTTATTCTACGACAGCCTTCTCAACGCACAATTTTTAAATCTACCAGTCCATAACATCAAAGAATTGGATGAGGAAAAAGGAGGATAGAGAAGGATAGAGGAGCTCAAATCCGACTTACCCTGTTCACCAAGGCGAATAACTCAGGAGAAGTGGATGGAGAGGCTCGGAGTGGTGGCAGCTTTTATACATTTCCCAAAGTGCTTACAGGGACAAAACGCCCTCCGTGCCTCCAGTCCCACACAGAACAACCCTCACATGGAGGGATTTAATTCTGCTGGCTTTGCACTGCCACTCCCCACGCGCAAAAAACGGGCGTGAGGCCATGTCAGGACAGACTTGAGGGCATCGAGCTGGTGAATGATGAGGTAATAATCCCCATCACGAGAGCTGGCTTTGGGTTCGATGAGTTCAGATTAATTAACTTCGTCTTTTAAAATTCAAGTGAATCCCGTGAAAATCCACGGGAGCTGCACAAAAAGAGGGAGACGGGTCTCAAAAGTGAAGAAAATATCAATTATCTCCAAATGCTTTAAAAACGTGAGGGGGTTTTATCCCCGTGTTTGCAGCTCAAATGCCATTAATCACTTGACAATTCCAAGCTGGGCTCCATTGCTCCATTCCCTGCTGGCTTTGGAATGTCATGGAGGCAGTGACACTTGAGGAATGTTCCAGATCCTTCCAGGACCATGAGGGGCTTTGTAAACGCCCACAGGAAATTCATATTTGGTGTGTTAGACAGGAACACGGAAATGTCAGCGCCCAAAAGTGGGGCAGAAGCGTCAGGTCAGAGACGCGTGAGCTGAGGGCTCTGTGTCACGAGGCACAATTTCATGGACAAAATATTTACAGGTGAGACTTCAAGAGTTGAGATTTTAGAACATCACTTTGAGACCCCTTTTGCACAGAATATTGATAGTTAAGCCTGAAAATTTGGATAATTTACAATCAGGCTTTAATTTCTCCCCTAAAATTTAAGATATTTCAGCGAAATGCTGCCTCATAAATTAAGAGGGAACTGCACTTGACATGGCAGATGATGTACTTGTCATAGTCATCCCAAACGTGTTAACAGGTAATAAAATAAAGAATTTGAGCTCAGGAATGAAAATTAAATCATTGCCAGCACTGAAATTATTAATCAAATGCTGATTAAGGAATCAAGAGGAGTGACATTGATTGATATTTTTAAATGATGATGTTTCATAACAAGGGAGCTGCTAACTCAAACAAATCCTCATAACTCCCAGCCTCCATTTAATAGGATAATAACAGAAATTGCAAGCACTGACTATTAACGAGTATTTGTGAGGCAGCTTAAAGTCATTATCCTCCAGTACCTCTCATTATTATCAGCAAATCCTGATGACACTTCACAAACAGGGCTATTTTACAATTTAGAGGTAATTTATTGCCTCTCTTTTGCAATGTCATAAAATTAGAAAACAATTGCAAGAGGAAAGAAAAAAAGTAACTGCAGGATGTCCCAGACTCATCATAATAAAATATATATTTTTTATTTTATTACTGCAATATATTGGTATTTTATTATTATTCTATTAATTTTTTTTTTCTGTAGTGGTCAGTACTTCAGGGTTGGGAGGAAAGAAAATTAAGTTTTTTAATGTATTTCAAATTGAACTTCTGGAAGTTGAGATTTCAAATGAAATCATGAAATATTTGGAATTAGCTTAAAGCCAAGGCCTCTTCTGGCTGTACTAATTTTGATCTCTTTGGGGATTTTTGTAAATCCCTACTCAGCTATGAGGAGAATTCATGTCCTCTCAGAGCCACAATTTTAGGTCCACTTGGGTGACCTTCACCTGGTGAAGGTGGCACCAAAAAACAGCTCCATACCATGGTTAACGTGGCCATTAAAATGTCCCAATTAACAGGACATTAAAATTGGACTCAAGCAGGACTGCTATAATCAATGACTCCACGACCACCCCTCAGCCCCAAGTTCCCCAAATCCCCTCGGATTGCCCTCAGAGGGAGCTGATTGCCATCAGCGGTTGTGTCACAGCCACGCGAGTTTGGGAGGGACATTGCTGAGGTGACAGAATGGAAGCGCCCACTGTGGCGTTGGTTTTGTAATAAACGAGGACGGGAGGCGCAGGGGGTGGCTTTGAGGAGGATATAAAAGCTCACATCACCCAGAGCCTTTCATCCACTGCTCCTGTTCCCAACCCTGCAGCGAACAAGGTAAGCGGCGGCACTGATCCCCATAAAATCTGAATTACTACATAAAGCCCATGAGCCTCTTTTCCTCTTCCTCTTGGCTTCTTTCTTGCTGGTCTTACACCTTTGACTGAATCTTTGCCACAGGTTGCTATAAGTTTGTTTAATTTATCCAGCACAGAATTTCTCTTGCAAGGATGATCATGGTGAGACGAAGACTAATACAATAATGAGATTTCTTTGAATTTACCTGTTTCCCTCCGATATTTCACACATAGAGTTTAATTCTGATTCTTCTCAGCCAATTTAGCTTTAAAGTCCTTTCTGTTGTGTGTTGCAGCCTCCCAGCACAGAAGGATGTCCTACTCCAACGAGTCCTGCGGCATCAGCTGCCCCCAGCCCATCGCCGAGAGCTCCAACGAGCCATGTGTGCAGCAGTGCCCTGACTCCAGAGCCCTGATCCTGCCCCCGCCGGTGGTGGTGACCATCCCGGGCCCTGTGCTCAGCACCTGCCCTCAGGAGAGCGTTGTGGGATCGTCGGGCCCAGCCTTGCCGGGGCGTTCCTTCAGTTCCCGCAGCTCCCAGGGCTACGGGGGCTCCTTTGGGCTGGGAGGTTCAGGGGGTTATGGGGGTCCCCTGGCCTTGGGGGGCTCCTCTGGCTATGGGGGCTCCTTTGGGTCCGGAGGTTATGGGGGTTCCCTGGGCTATGGGAGCTCCTTTGGGTCTGGAGGTTATGGGAGCTCCCTGGGCTATGGGGGCTCCTTTGGGTCTGGAGGTTATGGGAGCTCCCTTGGCTATGGGGGCTATGGGAGCTCCCGGGGCTATGGGGGTTTCTCAGGCTATGGGGGCTCCTTCGGGGGCTATGGGGGCTCCCGGGGCTATGGGGGCTCCTTTGGCCTGGGAAGCTGTGGGGGCTATGGGGGCTCCCAGGGCTATGGGGGCTCCCTGGGCTACGGCCGTTCCCTGGGTTATGGAGGTGACACCGGCTATGGGGGCTCCTTTGGGGGCTATGGGGGATCCTTTGGGGGTTATGGGGGCTCCCTTGGGGGCTATGGGGGCTCCCTTGGGGGCTATGGGGGCTCCTTTGGCAATTGCGGGAGGTCCTACAGCTCCGGCTTCTCCTCACGGGGCCTGGGCTATTCCGTGCCTGGCTCCCAGAGATGGGGCAGGTCCCGCCGCGGGAGCTGTGGGGTTTTCTAAAGCCCCCCTGGCAGTGCCAGCCTCCAGAGGCAGTGCCAGCCGTGGAGCCTGGCCCGAGCCATGGGGACACCGGGCAGGAGGTGCTGGCAATGGCAGCTGAGTGTGCCAAGCAGCTCTGGGTGTGCCCTCAGCTCTCCATCCCTTCTCTCTGCCCTGAGCCCTCCATCCCCTCGGGACACCCTGAGCCCTCCATCCCCTCTCTGTGCCTGGACTCCTCCATCCCTGGCTTATCCTTCTCCTGATCTGGTCCCTGCTCCCAGAACAGGAATTCTGCATCCCCTGCTGCCCCTGGGATTGCTTGTATTCCCTGCCCTCGGTTGTTGCTCTTCTCTCTGACATTAAACCGCTGTTGGTGTTGCACAAAAGCCTCTCTGGTTTTTATTTGTCATTTATTTTTTCCTCCGGGAGCAGAACTCCCCAGCGTGCTGAGGTTTCCTTATCACAGGATCTGCCCTGCTCCCCGAGTTTGAAATGTGGAATGGGAGTTTAATTGGGGTACTTAACGCGATGTTGAGGAATGTTTGTTTAGCAATTTGCCCGTCATTAACTTCCCCGAGGTTCTGAGTAATTGTTCTTGCTCTGAGGATTCCTGGTGACACCCCAGGCCCCTCAATCACCACATCGCTTAGCAAACAATTAAGACATAATTGCAGCGTTTCTAACCTAGCAGGACGACAAGGGAAGGACGAGACCTAAGTTTTCATTCTGTCTGTTGGGTTTTGAAAGTTCTGCCTGGGTTTGTTCAGCCTGAGGAAGAGAAGATCCGGGGTGATCTCATTTCACCTTTCAGTGTCTCAAGGAGCCGAAAAGAAATACGGGGAGAAATAATTTCCAAAGGCCTGGAGGGACAGGGCAAGGGGAAATGGGTTCGAATTTATGGAGAGGAGTTTTAGACGGGATGTTGAGAATAAAAAAGTTTTGTCCGTAAAGCTGCTTTAGCTTTCCCACCTCTTTTCCCCCATTTGTTGCTAGCCAGAACAATATTTCATATCGTTCTTCCAGAAATGAGAAAGGGGGAAAATTTCCCCCCCCCCAAAAAAAAGGTTATTACTCATTGTTTATATTTCTCTAACTCCTCAGTGATTAGCGTGGTGTAACTTAAATGCAGATCTGCTTGGTACTCACAATTTATGCACGGGCAAATTTCTGCCAGAGAAGGCTCCAAAGAGGAAGAGAGAGAAGGAACATTGCAAACCACAAATTGTGATGCGCCATCTATTTAATGAGCAAGAAGTGGAATTAAAAAAAAATACAGCAAAAGAAAGCAGAAGGGTTCAATACAGAAGGGTTGAATACGAATTAAAATTCATCACCCATTTCCAGGCAGTGCTTTACAGCTGGACACCCAGCGACAATCGAGTGACATTTTTCACCTCCCTGATTGCACAGAAAGGCATCAAATGGGGAAAGCCAAGCTCCTGCAGCGCCGGGAGCTCAGGGCAAAGCTGCGGGGGTCAGCAAGCGGGTGGGCACGGGCTCAGTCCTGCATCCGATCGCGCTTTCCTGCATCCGATCGCGTTTCCATCTCCTGCTCATCCCTTCCCGCGGCTCCCTCAGGGCCCGCAGCGGTTGGAGCGCCGGTAGGACCTCCCATAGAGCCCCCCCAAACCCGAGTACCCCAAACTGCCGAGCCCCGAGGAGCTGCCCGAGTTGATGGGCACTCCCCCGGCGCTCAGAGCATCCCCGACGGCCGCGGACGCCGAGGATCCCACGGCGGTGTTCTGGGGGAAGGAGCTGAGGATGGGTCCGGGCAGGGTGACCACCACAGGAGAGGGCTGGATCACGTAGGTGGAGTCCTGGCACTGCCGGACGCAGGGCTCGTTGCAGCTGTTGGCCAGCGGGGTGGGGCCGCAGGAGTTTGGGGCGCAGAGGTCGTAGCAGGACATGGCTGTGGGGTGAGAGTCTGGAAGGCAGCGAGTTCTGGAATGCAAGGAACGAGGTGTAATTAGCCGCGTAATTAAGCTGTTGTGGTGATGGAGAGCGCGAGGAGTGCGTGGGGAGTGGAAGGAAGGGTTGGTCTGGGGTTGAAAGGGGATTTCGGTGAAGTTCAGAGCTCTCTACACCACAAAGGGCAGCTCCACCTCCTCCTGAGCGACTCTGTGCTCTCCTTTCCCTCCTGCAGCCCTGAAATAAGCGGGGAGGTGAGGGAGCAGGCAGTCAGGAAAGCAAGGAGAAACTGCGCCCCAAAACAGAGAGAAAAATAAAAAATAAATAAATAAAATGAAAAAATAAAACAAAACAAAACAAAACAAAACCCCAACCGAACAAAAAAACCCACCAAAAAAAAAAACCAAAACCAAAACTAAACAACAACAAAAAAGAATCCTCATCAAGTAAAAATGAGGAGCAGAAATTTCACCGTGAGGCCTTGGCACAGGTAGCTCTGAGCAAGGGAGTTCAGGGAATCTCCCTCTGGACACATTCAGACACTCGTGCCCAGGAGTTTCCCTCTCCAGAGTCGTTCCAAACCCTCCTGGAGGCTTTCCTGTGCCACTTGCCCCAGGAGATCTCCAGAGGTCCCTTCCAACAGCGAATATTTTGTGATTCCATCCCGAGAGCCAAAAGCTCTGCACAGATTCCTCACATCCGCTCCCAGGTCTGAGCAGTGCTGAGGCAGAGCTCGGAACTTCTTGGGATGGAAAGATTTGGGTGACGCAAATGAAAAAATCCGGGCTCAGCATAGGAACGACCTCCACCCTTCACAGAATGTCCCTCCCTGGAGAAAAAGCTGCTTCGAAGTCTCCCCAGCAATTTTAAAGAGCGCAAACCTCGAAAAATAAAACACAAAGACGGCAACAACGCAAAGAAAATGGGAAGAAGATCAGACTTACCCTTTCCTCCAGGGAGAAGAAGGCCAGGAGTGGTTGTAGCTCCTCAGACCGGGCTGGTTTTATACCCTGGTCCAGAGAGCCCGAGGACCTGGGACACAAATTGTGCGTGTAGCTCATTAGCAGCCAATTGCTAACGATTCCTCATATGCAAAGTACCCCTGGCTGGGGATTTACTTTTCCTCTCTGTTTGTGGTTCTTGCCTGGATTTCGTTTCCTCCCTGTAATGCATGCATTCCTCCGGTGAGGTTTCTTTTATCCTCAAATCTTACGAGCCCGGTTAACTCCTGATCAGAGGCTGATTCATCTGGGTTACTCAGGAAATTGCTTTGCATCCCAAGGAACCATGAAAAGGATGAATGAAACCATCGGGAAAGGTGCAGTGACCTTCCTCCCTGTGAAATCCCTTTCCCCCTGCACGAAGGGCACAAGTTTTTGGCACACCTCGTTCTGAGAAGGGCACAAATTCCTATTTCTGCCTCAGTGTTTCACCAAATTCCTCTCAAACAGAAGGAGATACACAAAAATAAAGGAAATAAAATCATTAGAAAGCATTTAGAGCTGATTAAACTTCCCCTCTCTCAAAGGTACTGAGAAATGGGTTATTTGAGGGAACAGATTTTATTTTCTTGACTCAGCAGAAAGCATGAAAGAGGCGCATCATCTGATCTATTCCTTTATTATTAAACCACCACGGTCCCATGACGGAATCTGAGACACAATTTGGGAACTGAGTGTCCAAGTCCTTCATCTCAGGAGTCTCCAGGTTGGGTTTTCTCCCTACATTAAACCAGGACAGTGATTGAGGTCATCTGGAGGATGCCTGGGAATTTGGGGCTGCTCAAAGCCTTGCCCAAGCTCATCTTTGGGGTCATCAAAGACGCCAAAGCCTTTTACATCTGCCACTAAATTATTACTTTCCCCTGCTGGGCTTCACACCATTATGCAAAATTGTTCCCCAAATGAATAGCAGTTATTTAGAGACGTTTGTAATGTTCCTGTTCCTTTTTTCCTTCTTTGAAAGGCAATTCTGGCTTTCACTTTGCACGTCTCACAGATCACCTCAGCGTGCAGCAATTCCAGTTCCTTTTCAAAGGCAATTTCCAGATTAAAAAGTAATCGCAGACAATGCCGGAGCAGACTGGAGGGCAGGGCCAAGCATTCCAAGCCCTCGTGGTGTTTAATCTCCGAGGCAGAGACAGGCAAATCAGCACCGAACTGGGAGTATCTGCCCCAACATCTCCTGGGAAATAAAGGCTGGTTGGAGACTTCTGAAGAGCAGAAATCTTCAAAGTTCCCCAAACATTTCCCTGGACCACTCAGACATGCAAATGGGGGACGATCAGCAAATGGGCAGGGAAGGACTCTTTGAACATGACCAGGGGTTCAAAGGGGTGGCCAAGATTCCTGATGGATTCCACAAAACTTCCCCATCAGCTCCAATCCTTCCACCTTGTCCTTGAAATACAAATAAGAATTTGCATCAACTCAGTCACTGGGTGTCCCCAGTTTGGGATGACCCAAAATGATGACACGATGTCTGGAAACTCTCCTGTCCCTCAAGATTGACCAGACTTTCCCAAAGTTCTTGCTGCATGCACAAAAATGTTAAAAAAATTGGTTGTCCAGAGAAGCTGTGTCTACCACATCCCTGGAAGTGTCCAAGGCCAGGTTGGACAGGGCTTGGAACACCCTGGGATAGTGGAAGGTGTCCCTGCCCATGGTTTAGATTATTTTTGAGGCCCCTTCCCACCCAAACCATTCCATGATTCCCTGACTTTCCTTTATAACAATAATTATCTATCAATTCCAAGACCAGCTTGTGGTTTGAAAGCCAACTCATCCAAAGCTACAGAGAAGATAAAAAGAGCCCAAATTCCACTTCTGAAGGTGATCCTAAGTCCAGCTTGTCTGGATGCCTCCATCTTCTCCTCCCAGGAGCCGAGAGCTTTTGGGATGCTGCTCCTGGGAAGATTACAAGGAGCAGCGATCTGAAATCTCCTGGACACTTATCACGACTGGAATTGCACACTCAGGACTCCAATTAAAACTCGCTAGCACACCAGGGGCTGCTCCCAGGTGTGTGTCCAAAATGCCAGAAGTCCTAAACAAATGGGATTTTGACTCACCCCCACTTTGGGAGGTGGAGTTGGCATGATGGAGCCGGGAATATTTAATGGATGCAAAGCAGGGAGATGAAAGCGGCCTCACGGGTCGTGGGTTTCATCCGCGGCCAGGAAAAACCATCATGAACATAAACAGTAAACAAACCAATTTCCCTGCTGGGAACCCAGCCAAATGCAAAGCAAACCCACAGCTCCTGCGGGGACTGGGTAATAAAAGGTGCAGGAATGTCTGGGATCCTCCAGGCAGCCCCAGAAAGCCATAAAAGCTCTGGAGAGCCTTCCTGCCTCTTCCCTTCTCCCCATAAACCCAGGAGATGCTGCAGCTCTGGCCTCAGCTCCGCAGAATTTGGTGCTGAAAGGGATTTTTGCTGACAAAAAATATTTCTGAAAAAATAATGGCATTTTTTATTTCTGTAGGACCAAGATCTTCAGGAGAAATACTTCCCTGTGGAAAACATTCTAACAGGATATTCCCACTCCTTTTCTGCAGCAGTGAATAAATCACTTTCTAAGTGACTGCAAACCCACCCAGATTTCCCTTTTCCCCTCAGAATTGTGCTTTACTGGTTGCCACACCAGGTTTTAACCCAAAAGGCGATTTGGGACAGGAATGAAGGGGGAACTGGTGCTTGAGGGTCATATTTTATTCTGATGTGATTTCTGAATGTTTGGAGGAAATATCCCAAATTTGATGGGAGTATTTTGCAACCTGGGAAGGGATTTGGTTCAATTAATGAGAAGGGAGTTGCAAGGGTAAGGAAATTAATTTTGTTATGAGAAATATCCACCTGAACCTGTCCAAGGCACCTTCTCAGCAGTGCCTCAGTCACAGCACTTTGGAGCCATTGGACTTCTTAGAATTCATCACCTTTGATCAGGGAATAGCTTCAGTTGAGATGGCAAAAAATATTAAATTAAACATTTAATCCAGACCAAGCTCGTCCTGTAATAGAACATCAAACTGACAGCTTTCCACTGTCTTCTGGTGTTTATTAAAAAAACCACCTCCTTAAAATTATTAATTCTTTCATTTACCTCCTTTAATTTCATTCTGCTAATGACTGCAGTTGGCAGAAGCTCATCAGCATCTTTAATTACAGTTCAGCCTCATTCTGGACAGGCAGACAAAGACTCCAAGTGAGACTTTTCAGAGATATCAGACATTTTAAGGGGTGACAGGAGGTTGAGTCACCCAGAGCCCTCAGGGGAAGCTTTCCAAACCTTTTTCCTTCAGGGTGTCTAAACCACTCCTTAGTCCCAATCCAGGAGGAGCAAAGCCACACCTGATAAAGCTCAGCTCTGTCTTAAGAAACCCTAAGAGAGGATTGGAACTAAAAATTCTTTAAATTTTAGTCCTTTAATCTCTCTGTCCCAGACTTGCTTCCCAACCCAGCAAATTCCAAAGGGAGAAACGCTCCCCATCCTTCTACGGCTCACCAGGGGCTGAGCTCAGCTGCCAGGAGATGCTGCACCCCAAAAAAGGATGCTCCAATTGCTGCTTCTCTCCCTCAACAATTCCCTTAGGAATCTCAGCTGAGCGCCCTTCTTTTAAAACATTTTTCCAGAGTATCGCATCTTTAAAAATTCTCTGTTTATCTCCCAGCAGGAGGCACCCATTGCAGGGTCCCTTTCTGCCTTTAGGCTTGGTTTTAAAAGTTTTCCACCACTGGAATCGGACTCGTTCTCCTTTGAAATTATTTGCGTGGTGTTTTCTGGAAGTAGGGACTTCCAAAGGCACTGGAAAAGGGGCTGGGAGAGCAAAGAAGGCCAGGCAGACTCGGAGGGTGATGCAACACGAATTTAATGGGTTGAGGAAGGGAAGGAAGAAACGAAAAAGTCAGCAGTACATTTCCATGGTTCAGTAAGGACAGAACCCACTCAGACACACTCAGCGAGCAGAAATCTTCCTTCTTCATCAACGAATGACCTGTGCTAATCCAGCCATGCACAACAATTGCCAACAATTAATATTTTGCCTATTATCAAATACAAAAAAATAAAACCAACAAAACAAAAAAGCAGGACAAGACATTTGATGAGAAACACGAAGTAAAGCACAACAAAAGACAAGCAAAGGCCTGGTTTGGGGAGATGCCAAACTCCCACACCTCCTTTAACTCCAGGCTGGGGGGCATCTCACGTGGCATCCAAAAACCACGGCCATCATCTCAGTCCTGCTCCAGGGACGGGTCGGGGTTCAGCATTCCTGGTCTTCTCCTCCCTCCTTAGCAGGGCCCATAGAAACCGCTGCGGGAGGCGTTGTAGCGCCGGTAGGGCCGGCTGTAGCCACTGCCCAGCCCGGGGTAGCCAAAGCCCCCAAAACCCCCAAAGCCCAAGGAGCTGCCCCCGGAGTTGATGGGGACTCCCCCGGCACTCAGAGCGCTCCCAACGGCCGCGGACGCTGAGGATCCCACGGTGGTGTTCTGGGGGAAGGAGCTGAGGATGGGCCCGGGCAGGGTGACCACCACAGGAGAGGGCTGGATGACCACGGTGGAGTCCTGGCACTGCCGGACGCAGGGCTCGTTGCAGCTGTTGGCCAGCGGTGTGGGGCCACAGGAGGTTGGGGCACAGAGGTCGTAGCAGGACATGGCTGTGGCCAGAAGGAATTCTGGAATACAGGAGCTGAGTTACACCCACGTTTATCAGCAGCTTTCCAGGGGTTCTTTCAGGGTTGGGAATTGGGAAGGAAATTGGATTTTTAATGCTGTTGGTGTTCTGGCCTTAGGTTAATTCTCTTCTTGGGCTGCGGTGGGACGCGGTCATGCAACTGAACAGGCCCAAGGATTCACTGCTGATATTAAACTGCAGCTTCACAACCTTAAAACTGCCTTGGATCCCCAAACTGAATAAATAACCCTTTAATAAATAACCCATTTAATAAATAACCCATAGCCATTTAGCTAACGTGGCTAATTAATGATTTTTATAACTCGCCACCAACACAAAACTCCTTCTCTGCTATAAAACCCCTTCCTCCCTCTGAGAAGAAATTGCAGCAAGAAGAGTGAGGGAAAAGCTACAAAATCAAGGCTTTAGAAAGAGAATAAAAGGTTCAAACTCACCTTACTCACGAAGGCAAAGGAGGGCAGAGAAGTGGCTGGGAGAGCTGGGAGTTGCTCAGGTTTTTATACCGAGTTTTGAGTTGCCCAACAACTTGGGCCACTCTTTGTGCAAGAAGTGATTTATGGGCCACGACTGATTACAGGGTTTTTTGCCTCAGTATTTGTGTTTTTTACTGCTTCGCTTCCTTATCTTGTGGTTTGTCTATCTGACCACAGGGTGCTTTCATCTTAAAATATTCCAGGCTGGGTTCATTTCTGGGAACACTGCAGGGATTAATTCAGCGGGATTTATTCAGCCTTCAAACCCCTTTGGGATCTGCTTGGTGTCATTAAAGGAGATTAGGCCTCATTTGCATAATGCAGCACCCTCCCCTGCAAGGTAAATCCTGGGGGAATTCATGGAGAATTGCAGGTTTTGGAAGGCAAGCCATGACTGTTTCCAGCTGTTTTCCACAGGATGCGTGAGGTTAGAGAAGACCTCCAGGGTCATCGAGTCCGAGGTGTTCCCAACGCCAACCTGGTCACCAGCCCAAGGTCTGCTCACTCCTTGGACACCTCTGGGCATGGAGAGGCTCTCTGGGAATGGAAGAAGGAATTTTTCCACGGAAGAAGGAATTTTTTCATGGAAGAGGCTGCCCAGGGAGGTTTGGAGTGCCCATCCCTGGAGGTGTCCCAGGAATGAGGGGACATCAAGGGATCAATCACAGGTTGGGATTGGTAATCCCGGAGCTCTTTTCCAACCCCAAATCCACGAGCAGTCCTGGATGCAGGGATTAACCCCGAGGTTCTCTGCTGGCACATCCACTCCTGAGACATGCAAATCACATTTAAATTAGGGCTGTCTCTGTGGGGATCCCCTGGGAACAGAAACTCGTTTGGCTTGGGCAGAGCTTCCTGAGGACTTCAAAGTTTATCAGCAGCTTTATTGGAGTGCCACCATGCAAATATCCCATCCTGGGCACATTTCAGATCCCTGACCTAGATCTGAATTCTTGTATTTTATTTAATAAGATGTTACAGAGATTTGGGGGTGCAGGGCAGCAATTGGGCTGTGAAATTGATGCCATTGTTTCTATCTGCAGGAATTACAGCTGCTTTATTTTAAATCAAAAAGGAAAAGTTCAAGGTTCGGCTCAAGCCATCTCATATTTCAGGAGGATTCTCAAAAAAAATCCTTGTCTGTTTTTACCTGAGCATTCATCACTATTTCTCAATATTTTAATGAATTAGCAGCTATTTAAAAATATTTCCTATTATTCTTAATATTTCTAGAAGTTAGTTGAGGAATTAACTTGCATAACGTCATCCACAGTTTCTTTTCATCTTTTAAAAATTTTTCTTCATTCTTTTTATTCCTCCTTCATCCAAACTTTGCTTGGAAAACATAAAGCACGTTTCAAATCCAGCTGTGAATTTAAAAACAGATCTGGCAACATTTCAAATTTCTTTGGAGACTTCCTTGTAAGCAATTACAATAAATATTACTCCAACTAAAGCCTTTATTTTATTGTACTCTCAGAATGACTTAATGGCCTGATTTTGAAATGAATTAAAGTGAGCAAATTAAGAGTTCCCAGATTTTTGTAATCAAGGCCAGATCTAAATATTCAGATTATAATTAAGACTTTTTGCATAATGTGAGAACATCCTCTTGAGACACCTGTGAGTGACTGAACGTCTGAAAAAAGAGATCTTTAATCAAAATGGAACTGGGAGGTTACTCACAGTCATCCCTGGGTAAAGTCTCCGGGCACAGAGGTGACCCCAAAATCCACGGAGAAGCAGAGGGAATTTCCCTGGCAAGTGCAGCATCTGCAATTCGTTTTGAATTGTAATTAATTAGCTCATTATAAAGAATTAGTTCCTCAAAGACTTGGAGCCTCTTGTAAAATTCTTGCAGCTCCTGAGTTTCCTCCTGTGCTGAGTTTTGCTTTTCTCTCAGTAATTCTGGACTGAGATGGTGAGGACTTCATGGAACCATTTGAGGTTCCCACCATAATCCAGGTCAGTTCCAGAACTGGACATGATTCTAGAGCTGGACACGATTCTAGAGCTGGACACAGTTCTAGAACTGGACATTATTCCAGATTTGGACACAATTCCAGAATTGGACACGATTCCAGAACTGGACACTATTCCAGAACTGGACATGATTCCAAAGCCGGACTGAATTCCAGGTGGAACCTCCCCAGAGTGGAGCAGAGGGGCAGAATCCCCTCCCTGGATTCTTGGGACTGCCCCAACGTGGATTTGGGACTTTGCCCTTTGGCTTGGCCCAGTCCCACCTCTCCAGCTCATCCAGATCACCCTGGATTGGGAATTGTTTGAAATCCAAGGTGTTCCTGTGGTTTAAGGTGTTTAATTCAGCCCCTCTGGCCACATCTGCCTGGAATTCAGAGGTTTTGCAACCACCCCCTGTTCCTGGCTGGAATGTGCTGCCCAACCCAGGCAGAAGAAGCTGTGGATGTGTGATCTGAGATGGTTTTTGGGGTAGGCAGAGTCTGCGACCTCACCTCTCCTCAAAGAACCCCCCTGAAGGCACAGGGAGATGTGAAATCCTCCATTTTCACACCCAACTTGAGCTCATTTCCTTGTTAATTTTATACAGATTCTGTCACGAAACAACTTTAAAATCACTCAGGTTTGAGGTTTGCTTTGGCATCTTAGTCTGGGCTAATAAACTTACACAATTTCTGTTATAATTTCTGGTTTTATCCAAAAATTAATGTCACTCACTCCTGGATGGATCTGCAGAGAATTCCTGCAGGGAGCTGGGGTAGTGTGGAATTCCCAGCTGGAATTCTGCTGGGAACAGCAGAAAAGAGCTCCAGAAATTAATTCACACTCGAGGGGAGAAATTATTTACTCACCAGAACCTCTGCAAAACAACACACCCAAAACGGGAGGGTTTTGTTTGTTTTTCAGACCTGTTTTTTGCAAGCTTTCAAATGCAGATTTTAATTACATTTCAAATTGGATGAGTGTAATTAGTGCTGCCCTGGGTTCCAGCTCCACCTTCCTCACAGAACAAGGTTTGGTGCCACCCAGGCTGGTGAATTTGGGGTTCTGATCCATCCCCTGGGAGCCAGGATTTGACAGTATTAATTGTGATAAACCCCATGCACAAAGTGGGTTTTTTCCATCTAAGCCCCCTCTCTGTCATTCCAGACCCACCCCTCTTGTCCTGTCACTCCCTGCCCTTGTGCCCTTGCCAAGGTCCCTCTCCAAGCCACAGCCAACCCAAACGCCCACAATCCTGCATTTCTCTACCCAAACATGAATTTTAATATCATTTCCATGTCTGAGCCACCCCCATTCCTGCCCGAAATCCCAGGAAGTGGCCAGGATGTGCAGCAATTTTCACAACAAATTAAACACGAAGTTGGATGTTGGAGATTAGTTCAAATTTAGGGGGTTAGAGGCTGTGTGCTGTCAGGAGAAGCTGCACCCATCTCTTCATCCCATTTATCACAGCTTGATTTGTCCCTGCTGGAAATTCCTGCATGGAAAGGATGCAAAAAACTGGGATGGGGAAAACTCAGCAAAAGATAGGAATTAACTCCAAATGAGGAGGCTTTGTACAAAGACTGGGCTTGGACTTCAGAGGAATAAAGGACTTCAAAGTTGCTATTTCTTGCTAATGGCTCAAATATGCAAAGTTTTGGCTCCCCAAGGTTGTGGGGGATCTGGCCGCCTGCATCCCCTGGGTAAAAACTTCAGTCAAAATTGGTGAGTCAGGAAAACTCAAAGAACTTCACCTAATTCAAGGTAAACACCTTCAAAAACTTTAATTATTTTATTAAAATTTTCAAGCATGTATATTTAAAAAAATAAAATTAAAATGAATCTTCATCTCCTTTAAATCCTTTAACTCCTCCAATTTTCTCCACATGAAGATTCTCTTCTTTTTTGGAGTCTGTTCTACAAAAAGGTTTTTCTACAAAAGGAGAAAAGGAGAAAAAGGAGAGTCTTTCTCCTCCCTCTCCACAAACTCTCCACAACCCAACAGCCCAGAATCTTTTTCGATATGTTACAAAATCCATTCCTTGTAGTAGGGATCTTTTCCAAGGAAAATTTGCTTCCTTTTTATGGGTAAAACTGAGATAACCCAGGAAAGCTTCTTCCTCCTCATCCTCCCCTCCAGGCACAGAAACTTCTGCTCTTGGAGGGGAGATCCCATTTTGGGAACGGCCTCATTAACAGCCTGGCAGGGATTCCAGCTCCCTAATTAACCCCCGGAGTTCATCCAAGAGGTTTGGAGCCCTTGGATGGAGAACCAGGACACACCAACCCTGGCTCATTGGAGTTTGGCACTCCCCACACTCAATTAACTCCTTTGGAGCTCCCAGGACAGGTGAGGCACCAAAGACTTGACAAATTACTGCGTGAATTGAAATTTGTTGTGTTGTGTTGGCTCCAGAGCCCTGGGTGTGATGGAACAAAGGGTTGAAATGAACACCGGGTCCCAGGGATGAAAGAAGCTCTTTGAGTGAGGTTTTTCATCTCATGCCAGGCTGAGACATAAACCATGAGCAGTTTAACTCCTGGGGACAGCTCAACCTGCTGCAGACATTATTTGTATAACTGGTTTATTGGAATGCCCCAAATCTTCCCAACAAGAGAATTTCTTCCCCTTTTTTCCCCCCATAATGGACTGGTTTAGTGCCTTTGGTGGCTGTTGTAAATCTAAATCAGATCCTGGAGGTGCTCAGAGTTCTCCACACTCTGAGCTGAAGATTCCGCACATTCCCAACCTTCCCAGCTCCCCCAGACTATTGCTGATCTACTCAATGATAAATTTCACCTAAAAAAATGAAACTGAATAAGTTTCAAATAAGAACAGGAGGGAAGGAAAAAAACCATCAGGAGACTCAGGAGATTATGATAAAAGCATCATTTTATTAATCCCAACAAGAGCATTAAAACCCTGCAAAGCGCCAGGGGTGGGTGTGGGGGGAAAGGCTCAGCTTAGGGGGACATGTTCCCAAGGCAGAGCTCTTCTTCCAGCCCACCCTGAGAACCACGTCCCGCCTCCAACCTAAATTTAAAACTTTACACCAGGTAGTACCAAATACACCGAGCAACAGAGCTACAGAGAGGACCAGAAACACCCAGGAGTAAAACAGGAGCAGTGGCCTCATTCCAGGGTCTGATGGACTCTGTTCAGGTGGAGCTGTGGGGATCTGACCCCGCTTTGGACGCCGTGAGCTCAGTCCTTCTCCAGGGACGGGTCGGGGTTCAGCATTCCTGGTCTTCTCCTCCCTCCTTAGCAGGGCCCGTAGAAGCCGCTGCGGGAGGTGTTGTAGCGCCGGTAGGGCCGGCTGTAGCCACTGCCCAGCCCAGCAACTGAGCCAAAACCCCCAAAGCCCCCAAAACCCAAGGAGCTGCCCCCAGAGTTGATGGGGACGCCCTCAGCACTCAGAGCGCTCCCAACGGCCGCAGACGCCGAGGATCCCACGGTGGTGTTCTGGGGGAAGGAGCTGAGGATGGGCCCGGGCAGGGTGACCACCACGGGGGATGGCTGGATGACCACAGTGGAGTCCTGGCACTGCCGGACACAAGGCTCGTTGCAGCTGTTGGCCAGTGGGGTGGGGCCACAGGATGTGGGGGGACATCGCTCGTAGCAGGACATGGCTGGGGATGAGGTCTGGAATAGAGGAGAACACCTGAGGGCAAGGCAGGAGCTGTGTCATACCTGCATTTCCTCAACTAAATTCATTTACTCATTTTAGTCCAGCTATCAGGACAGAAACTTTCAAAGGATCCATGTCACACCTGCATTTCCTCAGCTCAGCTCATTTACTCATTTTAGTTCAGTTATCGGGACAGCGACTTTCCAAGGAGCCTTTTAGGAACTGAGCCAGGAGCTGAGCAGGAAACCAAACTCTTAAATAGAGACAGAGGCTGAAATGTCCTCTGGGCTGTCAGTGATCCTGGCAAGAACTGGCAGCAGAACAAAAGAAACAAACCTGTGTCATTAATTTAATTGTAGGATTTTGATTGCATGTCTGGAGAGACCCAGATCTGCGCACCCAGAGCGTTGGGGGAGCTGAAATTAGGAGTGAAACCCAACCACAAATGTACCTGTGGAGAGAGGTCCACGGGCAGCTGGAAAAATGAAAGGGAGGATTCGTTTCAAGGCTCCAACTTTGCCTACAAAGAGGTACAAATTTCAATGACAAATTTCAGTGTCATTAAGCAGCCTTGAAGAAGAGGTCTTTGGAATTTTTCCCAGGCAACTCATCCATGGATGTGAGAAAAAGCAGGAATTCCATGGGTTCTATCTGACCACAGCAATAAAACCAAAATTCCCCGATTTCTGAGGGGTGCTCAGCTTTGCTCTGTTTTTTCCCCTTCTTTCCCTTCCACCCCACAATCCCTGATCCCACTCCCTAACATTCCAGGAGATGTCTTTGCACTCTGGAATGAAATTTCCACACTTGGCCACCCAGCTGACATTCCAGGATGGAAAAGACACCCTCCAAGATATAAAATGCTGCTGAAATACAACTGAGCTCCTGGATTTTCTGTTTTAATAAATAGTTGGAGTTTAAAAGGACCTTTAAAGATCCCAGAGTTCCAACACCTTGCAGAGTTATTCCACCCATGTAATTCGTTAATCTTTATTAGTTCTAATATTTTCTATGTCATTTAACATTTCTGAAATTACACGTTTGTATAAATTTCTATCATCAATTCAAGGATCTCTGTAGCCAAGTTGGGACTCCAGAAATTCCACAATTCCTACATCAAACCACAACTTTTTAAGCAGAAAAAGTCTCATCCCCCCAAAAAAGAATCCAGCAAGCAGCAGAACACTGTGGGGAAAAAAACAGATTATGAAAAGGCAAGAACTCAACAAACAGAGAAAGAGAAGTGGATTTGAACTAACCTTGCTCACAAAAGAGGAAAGAGAAGTGGTAGGAAGGAGTTGGGCTGAGTTGGTTTTTATACCTCAGCCCTGATGGCCTGGGGACCACAGACAGCCTTTGTACCTGGAATTAATTCCCAACGAGTATGTCCTGAATGTCAAATGTTCCACCTGATTAAATGTTCTTTTCCTCACTGCTTATTTACTTTGTTTTTATTTCCTCCTTATCTTCTGACAGACAGATTCCGTCCCGCAGGTTTCTCTCATCTCAGGAATCAGGGACCAAATTTATTCCAGGGCCACCTTTCAGTCACAACAAAATCCAGACTCCGGCGTATGTTTGACTTTAGTCATAAAGAAAAATACTAAGAATGTCTATAATACATAATTCATCATTCCAAGGTGTTCTTTTATTAAGGGTATGAGTGTAAATCCTTAATAAATTCCTGTCTCCAGCGATGCTCACCAGGCTTTGCCTCCAGCCCGGCGTCAGAACAATCTCAATTCTGGGTTTGGGCAAGGCCCTGCCTCAAGAGCACATCCAGCCCTGAAATCCCACAGAAGGAAGGAAGTGTCAGAATTGTGGGATTCAGAGACAAATTATCACTTTATCACATCGATTTCAGATGGTTTTATGGTGCTAAATCTGGGTAACGCAGTTTGAGGCACAGCTGGAAGAACAAGGGGACATTTAATCCTGATTTATCAGTTCTTTTACAAAGGGGACCTCTAAACCCCTCCTGTTCCCCCTCAGTTCACAAAAACACAGTCAGAATCATGGAATCATGGAATGGTTTGGGTGTGAAGGGACCTCAAAGTTCATCCTGTGCCAATCCGTTTGCAGGGACACCTCCCATGATCCCAGGTTCCTCCAAGCCTCGTCCAACCTGTCCTGGGACCCTTCCAGAGGTGGGGAATCCATGGAACCACCTGTGCCAGGGGCTCATCACACCCACAGGGAAGAATTCCTTCCCAAATCCGACCTAAATTTCCCCTCTTTCAGTTTCACCCATTTTCCCCCTTGTCCTGTCACTCCAGACCCTTTCTTGTTTCTTGTTGGCTCCTTCAGGTCCTAGAAGGCCACAATGAGGTCACCCCAAAGCTTCTCCAAGCTTGGAAGGGTCCTCAGAGTGGTTTTTTTTTGAGATGTGAACATTTTAATTGACAATTGTTTGTAAGTGGGTCAGACTGGGAATGGCACACAAAGAGTTTTGGCTCCTCTTGGATTTGATCTCAAATCCCAAGGCAGCCACAAGTGAACAAATTGCTAAGGAGCTGGAAAAAAATTGTCTTTATTAGACTGTGCTTGAAGTAATTTCATGTTGACATTATTAGAGTCTGTCTAAAAGTACCAGAAATTAAAAGTACCCATAAATTGAGAAGATGAAAGAATTTTTTAATGGGTGGATGATGCTTCTCACGCAATGCCAGCCTAAACATAGACTGGGAAACAAAAGCAGGACAATTCCTTTATCAGGAAAAGGTTCCACTTGCAAAAATATGTGTGGGAACTAATTAATGCAAAAAAAAAAAAAGATGCTTCAAAAACCCCATAAAGTCAAAAATATCTATGGAGTTATCGCACCTGTTTTTCCACCTCAACATCCATGGGGGACATGGCTTCCAAACCTCATTCACATTCTTCAGAAATTGTTTATCTGGTGATTTCAGTCATTGCAGGTGATGGATCAGACTCTTAAATGTACAAAATTCGGCTTGAAATTGAACTGAGCAACTCCATTTAATAAAAACTTCAATGTCCTGCACAACTCCCCTGCTGGGCTGGGCTGGGAAGGTTCTGGAAGGCGACTTTTTTCCCCTTTTTTTCCTTTAGGTCAGGAAGGGGAAATTTTGGGGTTTATTTCCCAGATTATTCACTCTCCCAAATTCACTTTCTCCACTCCTTGTGCTCTGCGTCCATTTGCATCGAGGGATTAATAGATAAAATAGACTGAATAGATAAAATACATTCAATAGATAGAATAGATAAAATCGATTGCATAGATTAAATAGATTATATAGTCTGTTGATGGTAGGTACAGAATACAAATCCCTTACATAGGTTTCAATAAAAACAGATTTAAACTGGCTTTTAAATCTGTTTTTATTGAAACATATGTAAGGGATCTGAAAATACTTTTTAATTGATATTGCATCAATTTCACACCATAATAAAATTGTGATAGCACAGAAACCTTATGTGTAACATTTTTATCAGCAAGTGCCGTATCTGGGGTGTCACTTAAGCTGACCACAAGGTCATTTTTATATTTAAAAAAACTAGAAAAATCAGTCTGATCATAAAAACAACTGCAACAGTTCTGCTGCGCAGAACGCCGCCGCCCTTGGGTTCCTCGCGGAGCCCAGGGAAAAACTCATCCCACCAGTCCCTCTGATTAATTGTTTGGAAAATTTGCCCATGGAAACCTCTTTTCCAGCCCAGGCTCCGCTCAGTCTGGGACATTTTCATTCCTAGCTTTTGTTTTTTGGCATTTCTGCCTCAAGCCGCAGGTGGAAAGGGGCCCCAGCGGAATTCCTCTGCTCCCCGTGACCAGGGAATGGCTGGAGCAGTGCCAGGGAGGTTTGGGCTGGATTTTTCTGGAAAATTCTTCCCCCCAAGGGTGCTGGGCACTGCCCAGGCTCCCCAGGGAATGGGCATGGCCCCAGGGCTGATCCAGGAGCATTTGGGATGTTGGGATTTTGGGATTTTGTTTTGAGTGCAGGACCAGGAGATGGATTGGATGACCCTTGAGGGTTTCTTCCACTGAGGATATTTTAGGATTCTATTCCATCTTTTTGTTGATCTCTTCTCCTCCCAAATTTGTAAGTTTGCGAGTAAATAATTTTTATTAAACTTTAAACAAAGCACAAAACTTTTGAACATAAAACCCCACCTGTTTTGCCTGTGCTGTGGGGATATGGACTGGCTCCACACTTGAATGTCAGGAGCCTTCCCCCGAGCTCCTCAAATATTTATATCTCAGCTCCAGGATGCTTTAATTTTCAAATAGATTTTATTTCCTGGCTTTATTTTTCTTGGATCTTTTTTGGTTGCCACAATGGCAAGTGTTGCTTCTGCCATATTAATATTCATTCAGATTCTCAAGAGTTTCAAAGATCCCAAATAGGGAACAAGATCTAAAATCTCTCAAGCTTAAACACCACAATTACGCTTTTAAATATCCACAGAAGTGAGATGAAAAAATTGGGGGAAAATATCCTAGAAAGAGAAATAGATTTGAGAACCTGTTCAGTACTTCTCAAGAGTGTAAAAACCAATGAAGTTATTTTTATCAGATAAGTTGTGGTGACTTTTGGATGCACATTTTCCTCTGTGAAATCCTTGCATGGATTTGCACATAATTCTACCCCAAGGGGAGGTAAAAAGGAGAGAAAAACCACAATGAAACTCAAAATCAGATGCAACATCAATTTAATAATGAACAGACAAGTAGCATTCAGCAAAAACAAAGGGAAAATATATATTTATGAAGGGAAAAGAAACAATTCCAACTGAGAGACAGAAAGCAAGACTCCACCTTTCCTTAATTCCTCAAAAAAACCCCTCCACTGACTGCTGGCAATCACAGCATCAAACCGCCATGAAATGCAAAATCAGAGACAAGGAAACTCATTCATAAGCAGGATTTTCAAGGCAGGAACAGGCTGGCCACGAGACCAGACAGCATCTCCCTCCTTCCCTCCTTGGCAGGAGGGCTGGAGAGGACCAAAGCCTCTGGAAAGGCTGGCCAGCAGCTCCAGGGGACACTTGGCCTGGCGAGGCACTCGCTGGACGCGCGGCCCGGCTCTAGCAGGGCAGGCACCTGCGGCCGCAGTAGCGGCCACCAAGGCCGGAGAGCCCCGAGAGCCCAAAGCCCCCCGAGTTGATGGGCACTCCCTCCTCACTCAGGATGCTGCCCACGGCGGCGGAGGTGGAGGATCCCACGGCGGTGTTCTGGGGGAAGGAGCTGAGGATGGGCCCGGGCAGGGTCACCACCACGGGCGAGGGCTGGATCACCACGCGGGAGTCCTGGCACTGCCTCACACAGGGCTCGTTGCAGCTGTTGGCCAGTGGGGTGGGGCCGCAGGGCCGGCACAGGTCGTAGCAGGACATGGCTGGGGCTGCAGGAGAACCTGGAGAAGGCAGGGAAAGCACCCACGGGATGTGAGGCACACAGGGAGATGGTGCTCGCAGGAGGAAACACAGCCTGGGCAGAAGGGACAGCCTGGAGAGGGAGCAAGGGAGGAACCCAACAGCCCTGAGCCCAGAGAGTTCCCTGCAAAGAAATCCCAACACCTCTCACCTTTCCCCAGCAAAATACAACCACAAAAACCTGGTGAGAGCAGGATCAAGGAGAAAGACTCTCAGAGAGCACTATGGAGAGGCCAAGATTCCATTGAGGGCCAAGGCAGAAGAAAGAAGAGAAAGAAGAGAGAAGAGAAGAGAAGAGAAGAGAAGAGAAGAGAAGAGAAGAGAAGAGAAGAGAAGAGAAGAGAAGAGAAGAGAAGAGAAGAGAAGAGAAGAGAAGAGAAGAGAAGAGAAGAGAAGAGAAGAGAAGAGAAGAGAAGAGAAGAGAAGAGAATGAGAATAGTGAGGCAAAGGCCCTCGCAGCTCACCTGTGTCACCGAGGAGGAGAAGACAGGTGAAGTGGATGAAGGATCCTCACTTGCTCTGCCTTTTATACTGTCCCACACAGCCCTGTGCCCACGGGCACCCACAGCACATGGAACGTGTTTACCAAGCTCATCCTGCATGCAAAACATCCCCAATTAGAGAAATGGGGACACTGCAATGCTGCTTTTTCATTTCCCTGTGCAGGACATGCCCAGTCAGCCTCCCAGGCTCCTTTCAAGTGCCAGAATTAGAGGCCAAAACGTGTCTGGGGGCAGTGCCACGTCAGCAGGGCCAGGTGATGCAGCCGGTGCTGAGGAGTGTCCGACATCCCAAATAATTTCAGTCCTTTGCCCTCCAGGGCAGGACTTTAAAGTGTTTCCTGATGATGGGGCCAGGCTCCTCAGGGCCCTGAGGCTTCACCCTGACCATTGCCCTGCGAGGGTCAGCTCTGCCCCTCATCTCTGTCCATCGCTGATCTGGCCTTGGCAGGGGTGGCCCAGGGGGTGTTTGGACTCACCATCCCTGGAGGTGTCCAAGGGGAAACGACATGGCATTCTGTGCTTTGGGCTCTGTGACAAAGTGGGGATGGATCTCAGGTAGGACTCGATGTTCTGGGAGAGCTTTTCCAATCCCTGTAATCCCTTCATGTGAGGGACAAGCCCCAGTCCGGCTCCGTGGTGCCAATGTCCAGCAGAGGACATGGTGCTGCCTTGGCACTTGAAAGTCCTGCCCTGGAGGGCACCAGATGGTCAGTGGGACTCTTCTCAGGCCTGGCTGCATCTCCCATCCCTGCTGACAAATCATTTTCCCTGGAAATATTTTGGCCTCTAATCCTGGCGCTTGAAAGGAGCCTGGGAGGCCGACTGGGCACGTCCCGCACAGGGAAATGAAAAGGCAGCGTTGCAGGGCAAAAATAAAAACACTAATTTTTGTAATTGGGATGTTTTGCATGCGAGATGAGCTTGGTAAACACATTCCCTGTGCAAAGACTGTCCCTGTGCCTGGGGCTGTGTGGGACAGTATAAAAGGCAGAGCAAGTGCAGGATCCCTCATCCACTTCTCCTGCCTTCTCCTCCTCGGTGACACAGGTGAGTGCTTTCCTCTCTTTCCATTTCTTTTCCTCTGTCTCTTCTGGCTCCCACGGGGACTTTGCCTCAGTTTTGTTTTGTTGGGACGGTTGGTGATCATCTCCACTCTCTGTGCTACATGGGGGGGAGGTGGGAGAAGGTCTTGTCTGTGTTTTTGGGGTCCCCTTGGGGACTGCAATTCCTTGTCCTTTCTATCTCCCTCTCCAGACTATCCCTTCTGCCCAGACTCTGCTCTTTCTCCAGCGAGCACCATCTCCCTGTGTGCCTCACATCCCGTGGGTGCTTTCCCTGCCGTCTCCAGGTTCTCCTGCAGCCCCAGCCATGTCCTGCTACGACCTGTGCCGGCCCTGCGGCCCCACCCCACTGGCCAACAGCTGCAACGAGCCCTGTGTGAGGCAGTGCCAGGACTCCCGCGTGGTGATCCAGCCCTCGCCCGTGGTGGTGACCCTGCCCGGGCCCATCCTCAGCTCCTTCCCCCAGAACACCGCCGTGGGATCCTCCACCTCTGCCGCCGTGGGCAGCATCCTCAGCGAGTCCGGGGTCCCCATCAACTCGGGGGGCTTTGGGCTCTCGGGGCTCTCCGGCCTCGGTGGTCGCTACTGCGGCCGCAGGTGCCTGCCCTGCTAGAGCCGAGCTGCACATCCAGCGAGTGCCTCACCAGGCCAAGTGTCCCCTGGAGCTGCTGGCCAGCCTTTCCAGAGGCCTCAGTGCCCCTCCTGACAAGGAGGGAGGCAAACGTGCCCACCTGAGGCTTCTGCTTGTCCTGCTTTCTCCTGCGCCTCCCCGGGCCCTGCCGTGCCCTGCTCTGCTGGCCCAGGGGCTCAGCCCCAGCCCAGCCCAGCCCAGCCCTGGGCTCCTGCTGCTCCCACTGGCCCCATACCTGGGCCAGGCAGACATGTGTCCCACTGCTGGTCATGTCTGCCTGCCCATCCCTGCTTTGGTTCTGTCTTCACACTTAATAAAGTTCACTCTGCATTAGAACTGGAGTCTCCTGGAGTTCCTTTCATTTTGGGATCCCCAGCTAAAGCTGCTCAATATGGGTGGTCACCAAATCACAGTTTTGGGGTTGGATTGCACTTCCAGGGGTTACGTGGCCCAACCCTTGCTCAGGTGGGACAGTCTTGAGGGAGTTGCTTTAGATGCCAATGGTTTCTCAATCCATCCAAGGATGGACGCCCCATAATAACCTCACTGGTCCATGTTTTCCAGCACTCAGTAGAAAACGTTTCCATGGCTCGTGTCCTGTGGGAGAGGTTTTACAGAGACTACTTTGAGCCAGAGAGAAGTTTGAGAGGAGGATCTGTGTTCCACCCTGAAAGAATTTCCTACCAAGTTCATTGACGCAGAAACCGAGAAAGAAACATGGAGAAATAAGAGAAACCTGCAACTGCCTGTTCCAATAAACACTTTGCTTGTCTTTCCTGACCAATGAGTAAACTTATGAGTTTTGTAAGAATGTCTAAAAACCATTCATGCTAGAATAAAACCAGGTTTGAAGCCTTCCAAAAATGGAGTGTTGCTTGGTGTTGTAACCGTCTCAAGGGCAATGTCCGTCATCCAACAGAATCCCAAGGAGTTGTCACCCTTTACTGCTGCCTCCACCACAGCATCCCCTGTGCCCTCCTGTCCCTCCTGGAGGGCTCAGGGCTGTAGGCACAGCTCAGGAGGTCACAGGAACATGGGAGAACATTGTTGGAGTGTTGAGTTGTGTGGATAGTGATGCAGAAGAGGACAAGGTGCTCCTGCTTCCTCCCACATCTTCTTCTCCCTGTCGTTCAGGGAATCACAGAATCGTGGAATATCCAGATTGGAAGGGACCCAGAAACCATCAAATCCAACTCCTGGCCCTGCACAGACACCCCAAAATCCCACCCTGTGCCTGAGGGTGTTGTCCAAACACAAGAAGTGACCTTCACTCCACCTGGAGCAGAAGAACAGAGGGGTGAGAGAACATTCCAGGGATGGAGGGGTCAGAGACCATTCCAGGGATGGAGGGCAGGGAATGGAGGGACCAGAGACCATTCCAGGGATGGAGGGTCCAGAGACCATTCCAGGGAATGGAGGGGTCACAGATCATTCCAGGCATGGAGGACAGAGAATGGGGGGACCAGAGACCATTCCAGGCATGGAGGGCAGGGAATGGAGGTCTCAAAGACCATCAAGGGCAGCCCCTCAGTGCTGACCATGGGAAGAGGCCAGGCCAGGTGGACCCTGCATGTCTGAGTGTGGTGACAGGATGGAAGAGGAGCCCATGATCTTGCTGTCTGTTTGCCTCCAGTGTTTTCCTGCTGACATTCCCAGACCATGAGTCCTTCTGATGTGTTTTGATGTCTCCTTGGAGAGCTCTGCAGGCTCTTTCCACTGCCTGCTGTCGAGTTTGGGTGTAGGCTCCCAGAAGGGTTGTGGAAATTTGGGAATGGAGAAGGAGCAGTGGAAAAGGGCTAACAAAGACACTTGGTGCTGGGTGGAGCTGGTGGGAGCAGAGTTAAGGTGTGTTGGAGAGGATTTTCTGCTTTTCAAACATCCTCCTGTTGTCTCGAGGATGCTGGGGGCTCTCCACGAAGGCATGAAAGGGCAGAGAGCACATGGATTTGTCTGGATGTGAAATCCCTGATTCTTCAGAGTGTCCAAGGTGGTAGGGAAGTTTACACCCAGCTCAGCTGGACTTGAGTATTTGGTTACCCAGTAGATGAGGTGACTCCTGTCACAGAAAACACATTTTAAAGCGTGGTTGTTATTTTAGGGGTGCCAGAAAAAATGCCCTGACCATTCTGGGAGTCCTAAAGTGAGGCCCTGGAGGGCAAAGGGCCTGGAGTGCCCTGGTGAAATAGGACAGTCCCCAAAACCAGCTGCATCACCTGGCCCTGCTGACGTGGCACTGCCCCCAGACACATTTTGGCCTCTAATCCTGGCACTTGAAAGGAGCCTGGGAGGCTGACTGGGCATGTCCTGCACAGGGAAATGAAAAAGCAACATTGCAGTGTCCCCATTTCTCTAATGGGGATGTTTTGCATGCAGGATGAGCTTGGGAAACACGTTCCATGTGCTGAGGGTGCCCGTGGGCCCTGGGCTGTGTGGGACAGTATAAAAGGCAGAAGAACAGAGGATCCCTCATCCACTTCTCCTGTCTTTTCCTCCTCGGTGACACAGGTGAGCTGCGAGGGCCTTTGCCTCCCTCTTCTCCTTCTCTTTGTCTTTGCCTTCATCCCTGGCCTTGCTGCTATGCAGCTCCTGCTGAGAACTTTGCCCCCAGATCCTTCTCCCAGCCTCTGATCACTGTGAGGAGTTGGGAGAAGCTCTTGGGCTCTTTGCAGGAAGCCATGGGGATGAGGCTCCTGATCCTATCATCCTCTCTGTTCCCTGTCCCTTCCCTCGGCCTCTGCTCCTTCTCCTGCTGAGGCCGTGCCTCACCTTCTGCCTGTGCCTTCTCCAGGTTCTCCTGCAGCCCCAGCCATGTCCTGCTACGACCTGTGCCGGCCCTGTGGCCCCACCCCGCTGGCCAACAGCTGCAACGAGCCCTGTGTGAGGCAGTGCCAGGACTCGCGGGTCATCATCGAGCCGTCCCCTGTGGTGGTGACCCTGCCCGGGCCCATCCTCAGCTCCTTCCCCCAGAACACCGCCGTGGGATCCTCCACCTCCGCCGCCGTGGGCAGCATCCTCAGCGAGTCCGGGGTCCCCATCAACTCGGGGGGCTTTGGGCTCTCGGGGCTCTCCGGCCTTGGTGGTCGCTACTGCGGCCGCAGGTGCCTGCCCTGCTAGAGCTGGGCCGCACATCCAGCGAGTGCCTCGCCAGGCCAAGTGTCCCCTGGAGCTGCTGGCCAGCCTTTCCAGAGGCCTCAGTGCCCCTCCTGACAAGGAGGGAGGCAAACGTGCCCACCTGAGGCTTCTGCTTGTCCTGCTTTCTCCTGCGCCTCCCCGGGCCCTGCCGTGCCCTGCTCTGCTGGCCCAGGGGCTCAGCCCCAGCCCAGCCCAGCCCAGCCCTGGGCTCCTGCTGCTCCCGCTGGCCCCGTGCCCGGGCCAGGCAGACGTGTGTCCCACCACTGGCCATGCCTGCCTGCCCATCCCTGCTTTGGTTCTGTCTTCACACTCAATAAAGTTCACTCTGCATTGGAACTGGAGTCTCCTGGAGTTCCTGCCCTGCTGGGATGTGCAGCTCAAGCTGCTCCATGGGTGGGGGGCGATGCCGTCAGGGTGTTTGGGTGGTTAAAGGCCAGGGTTGGACCTTTCTCACACCTGGGCAATGTGAGAACCTCCAAGGCAATCGCTGGAAGTGCCATAGGGCAGTGGAGGGTGTGTGGCCTTGTGTGAGTGTGCACAGGGTGACCAAGAGTGCCCTAGGGGACATCTGAGCCAGGCTGAGGTTGGACAACTTCCAGCTCATGAGTCAAGCCGCTGACCCGGTGTTTCTGTTCCAGTTTCACCCACCTGCCCAAGGCCATGATTGTGTTTTACCACCTACCCCTGGACATTTACCTTCCCTCCTCCAGTCTTTCTCCCAAGGCCTGGATGCAGAGGGAGTCCCAAATGTTTTGAAGGGACATTTTTCCAACTGCCAAAGTCAACGTGATGCCCAGTTTTCTTTTCCTGCATTCTGTGGAGTGTTTCTCCCCAGGGAATGGGGTGTGCCTGGCCCTGCAGCCACCTGGTGACAGTCAAACCCCTATTTGGGGCATCAATGTCTGAAATAAATCCATCCTGCCAAGTTCCTCTGTCTCTTTATCTGCTGTGGAAATGTTCTCCTGTACTTGCCCGAGCCAGGAAGGGACATTGGAGCAACAGGGTCAAAATGGAACCAGGGAAGGGAGACAACACCCCCAGGACACCCCTGAGAGATTTGGGTTGGTGGGGACACCCAGGGCTTCATGGAGACCCTCAGTGAGGAAGGATGGGTGAGGGAGAAGGACAGAGGGCTGGAAATGCCTTTGTTGCGCTCAGTGTTTTGCCTCTGGAAGGCATTTAAGTGGAAATGCCTGGATGGAAACATGGTGTGTGAGAGTTTTGAAGGAAATCTCTCTGTTAGATCTGCCCTGTCACACCTGGGGGTTTCTCCTGAATGTGTTTGTTTGGAGAAACAACTTCTATCAACCTGAGAGCTCCCTTCAACCTCCTGGATGATGAATCTGGCTTGGACCTCTGGGATTTCAGATTTTTCTGTCACTGATGGAGCCCCAGCCTCACTGGGACAGGAGTTTTGCCCCATTTGCCCTGAGGGGTGTCACGGTGGTGCCTGGGCAGGGCTGTCACCACTCCTGGGGATACCAGCTCTGCCCTTGCCCCAGGAAATGCAGCTCAGAGCATGGAATCCTTCCTTTCCCCATCTCTGGGGACATCCTGGCCGCTTGTGCTGCCCAGGCTGGGTTTGTGGGCACTGCCAGCCCTCAGCTGCTCCCTGTGTCCTGCTTGGAAACATTCCTGAGTATTTGGGACCTGATCTGGTCAGAGGCAGGGGGGAAAAAGGAGTGGAGGGATGGCCCTGAGGAATGGGAGAAGGAAGAGTTTTGAAGTCAGATGTTCTCATTAAGGAGTGTTTTCTGCAAGATAATGACCCTGACTAATATTTGTTAGGAAATAATATTTGTTGGGAAAGCAGCGTCCTTCCTTCTGGAACTGTCCTGTTCTGCTGATTGGAGACCTCCAGGCAATGCTGAAAGAGGTGAAAGGCAGGAGAAACGAGATAATTTCTTCCAAAGGCAATGTGAGATCCCAAAGAAAGTTCAAAACCAACCCATGCAGTCTCTCTGATGAATAAATGATGTCTAAGAAGGCTTGAAAAGCCTTGGAGTCACAGGGAGCAACGTCTACGGCCAGTCCCCGCCGCAGCCAGCCCTTTAATCCTGGGTTTATAATAAAAAAAACTTCATTTATCACTCCAAAGGCTCAGAGCTGCCTCGGGAGGGGAAGATGCTGACATCACCTGGAAATACAGCACCACTCCACCCAGCTGGCTGAAACATCAGCCTGGTTCTGGCTGAAAAATACCCTAAAAACATTTTGTCCTCTAATGCTGGCACTTGAAAGGAGCCAGTTTGGCTGAATGGGCATGTCCTGCACAGGGAAATGAAAAGGCAGCCTCGAAGGGAGCGTAAACAACCTTCAGTTTACTTAATTGGGGATGCTTTGCATAAAATATGAGCTTGTTGGTAAACACGTTCCCTGTGCAGAGGCGCATCGGGCCCGGGGCTGTGTGGGACAGTATAAAAGGCAGAGCAAGTGAGGATCACTCATCCACTTCTCCTGCCTTCTCCTCCTCGGTGACACAGGTGAGCTGCAAGGGCCTTTGTCTCACTATTCTCATTCTCTTCTCTTCTCTTCTCTTCTCTTCTCTTCTCTTCTCTTCTCTTCTCTTCTCTTCTCTTCTCTTCTCTTCTCTTCTCTTCTCTTCTCTTTCTTCTCTTCTCTTCTCTTCTCTTCTCAATCCTCAATGGAATCTTGGCTTCTCCACAGTGCTCTCTGAGAATCTTTCTCCTTGATTCTGCTCTCACCAGGTTTTTGTGGTCGTTTTTTGCTGGGGAGAGGTGGGAGATGTTGGGATTTCTTTGCAGGGAACTCTCTGGGCTCAGGGCTGTTGGGTTCCTCCCTTGCTCCCTCTCCAGGCTGTCCCTTCTGCCCAGGCTGTGTTTCCTCCTGCGAGCACCATCTCCCTGTGTGCCTCACACCCCGTGGGTGCTTTCCCTGTCTTCTCCAGGTTCTCCTGCAGCCCCAGCCATGTCCTGCTACGACCTGTGCCGGCCCTGCGGCCCTACCCCGCTGGCCAACAGCTGCAACGAGCCCTGTGTGAGGCAGTGCCAGGACTCCCGCGTGGTGATCCAGCCCTCGCCCGTGGTGGTGACCCTGCCCGGGCCCATCCTCAGCTCCTTCCCCCAGAACACCGCTGTGGGATCCTCCACCTCCGCCGCCGTGGGCAGCATCCTGAGTGAGGAGGGAGTGCCCATCAACTCGGGGGGCTTTGGGCTCTCGGGGCTCTCTGGCCTCGGTGGCCGCTACTGCGGCCGCAGGTGCCTGCCCTGCTAGAGCCGGGCTGCGCATCCAGCGAGTGCCTCGCCAGGCCAAGTGTCCCCTGGAGCTGCTGGCCAGCCTTTCCAGAGGCCTCGAGCCCCTCCTGACAAGGAGGGTGGCCAGCTGAGGCTTCTGGTTGTCCTGCTTTCCTCTGTGCCCAGGCCAGGCAGACATGTGTGTCCCACAGTCGGCCAGGCCCTGCTGCTGGGTCAGCCTGGCCCGGGCCCTGCCCACCCCTGCTTTGGTTCTGTCTTCACACTCAATAAAGTTCACTCTGCATTGGAACTAGAGTCTTCTGGAGTTCCTTCCATTTTGAGATCCCCAGCTAAAGCTGCTCCATGTGGGCACTGTGATGCCCTGGGGTGTATGGGTGGGATTGAAGGCAGTATGGCCTTGTTGTTGTGCACAGGAGGTGCTCCAGGGGATATTTGATCCAGGAGGGGTTTTGGACTTTGGGTTCCAGCTGATGAGGCAAAATGGTGTTCCTTCCATTTTGGGATCACCAGCTAAAGCTGCTCCGTGGGCAATGTGATGCTCTGAGGGGTGGGACTGGAGGCAGTGTGGCCTTGTCATTGTGCCTCAGTAGACATTTGACTCAGGAGGGAGGTGGGACACTGGGTTTCAGTTGATGAAGCAAAACATTGACCTTCCAGAAGAGACTTCTGTGTGGATTTACAGGCACATTCCCAAAGCCTTTATTACGCATTTCCAGCTATGAGTGGTTGTTTTCCTTGCCTGCATCCAAGCACAGCATCCAAACCCTGGAGCACTGGGACAACCCAAGGTTCTGAGGTGACACGCGGCTCCCAGGGCAGGTGTGCAAAGAGAAATGTGAGTCCTGTGCCAGGTGTTGGCACAATGGAAATGGACTGAGCATGCGTCACTCTTGTGGAGGAATCCCAGAGTCCTCAAGGCTGAAAAAAGCTCCAAGACCAAGTGGCCAGTCAACACAGCAGAGTTCTGCAGGTCTGCTCCAGACACCTGCTCCTTCAGGACACGGTGACACACGGAATGAGTCCACAGCAATTACTCCTCCCACCACAGGACAATTTGGGTGGGGGATAAGATGGATCCACTGCTCCCTTCTAGGCCTGGGTACAGGTCCAGACCTTGTCACCATCATTGCTGCCCTCCCTCAGGGGAGGAATCATAGTCCCTGTGTGCCCATCCCTGCTCCATGTCCTCGTCACACACCCACCTCAGCACATCCCCAACCTCAGCCTGGCTCAGATGTCCCCTAGGGCACTCCTGGTCACCCTGTGCACACTCACACAAGGCCACACACCCTCCACTGCCCTATGGCACTTCCAGCGATTGCCTTGGAGGTTCTCACATTGCCCAGGTGTGAGAAAGGTCCAACCCTGGCCTTTAACCACCCAAATACCCCGACGGCATCACCCCCCACCCATGGAGCAGCTTGAGCTGCACATCCCAGCAGGGCAGGAATTCCAGGAGACTCCAGTTCCAATGCAGAGTGAACTTTATTGAGTGTGAAGACAGAACCAAAGCAGGGATGGGCAGGCAGGCATGGCCAGTGGTGGGACACACGTCTGCCTGGCCCGGGCACGGTGCCAGCGGGAGCAGCAGGAGCCCAGGGCTGGGCTGGGCTAGGGCTGAGCCCCTGGGCCAGCAGAGCAGGGCACGGCAGGGCCCGGGGAGGCGCAGGAGAAAGCAGGACAAGCAGAAGCCTCAGGTGGGCATGTTTGCCTCCCTCTTTGTCAGGAGGGGCACTGAGGCCTCTGGAAAGGCTGGCCAGCAGCTCCAGGGGACACTTGGCCTGGCGAGGCACTCGTTGGATGTGCGGCCCGGCTCTAGCAGGGCAGGCACCTGCGGCCGCAGTAGCGGCCACCAAGGCCAGAGAGCCCCGAGAGCCCAAAGCCCCCCGAGTTGATGGGGACCCCGGACTCGCTGAGGATGCTGCCCACGGCGGCGGAGGTGGAGGATCCCACGGCGGTGTTCTGGGGGAAGGAGCTGAGGATGGGCCCGGGCAGGGTCACCACCACAGGGGACGGCTCGATGATGACCCGCGAGTCCTGGCACTGCCTCACACAGGGCTCGTTGCAGCTGTTGGCCAGCGGGGTGGGGCCACAGGGCCGGCACAGGTCGTAGCAGGACATGGCTGGGGCTGCAGGAGAACCTGGAGAAGGCACAGGCAGAAGGTGAGGCACGGCCTCAGCAGGAGAAGGAGCAGAGGCCGAGGGAAGGGACAGGGAACAGAGAGGATGATAGGATCAGGAGCCTCATCCCCATGGCTTCCTGCAAAGAGCCCAACAGCTTCTCCCAACTCCTCACAGTGATCAGAGGCTGGGAGAAGGATCTGGGGGCAAAGTTCTCAGCAGGATCTCTGCAGCAGTGAGGTCAGGGATGAAGACAAAGACAAAGACACGAAGGAGAAGGAGAAGGAGAAGGAGAAGGAGAAGGAGAAGGAGAAGGAGAAGGAGAAGGAGAAGGAGAAGGAGAAGGAGAAGGAGAAGGAGAAGGAGAAGGAGAAGGAGAAGGAGAAGGAGAAGGAGAAGGAGAAGGAGATGCCAAAGGCCGTTTCAGCTCACCTGTGTCACCGAGGAGGAGAAGGCAGGAGATGTGGATGAGGGATCCTGTGCTCAGAGTGGGTTTTATACTGTCCCACACAGCCCCAGGGCCAGCCTTTGCTCATGGGATGTGTTTCCCAAGCTCATCCTGCATGGAAAACACTCCCTTCCTCCAGCACCAACCTTTGATTTGGGGCTGCAATGCTCCTTCCCTGTTTCCTTGCTGCTGGCAGCCCCATTCCATACTGGAACCTCGTTTTGTGTGACTTAATTAGAGATCAAAGGCCTCTCCTGGCCAGCACTGTTGATTCAGGTAATTCAGGCCTTTGTGGCCATCTCCTTGGAAAGCAAAGTGTTTTTCCTCCTCTGTCTGGCGGTTTAGTCACTGCCTCATCTGTCTCATTGCCATTTCCAAATCAAAACCATGCCAGACTCATCCCAGATAGCTCCCGATTCATACAGCATTTGCATGTTTTGCATAAATGTAATTGCAGCTATTTTTCCGTGTGTTTTTAGATTGTGCCACATGTCTGGTTTGAATCTCTCATTGAGAATGTAGCCCTGCTTTAGGTGAGAGCCTAATTAGGTCACAAACCCGGCTTGGCACCAATTTTTTTTTAGTTTTTCAGTCAATATTCAGTATTTTATTCCAGAAACCACCTCATGAGTTATAGTTTATTGTGTCACCACCTTCAGCTTGTGTTGAACCTCCAAGCGCATTTAATAACCAAAATCGGAATTTTTTAAAATGTGGATTTTTTCCAAGTCAGCTTCTCACTTTAAGGGGGATTAATTTCCCCTTGACCCTCAGAGCAACTTCTGCAAAGTCTCCAGGAATGGTTTTTCTTTCTCTTTTTCCAGCGGGGAGCTGAATTTTGTTTTTCAGTGGAAATAAAACATTCAGCAGCTGGTGTTGGCTGTGGGCTACTGGGCAAGTTGCTTCCCTGGCCTAATGAGGGCTGGAATGAGCTCAGGTTTGATGTCCCGGCACCACAGTTTAGAGGCCAGGTTGGCCACTGGTGACATCCTGACAGCGCTGCTGTAGGACAGGAATGGGAGCAATTGGGAACACAGGGCTGGTGGCATCCCTGCAATTGCTGGGACACCTAATTTTGGTTGATTTATGGCCATCCCCAAAGCCAGAACCCCAAATGCTTCATTCAGGTGGTGCAGCCAACAATCATTTCAGCTCAACTCGGATAATTTGAGCGGGTAATTTTGGCTAACCAAGGGGAGGAAGTCTCCAGCTTCAATTTTTCCGCCCCAAAACATTTCTGAGGAGAGAAATGTTTCATTTTACTCATTAAAGCAGAGCTTAGCGCATCATGATTGCAGCAAAACAAGAATTAAACTGACCATGAGGGGATAAAATTATTCAATCTCCAGACTGGGGTCTTTATTTTTAGAATTATTCGACGATTTCAGTTCAGAGAAGGACCAAATTAATTGGGAATGCTTCCTGTGGTGATTGAGGCTGAAGAAATGATCAATTCCAGGATGTGATCCATTCCAGGCCAGGCTGGATGGGATATTGAGCAACCTGACCCTGTGGGAGGTGGCCCTGCCCATGGAAGGAGTTGGGACAAGGTGATCTTTAGGGTCCCTTCCACCCCAAACCATTCCGTGACTCCACAACTAAGGGGAATTTTCTTTAGGTAGTATTTTTTTAATTAAAAAAAATGAATTATTTTAGGAAGTATTTTTTAAATTAAACAAAAAGAAAAGGATGTTTCACTGGAAGCTCCCTCCCAGCAGTATCAGAACCTCCATCTCTCATTTAGCTTCACCCCACATCCCGAAGCCTCGGAGGTGTCTCTCTGCAGAACAACCGAAGCTCTTCAGCTTCTTGAAAGGGAAGAACTTCAAAGCCAATCCCAAATATTCATTAAATGGTTGAGACACACAGAGTGCATCAGCCATGGAAATATTGCAGCTACAATGCAAAATTGGGATGGTTTTGTCACTTGGGCCACAACGTCACGCAAAATTTGGTTACTCCCCGGGCAGACAGCATTTGACAGCGTCAGAACCCAGGGTTATTAATTTTTTCATCAAAAAGTCATTTTGTGTGTCATAATAACCTCCCACGGAGCCTCTGGAGCGGATCCAAGGCTGCTTGGGATTCTTGTGACAATTTCAGGCAGCAGCACTGGGCACAAAATGAGGTGGGCATGGGGAAAGGGGGGGTCCAGCAGGGCCCTGCTCAGGTGAGACCTCACCTGCAGAGCTGGAGCTGCTAGAGAGAGCCCAGAGGAGGCTGCAGGATGGGATCAGAGGGATGGAGCACCTCTGCTGGGAGAACTGGGAATGTTCAGCCTGGAGAAGATTTGGGGTGACCTGATTATGGCCTTGGAGGACTTGAAGGGGCAACGAGGAACTGGGGGAGAGACAATTCCCAAGGGATGGGGTGCCAGGACAAAGGGGAAAGGGTTCAGACTGACAGAGAGAAAATTTAGATGGGATTCTGGGAATGTTCAGACCCACAGAAAAGAAATTTAGGTGGGATTTTGGGAAGGTTCACACCAACAGAAAGAAAAATTAGATGGGATTTTGGGAAGGTTCAGACTGACAGTAAGGAAATTTAGATGGGATTTTGGGAAGGTTCAGACTGACAGAAAGGAAATTTGGGTGGGATTTTGGGAAGGAATCCTCCCTGGGAGGGTGGGGAGGTTCCAGCAGGGGTTATGGATGGATACTCCATCCTTGGAAGTGTCCAACGCCAGTCTGGAGCACCTGGGGATGGTGGGATAGTTCCTGTCCATGGCAGGGGGGGAATGAGATGAGTTTCAAGGTCCCTTCCATCCCAAACATTCCATGATTTCCTGGGAGACTGACAGGAAATCACAGCACAAAGCCAGGGAATGGAAAGGAGTGTATTTGCTTCTCCCTGGATGCAGGTTATTCCATTAATTATAATGGAATTTATTCCATTGAATTTATTCCATTCCTGGGATTTAATTTATTCCATTCTTGGGATTTCATTTATACCACTATTGGGATTTAATTTATTCCATTCTTGAGATTTCATTAATTCCATTATTGGGATTTATTTTATTCCATTATTGGGATTTCATTTACTCCACTATTGGGATTTAATTTCATCCACTATTGGGATTTAATTTATTCCATTATTGGGCTTCAAAATGCACGCAGCATAGGAAATAATAAAATTTAAAAACGCCTTACAAGGCCAAGAATCCTGACCTGATTAGGAGCTGATTACTGGAATGACAGCTGAGCTCTGATCTGTTTATCTTTGAGGACTTTTATTGCTCAACCCATGGGTGGCTGAAGCCAATTCCACGCTGGGGATAATGACACAGGGATGTGCAAACCATTAATGAGCACCTGGGATGGCACTTTTGGGATCAGAGTCGCTGCCTCGGGGCTCTCCCTGTCCCAACTCGTCATTTAAGAGGGATTTAAAGAGGGGAAAAAAAAATAAAAATTGTGCTGGATTAAAGGAGCAAACAAGGAGCAGGTAAAAAACAAATCTGGCTGTAGGGAAGGGCAGAGCTCAGGGACACCGGGCACTTTCCCTGCCTCGTTACCTGGGCTGAAAGATGCAGGTTTTGGTAAAATGACCCCAAAATGAGGTCGGGAATGAGGTTTTTGTCAACCCCGGGGCAGCTGTCGGACCCTGAATGGGGGGTGGTGCTCAAAGAGTCGCAGAGCACAACGAGGGTGCCCAGAAATGTCCTTTATTAAAGAAAAAGGAATAAAATCCCAATTTCTGTGTGGGCAGAACAATTCCCTCAACCTTTCCTCCATCCTCTCAGGGATATATTTATATAGAAATATATTTATGCTATATATATATATATATATATATATATATATATATATATATATATATATATATAAAATAAAATTATATTTATAAATTATATATGTAATTATACATATGTAAAAATTATATATAATATAATTTATTATATATTATATATATACAAAATAATCAGAATATTGGGAGATTTCAGTAGGAAAAGGGTTCATACTCCATCCCCTTTCCCCGAAAATCATCGAATTGCCCATTTTTATTCCTATTTCCCCTTTTTAAATAATTCATCCCATTTTTCTCTGGAATTATTCCTGCAAAAATGGGTGACTCTGCAAAGTTCCCAAGGCAACGCCAGTCCCCAGGAACAGCCCCGGGAAGTTTTGGATTAAAGGATTTCAAAGCACTTTGCAAACTCTCATGAATGATTTATTAATGTAAAACACTCATTAGCAGCTTTTAGGGATGCAGCAGGATTGCAGGAGCACAAAGAGAGTCACAAAGTCACCCCGAAGGACGTGGCAAGGTTGGTAATGAACATTCTCTGGTCATAAAGAGATATTTTTAAAATACATAATCAAATAAATAAATAACATAAAATAATACAATATATTAAATATATTGTATAAATATATTGTATAAAAATAAATCTATAATAAAATATAGAATAAAAATACAACTATTAAATATATTTTTATGTTTATAAAAATATATTTAAATATTTGTATATTCATATAAAATATAAATATATGAATAAACATTGAATCTATTGTATATTTATAATTAATAATATGATGTTATGAATATAATACAGTATAAATATTCATTATATTTATAATAAATATTACTCTATTATAAATACACTAATTAATAAATAATCATATATCTTATTATAATGATCATATTAATAAATATAAATATTTTCTCTTGTTTGATTTCAATTTGAAAACTTTGGGTTTTTACTTCTGTCAGATTTCCCAGAACAGGCAAATGCTGGAATTTGTTACAGAGTAAACCTGGACATTCGACAACACTGATTTCTCAGGAACTACACAAGCAGGGAATAATTGTTAAATCAAAATGTGGAGATCATTCCTGGTTAATTCTGGATTTAGGGGAAGGGGCTCAGAGTTGATTTTTTATAAAGGAATGACAAATAAAGGACTTTGATTAAGATTTAATAAAATGGGGGCTTGTCAGGAGAAGGAATTGAGAAAAAAAAAAGATTTTTCAGTTTAATTCTGAGCCTTGCAGTCTCAGAAAAAAAAACAAAAAAACCAAAAACACCCAAAAACCCACCAAAAAAACCCCCAAATCTTCTGGAATTCTGGGATAAAAAACAGCCCTGAAGAAGGAACAGGAAGGTCAGAAATGCAAACAGGGCCAGTGTGATCCACAAAGAGAGAATGCAGAACTCAGTCCTGAAAAATTAATCTGGAATTAATTAACACCTCACGCACACACAAAAGGCTTCGTTAATATTTCAATTAATTGAAAAAAATTTCAACATCTTCACCCTCCTGTTTTTATTATTATTATTATTATTATTATTATTATTATTATTATTATTATTATTATTTATTTGCGTGGTTTCATCCCTCTTTAAATGCTAAAAGCCGATAAACCTGCGCTGATACGATTATTCCTTGGCAGCGCGGCCTTTCCTAAGGGGTGATTTTTGAGGCGGGATTTTCATTAAAAAGGAATTATTTTCTGCCTGGGGATCATTACCCCATCGACTGCAGCAATTTGGAGGCCCCACTAATTGCAGATTTCTTAAGTGGCAGCTTCAGGTTTCGAAAGACATAAACAAAGGCCGGGGTTTTAATTAGGGATGGGGCCTTGAAGGCCTCACACAGCTTTGGGAAACTCAGCATTTTTTTTTTTTTTTTGAGGAGAAAATGGAAAGAAATCAAAGTTTGCTGCTGATTCTGAGGGAGAAATTCGGGATAAAAATGTTCTGTGGGAGGGTGGGGATGTTTTGCAGGGAATTGTGGATTCTCCATCCCTGGAAGTGTCTGAGGCCTGGCTGAATGCAGCCTGTGCTCCTGGGAGGGCTAGGAATGAAATAATTTTTAAAGATCCTTCTTTAAACCATTCCAGGACTGCACAAAACACACCAGGAGAAGGTGACTACGCAGAACACTTTGAAAACTGAATAATTTATTAAAATAAAACCTAGGGCTGTGTTTACTGGCGCAGATTTCCAGGCCCCAACTGGAAAAGCCATTTCAGGACATGTCCAAAAGTGCTCCCAGCCCTTCCCTAAATCCCTTCCAGGGCTTGGGACTCCCACTCCTTCATTCCCAGTTGATCTTGGAATTTGGGGGTTCTCCTTCCCCCCATGGATCTGCGGAACCGCAGCCAAGGCCTGGAGGAGCCGCTGGAATTCAAATCTGGATTTGAAATAAATTGAAATAAATGGCAGCCCGGTTCACTGCATGTTCCTCCAGCTGCTCCCGGGGTGACCTCGGAGGATTCATTTGCCTCCTGTGCTTCCCTACACCCAGATAATAACTGGAATTAAAATCTGCCAAAGGCGACGGAAAATCCATCTGCCAGGGAAGGGCCCAGGAGATTTTTTATAGAGGGACCAAAAATGCAGAGGGAGCAGAAATCCCCGCGAGTTCCAGAATGTTCTGCAGCACAAGGGGCTGGGAAAAGGGGAGTGCTCACAGAACACCAGCTCCAAGTTCATCAAATCCAACCTCTGATGGATAAACCTTCAGGTTCAAGGTTTATCTGCACTTGGCCACACATTGTGTGAATTTTATATAAATGCAATTAATTATTGTCTTTAAAAAGAGTGTTAAGTGGTTAAACAGCAAGAAATGTGGGTTCTGAAAGGAAATAAAAGGTAAAAATATAAGAAGCAAAAATGTAGAAACACAGAAATAAATATATAGAAATAGAAATATATACATATATTAAAATATGTGTAAATATATGTATATATAAATACATACATTAAATATAAATCTGTAAATATAGAGAAATATAGGAATATAAAAATATAAAAAATTAAACATTTTAAAATATAAAAAATGAAAATATAAAAATATGTATTAGTGTCCTTTTATATATTCATAAATGACATTTCAGCTGAATTAATCCTGTGGAACAGCTTTCTATTAACCTTAGGCTTGTTAATTAGAGTTAAATCTTGGGACATTCCCACCTGCCTTGGACACTTCCAGGGATGGGATATCCACAATTCTCATTCCTCTTTCCCAGGATTCACATCCCAAGCGAGGTGCCAGGAAGTTGAGCTGCCTCCCTTTGTTCCTAATTATTATTTACTCTCCATTTTCCCTCCAAGCATAAATTATCTGCAGCCTGAGAGGGGTCCTAAGGCAAAAGCATTTGTGGGCACTTGGGAACAAAAGGGTTCGGGCTGATCCCAAGGGATTTATGCAGATTTGGGCATCAGGGATGAAAGAGGGAGGTGGAATTGTGCTTTTAAGGGTGTCCCTGAATATTTAAATGATCCCCATCCCGGTATTCCAATAGGATTTCAATTAAGGACAGTTTTTAGTTAGTAAATAAATGAAATTCTCTGGGTGCTGTTATCCCAAAATATTCCTGGCTACACAACCGGTGGCTCCCTCAGAAATCTCTTTTTGAGGGAATCCTGATTTGTGTCTTTATTATGATTTTTCTGTCATTGATTTCCTCTTTAAAATCTCAATAAAAACATTTTAAATCCATGTCTGGCTCACTCAAAATGTTGATAAACTACCCGCCGCCATTTTCTCCAATATTTGAGTGGTTCTATATAATTTGTGCTAAATTACGTTTTCATGAGGACAGAACAATTTCTTGTCTACTTTCCCCCCGCCCCTTAATTCTGACCCAGAAAACCTGGATGATTCCAACTTTCCTTTTCCCACAACTTTATCCTTTCCAACCGAAAAACTGGGGGAAAAGGAAGGACAAAAACCCCAAAAAACAAAATCAAGGCCATGTGAGGCTGTGATTTCGCCTTGAGTCAGGAGCCAGAACCGTGGGTGGGATTTGGATGCCTTTAATTGCGCTGGGGTCAAACCCTGCAAAGCCCAGGGGCAAATCCAGCTGCTCCACTTAAACCCCATCCCAGGATTTGTAAGGAGAGGATGGGAGATAAGGCTGAGGTTTCTCCATGAGGTCACTGACACCATGAAATTAAAGATTTATTTGTGAATTCGTGAGATTTCTTGAGAATTCATGGAATTTATTGAGAATTTTGGCATGGCGAATTTATTTCTTCTCCTTATCCATAGATGTAGGGGTACAATTGATGCCCCTGGGAGTGGTTTTGGGACTAAAAAAAAATCTACGCTGGGAAATCATAAAAATAATTCAGTTCCCTGCTAGGAAGTGATGCCACTTCAGCTCCCTTTCACAGCACCTGCGAGGGAAAACCCAATGCCAATAAAAGAACCCTTGATCAGGCCCCGAAATAACTGAAATGTGGTTAATTAGCAGCAGATCGAGCCCTATTTTTGGCCCTTGAAAGGGCAAAGTGAATCCTGCCCGGAGGGCGTAGCACGCTCTGGGAAGCTCCGGGAGGGAACAAACACAAACAGGGAGCAAAACAGTTTCATTACTCGCAGAAGTTATGCAGGCAGCAAAGTTTGTTTTGCAACTAATTAAGACTTCATGCAAAGAGGGTGTCACATCCTCCAGGCGCTTCGGGGACGTGTATAAAAGCATTTGCTACGTAGAAGCCTCCCTAATCACTTTTCTTTTCCTCTCCTCCTTGGGTGATCCTGGTAAGTCAATTTTGAATCAATTATTGAATTTTAAATCAATTATTATTTTATTATTACTATCGTTGTTATTGCTATCTGAATCTCAAATGACAGGGCGAGCTCCTGAAAGGACAAGGGGGTGTTTTAGCAGAAAAAACCTTTTTATTATCCTTTAGTTTGGAGTTAATTGAAGTTTTACACTTCAGAGGGGAGAGCTCAGGAAAGCAGGGAGGGCACAGAAAACTCCCTCTGAATCCTAAAGAGCCTCAATAATTCCATGGTGCTCTTTTCATATTCTAAAGAGTCAGTGTCATTAAAGAAATTATCATTTAAAATATAATTTCTACGATGTTCTCACCCTCAGCTGTCTTCCAGGAGGCTCCCGCGTCTTTTAAGTTGGAGAACTCGCCCTAAATATTTTCCCAATCCTGCAGAGGGCAGAACCCAGATTTTCCTTACTCAAAATCCCCTTTACTGCTGGCTTCAGTTAAAATATATTTCTATTTTGAATTCCAAATGTAGAAGGAACATCCCAGCGCTCCTTTTTCACCTCCTTTCAGGAGTTCTGGGATGAGCTTTTACAAATAGTATGGAAGCACTGGAAGATCCCAACCCCCAGACCAATCTTCTTTTCTCAAAGCCAAAATTGGCCATTCCAGATCCAGCTTTTCAGCTGGAAAAATACCCCGTGGTTGTCTTCTCCTCACCTTGAAGTCTAAGGAGATTGGACTTGAATTAATTGGGAAAAACCTCAGAATTTTTAATTTGGGAAGGTTAAAATGGGATGTTCAGGTGGAGACGTGAGAAATCCCCCCTGGATTTTGTCTCCCTCACAGATTCCTGGGGTGAAGTGGGGAATTATTTAGGAAATCACTTCAAACCCCCCTTTGCCAGCCCTTAACTTCTCCCCCAGCAGCTTCACAGAGCTAAAATGAGGAAAATGAGGAAAATTATCCCATCTCCTTACGTGTTTTCCTTGCCCAATCCGTGTGGGCATAATCCAGGGCAAGCACGGTCTTCAATCCATAATTAAACCATGCCCAGGGAAAATCTGGCCTCGATATCAGGCTGGGTTTAAAGTGCTCTGGGATTTCAAATATTCAGCTGATCCCTAATGAGACCCATAAAAAATGGGTGGATCTCCATCCTGGATCTCACTCTTCCACTTGGAACAGGGTGGGAGGAGGACACGAGCTCCAACCTCCACACTGGGGATTTAAATGAGGATTTAAACCTGAGTTGAAAATCTGGGATTGAGTTGGGAGTCGTGGTTTTCCACTGGCAAGAGGGGTGGGACGGACACAGCGAAAATCCCAGGAAGAGAAACAATGGGATAAAAGATTTTGGGGTTAAAATTGTGATGGTCTGAAAAATACCATTATGTTGAAAAGCAGGAAGTTCAACCAGGAAGGAAGAGAGCTCCTGGTTGGAAAACTAAACTGGACAAATTCAGCTCCGACCTGAGATCTTTGGAATTCCCAATTCCCCATAACCGCGTTACCAAAACGCCGCTATTTATCCCAGATATTTCCTGCCACACCATGGATAGTTTTTCCTCATTTTTCCCTCTTTTCCTGCTCAATTCCAGGTCAAATTCAACTCCCACCTGAATTCCTGCTCAGTTCCTGCCAAATTCAACTCCCACCTGAGCCCTCTCTATTTCCCAATTTCTCGTAAATTCCCATAACCGCGTGACTTAACCCAGGTATTTATCCCAGATATTTCCTGCCACATTGAGGATGTTTTTTTCTCATTTTTCCCTCTTTTCTTGCTCCTTTCCAGCTCTGCCCTGCCAAATTCAACTCCCACTCATGCTCTCTGTAATTCCCAATTTCCCATAAATTCCCATAACCGCTCTACCAAAACGCTGCTATTTATCCCAGATGTTTAGCGCCACACCGAGGAATATTTTTCTCATTTTTCCCTCTTTCCCTGCTCCTTTCCAGCTCTGCCCTGCCCCCATGTCTCCCTTCCACGAGTGCTGCCTGCCCCCGGGCCTGGCGTGCCCCGAGCCCTTCGCCGTGACCCGCAACGACACCTGCGTCATCAAGTACCCCGACACCGTGGTGGACATCGTGGAGCCCGACTTTCCCCCCTACTCCGTCATCTACCCCGGGCCCACGCTGACCACCTTCCCCCAGCAGACCCTGGTGGGCTCCACGGGCCTGCTGGACATCAGGAACTTCCTGGGCTCCCAGGGATTCCTTGGGTTTGGGGGTAGGTGCGCTTTGGGCTCAGTTGCGGACGCCTCCTTTCGGGGTTCTTTGGGGGTTTTTAATCCTTTTCCTCCTCACTCATCCCAGTTTTGTTGTGGAACTTGCAGGCCAACCTAAACCTTGCCTGGATATCTGTGGATAGACTGAAAAAGCACAACTGAGCAGTCAGACAAAGCCCGACCAAAGTTTATGGATAATGGATTGTAGAAGTGCCGAGCTCCCGAGGTTCCCATGGAGTCCATAAATCCAGGGATTCCTGGCACTAGACCTGCCTGAGGACTAGAATTTCCAAACTACGAAAAAACTGAAATTTCTCTACTTACCTCATTCCAAATTAGGATAAACCAAAGCCCAGAATTTTCCAAGAAACCAGATTTTTAAAAAATATATATATCTCCTTTTTTTTTCTTTTTTTTTCTTTTTTTTTTTTTTTGGTTTGCTAAAAGCTGTGTGTCAATAAATTCATTTTTATGCCAACACGGATGTTTTATTATCAATTTCTCCCAAAATAAAAAAATTACAAAATCCACCCAAATGATATGACTGAAAATCTTGGGTTCCAAAATGAAATTTTACCCAAATTCCTCTTCATTTGTAAATTTTGCTGAACCAACACTTTAAAAAAAAAAGGAAATAAATCATCTCTACTTGGCATTTCTGGAAATTAGGAATTTGTAGTTCCTTGCTGTGCTTTATTTCTGCTTAGCCTCACCATGTAACGCTCTCCCAGCTTCTTTTCCTGCCTTTACCTCATTTAATGCAAGGGGAAAAAAAAGCCAAAATCAAAACACTTACAGCAATTGTAAGAGCAAATCTCTTTGCAAAATCCTTCTGCTAAAATCTATGAAAATCATGGGGGTGGGGATTTGTTGTGGACGCTCCTGGAATTCTTTGATTTTATACTTTCCAGTGAGTTTTGCATTTGTGAATTGCGCTTCTCGTTCCCATTAAATGCTGTCATGCAGATGCACTTTTGGGTTTTGGTTTTTTAGGATAGTTTCGGGTGGAAGGGACCCCAAAGAAATCATCCAGTGCCACCCCTTGCCATGGGCAGGGACATTCCCCCATCCCAGGTGGATCCAACCTGGCCTTGGGCACTTCCAGGGATGGGGAATCCATGGAATCACCTGGGCCAGGGAAGGATTTATCCCTAAAATCCCATCCAAACCAGCAAAGGGAATTCTGGAATGGTTTGGGATGGAAAGGAACCTGAAATCCCAAAAATCCCACCCCAATTCCCCCCTATCCTAGGTGGGTCCAACCTGGCCTTGGACACTTCCAAGGATGGAAAATCCATGGAATATCCTGGGACCCTCACAGGGTACAATTCCAACCCAAATCCCACCCAAATTTTCCCTTTTTCAGTCTGAACCCACCCCCCTGTCCAGTCACTCCAGTTCTGGTGGAAAACTTTCTCCTCTACATTTAATTTTGACCCTTTTTGGTCCCAGAAGTGACTTTGGGACTTTTCCTGAGGCTCAACCCCTCCCACATCAGCATTAACCAAACCACCATGCAAAATTGAGGAGATTTTGCCTTTTCCTGGGGTTCATCTAGCCTGGATTTTGGGGTGAAATTCTGCTGCCTCTGGGAGCTGGGCCCAGCACAAAAATGCAGATTTTTTTTTTTGTTTAATTAATTGAAGCCCTGGAATGAATTTTCCAGCTGACTCGTGAGGCTGTTCCCCAAAAATAGGACAAAAATCCTGGGCCAAGCGTGTTCAGGCAGGAGCTGTCACCCTCCCTGGGGCACCAGGCTAGGACAAGTTGGGCAAGGATGATCTGCAATGTGTGAAAGAAATAAATATAAATATTATATAAATATTATATATTATGAGCAAGGACGATCTGCAGCATGGGGACATGCAGCTTAAAATGTGAAAGAAATAAATATAAATATTATATATTGTGGGCAAGGACGATCTGCAATGTGTGAAAGAAATAAATATAAATATTATATAAATATTATATATTATGGGCAAGAACCATCTGCAACGTGTGAGAGATATAAATATGAGCAAGGACAATCTGCAATGTGGGAAAGAAATAAATAGATATAGATATAGATATAGATATAGATATAATTTATAGGTATAAATTTTATATATAAATATAGATATAAATATTAAATATTAATATTAATATTAATATTAATAACCTATAAATATAAATATATTTATAAATAGAGATATTATAGGCAAGAACAATCTGCAACGTGGGGACGTGCAGCCTAAAATGTGAAAGAAACAAATATGAATATTAAATATTATGTATAAATTAGCCGATATTTGGTAATAGCTAGAAGTAATGAGCGATCAAGCCGGGAATTAAGGAGCTGGAATTTCCGGGGAATCACATTCCCAAAATCCTCCCCCACCCCACTGCCGGGGGTTTTCTGTCCACACCAATCCACTTAATTTCGTCTAATCCACAAAGGAAATCTGCAAATCTGCTTTTTCCACAAATCAGCTCCTGGATGATCCTTCCCCTAATGACAGGCGTTGGGGACGCTTCACAAACATTAATTATCTTTGTACACAAGCCTTGCGACACCAAGATTTGGATTTGGACATCCAGATGTTGGGCAACAGCTGCACTTTAGCAACACGAGGATGGGGATTAGGAGTGGCATTTTTCGGGATCATTATTTTGTATTTTTGGGGGGCAGGAGCTGGTTTGGATTTTCGGTGAATCAGCTTCTGTGCGCCCCGGGGCTGGAATTAATTCCAAGGTGAATATTTGGGATATTTGGGGATTTTGAGTGTCTTGGACTAAGTCAAGGAACTCCCTGGCAATGACATTTACAGGTATTTAGAATAAACACATCCCAAATCCTCATCTTTAAGCTATTTTTGCTTTTCCTACACTGAACATCGGAACTAAAAACCAGGATGAATCAAACCACATCTTATCAGCTTTCAAATATTCGAATATCCCGTGATAACATCACTTAATTAAGCATAAAACTTCATTAACGACACTTCGTTAATACTCCAGCCCCCGAGGGATTGAATTGCATTAAATTCAGCCCCCGGGGCAGGTTGGTGGCAGCTGAGGCCGGTGCTGGCCGGAATTTGTCACCCTGGAGCCACCCCGGGAGGACCAAGGTGACTCCGAGCATCTGCCACACCCAAGGGTTGCTAAAAATACCCGGCTCCTCCTCCCGCGTGTTTACATTCCTGTGGTTTACTGCCATTAAACAATTCCCTGCCCTAAACTCTCCTGAAAATGTGGGATTTCCCTCCGGGGGGGAGGGATCCATCCTGCTGGGAGGCGGGTGGGGAAAAATCCCAAAATCCAGTGGGAATAATCCCAAAACCGAGTGGGAATAATTCCAACATCGAGTAGAAATAATTCCAAAATGGAGTGGGAATAATTCCAAAACCAAGTGGGAAAAATTCTAAAATCTAATGGGGAAAATTACAAAATCAAGTGGAAATAATCCCAAAATCAAGTGGGAGTAATTCCAAAATCGAACAGAAAAATCCCGGGCTTCATGGGGAAACTGAGGCAAGTTGTGTAATGCCACCCGGGACAAGCAGAGGGAGACGCAAAGCCACCGAGGGAACTCAGATCTGGGGCTCCACCCAAACACTGAAAAACGGGATTAATTAAAAATTAAAAACAAAAATACCAAAACCGAGGACAAATTAAAAAATCAAAACAAAACACCAAAACACAGCATGCTCTGGGTTCCACTAACCCCAGAAACCCTTTCCTGAGCATGCTCTGGGTCCTATCAACCCCAGAACCCTTCCCTGGGCTTGCTCTGGGTTCCACCAACCCCAGAACCCTTCCCTAAGCATGCTCCGCGTTCCACCAACCCCAGGAACCCTTCCCGGGAATGCTCCAGGTTCAATGCTCCACCAACCACAGAACCCTTTCCCAAGCATGCTCCAAGCGCAGGAACCCTTCCCCGAGTCTTCTTCGGTTCCACCAACCCCAAAACTCTTCCCAGGACGTGCTCTGAGTTCCACCAACCCCAAAACCCCTTCTCTGAATGTTGTCTCGGTTCCACCAACCCCAAAACTCCTTCCCTGAGCGTGCTCCAGGTCCTACCAAGCCCAGAACCATTTCCTAAGCGTGCTTCAAGCCTAGGAACTCTTCCATGAATGTTCTCCAGGCTCCACCAACCCCAGATCCCTTCCCTGAGTGTTCTCTGGGTTCCACCAACCCCGGAACCATTCCCTGAGTGTTCTCCAGGTCCCTCCAACCCCACAACCCCTTCCCAGGGCATGCTCTGGGCTCCACCTTTCCCTGGGCCGGTTTGGGAATTTTTCCCCACCCGGGAGCCGCCGGCTCTTGTGCAACCACCCAAGACCAACCGAGGTCACTCCCCGCCCTGAGCAAGCCAGGGGTCACCGCCTGGATTTTGGGGTTTCTCCGACTTTCCCTGCGAAATCAGAACTCCTGATAGAGCAGAACGCGCGGGGAGCGAGGCGTTAATTGCCGCTAATTACCCGATGGGCGGAATTGTTGCTGATGATGCGAGCTTGGTGCCGCTGATGTCAGCGGGCGGAGACGCTTTGAAGCGGGGGCAGCGAGGGCTGCGAAGCTCCGGCAGCGCCGCTCCCACCCCAAATCCTCTCTTTGATGATTCCTCCGTCAGGCAGAGCTCCTGACTCAGCCTCAGCAGCGAAGCCCGCGGCTCTGCAGCCCCGCCGAACCGGTTCGGGCACAAAAAACCGAATGAACCGGTATTAAAGCTGCCCCTGCCCTGCGCAAGGATGTGATTTTCTACAGTAATTCAGGATTAATGGTTATTAAGGCTCTGTGTTGTGGGGTTTGCAGTCTGCGCTCGCTCTTTGTTGCCTTTGTTACTCACGGGATGGTTTTGGGTTGGAAGGGGACTTAAAACTCGCCCAGTTCCACCCCTGCCGCGGTCCCGGCTCCTTCCAGCCTGGCCTCGGACACTTTTCTTCCTTTTGGTGGATTTCTCCTTAAAATCGGGGCTGAACCCTGCTTAAATGTTCCGGTTCTGAGGGATTTAGGAGCGCTTTCCTGCTCTGCTTTCTGTGCCGGGTAAAGGGTGCAAAAATCAAAGCGGGGGCTTTTCCAAGGCTTTGAATTTATGAGAGAATGAGGGATTTCAGTCTCTTAATTCTGAAAAAAATTATATTTGGAAAAGTTTTGAGAATGGATTTTCCCAGAAATTCCCTGGAGAAGCTGTGCCAGAGCCTCCCCACCCTCACAGGGAACGATTCCTTCCCCAAATCCTCCCTAAACCTCCCCTCCTTCTGTCTGGATCCATCCCCACAATTCCTGACGAACCAACTGCAGGCACAGGAGCAAAACACAAAACGCGGGTGGAAAAGAGAAAATTCCACTCCAACTTTCTGCATTTCGGGTGATTTTGGGAGGAGTTGATCCCGTTGTGCTCCGGGGACTGATTTTTCCAGCCCGGATTCGGTTCCTGGGTTGGGAATTCCCAAACTGATCAGTTGAGGAGAGCTGAAATCCTTTCCGAGGGGTGAATTTCACATTTTCTCCGTGTGCTTTAACCCCTTTTTTCCCTTTTTTCCATTTTTTCCCTTTTCAATCCCTCTTCCCTCCGGGAGGAACTTTTGCGCCTGGAAATGCCCACCTTGAGACGAGGTAAAGCTATCCTGGGGTTTGTGGCATCCCAAGAAATATTCTGATTTTATGAGGCACCTCCAGATATCCTGCAGGGCTTTGGAGCTTATCAGGAATATTCCGGAGACATCAGAAAATGAGATTTCAAAGAGGATCTCAAAACCTCTGCGAGTTTGTCATCCAGGGAAATCATTTCGTGGTAATCACGGTAATGACATCCTAGAGGATCCAGGCTGCTGTGACCTCACAAAGAATAAATTATGGAAAGTGTTTCATCAAGCTCCTCATTTTAAACTTCACAATTGGCATAATTCATGAACGGCTTCGTTTTTATTCCAAAGATAACCACGAGCTTTGCTCTTCAGCTTTGCAGCAGCTTCTTCCCCTGGTTTAGGAGCACACCCGTAAATCCCATCAATATTATGGGAAAGAATCCCAGATTTGATAAACAAGGCACGGCCACGATTCCCTGTGTCAGGTTTTGCTTCCATAATGAAAATCACCCTGGCTCTCCAAGATTCCCTGCGCGCTCCAGCTTTTAGCCAAGATAATCTAAAAAACCTCATTAATTCTCGCTGCATTTTCACCTCTTAATGAAACCGGGAGCAGAAAAGCAGGAAATTCCGAGATGAAAAGACATGGCCAGTTGCCACCTGCATTTTTGGGGTTATTGCCCAACGCGGCTTTAGATAATCATAAACAGCGAGCAAAACAATTCCTGCGGCTCCAGCAGCGATCCCTGCACCGGGCTCGGCTCCAGAGTCATTAAAGCGCTTTAGCAAAGGGTGGCTCAGCCGCCCCCGGCCATCGGGGCAGGGTATAAATCCCCTCTCCACCCTGACATCTCCTCACTGCCTCTCCCGACTCCACCTCTCCGCCTCTCTGAGTAAGTTCGGGTCTAAAAACCTCAATTTTCCTTCTGCTTTTGGAGTGGATTTCTCCCCAAAATCGGGGCTGAGCTTTGCATGAATGTTCTGGTTCTGAGGGATTTAGGAGCGCTTTTCGTGCTGGCCAAAGTGGGAGAAAGTCCAAGCGGGGCTTTTGGGATTTATGGGAGAATGAGGATTTCAGTCTTTTAATTCTTGAAAAATATTCGGGAAAGTTTCGGGGATGGATTTAACTTCGCTTTTGGTGGTGTGGCACGATCGGAGAGAGGGTTCAGGGTGGAATTAATGGAAAACTGTGGAAAATCCTGCTTGGAACTGAGCTCGGTGCAGCTCTGCTGCTGCTTGGATCAGCTCATCCTTAATTTAATTGGAGCCACAGCGAGCTACACCAAGTGATTATTATGGATTATTAACGTAACTGTGCCAATAACTTTCATTTCTAACTCTTAAAAGTGATTTACAATTCTAAAGCGCTTTTACAGAGATTAAATTCAGCATTTCTGTAGGTCAGTGCTGCGTTCTCGCTTAAGGGAATTCGGAGGAAAATGCCCTGCATGGGTATTTTTGAAATTTTTTTTAAACTATCAAAAGAATAAATTTAATTTACAAGTTTAAAAAAATATTCTGATGCTACACCAGACTTTTACGTGAGGATTTAACCTGAAGAAATAAACATTATTGAATTAATTTCCCCTAGGTGAAAATGCAATTTTCTTATTTGGCTTGATTATATCACCATAGAAATAATTTAACATATATATTATATTAAATAAATATTTAATTATATGTTTCGCTTATTAAACGAGCACTTAACACTCCCACTTATTCTCAGCCTTTTGCTTTTTTCCCCTGTGTTTTAGCAGAATATTTTCGTGCTAAAACACAGACGGAAAAAAAAAAAAAACAACGGCAATCTGCAAGGAAAATAATACAAAAATTAAGCAGGGTGCAAAGCTGATTATTCCACTCTGAAATACGTGGAAAATCCGGATTTTTTTTTTTTTCCTCAATTGTGGGAGGAACAGAGGCGCTGTGGGAACGAGTTCGAGCGCGTCCTCAGGAATTCCTCCAAAGGGCCGGGGCTGGGAGGTAGCACGGGAGGAAAAGAGGAGGAGTTCTGCTCCAGGGGGAGGAGGAGAGAAGGGGGAAATAATTAACAGGAATTCAGAACAAATCGGGGCGGGAAAGTTAAAGGTGGGAGATAAAACTGCATCCAAATTAACTCCGAGGATCCCTTAAAGACAAATCTCAACAATCAAAAGAGCAATTATTGATTTTACCTCAATTATCCCTAACAAGATCTTAAAAGGAAATTATAGCCTAGAGAGCAATTCTTGTTTTTGCCTCAGTTATCCCTAAAAAGATCTCAAAACGAAATGTCAATAGTCAAGAGAGCAATTCATGTTTTTATCTGAATTATCTCTAAAAACCACTTAGAGCCAAATGTCAACAAAAAAGCGATCAGCTCTTGTTCTTACCTGAATTATCTCCTGCAATGTCAATAGCCGAGTGCTCAACTCTCGTCTTATTCCGAGTTTAGGAGCACAATATCCTTTTAGAGATATCTCGATTACCTCTAAAAGCCACCTAGAGCCAAATAAATCAGCTCTCGACCATGTCTTTATCTCGATTATCTCTGAAAACCACTTAAAGCCAAATGTCAATAAACCATTGCTCAAATTTTGTCTCTATCCCAATTTCCTCTGATGATCACTTAGAGCCAAATGTCAATAAACCAACGCTCAAATTTTGACTCTATCCCAATTTCCTCTAACCATCTCTTAGATCCAGATGTCCATAAACCAGCCCTCAAATTTTGTCTCTATCCAAATTACCTCTGACAATCTTTTAGATCCAAATGTCAATAAACCAATGCTCAAATTTTCTCTCTGTTCCAATTTCCTCTGACGATCTTTTAGAGCCAAATTTCAATAAACCAGCCCCCAAATTTTGTCTCTATCCCAATTTCCTCCGACCATCTCTTAGACCCAAATGGCAACATCCAAGAGCTGCCAGGAGTTCTTATTTGCTTCGCTTTTGGACCTTTCTTTGTGGTTTTTGAACCCCGCAGGCTCTCCCCCAGGCAATGGCTTCCACCCAGCTGGCCTGTGCCACACCCTGCGAGCCCAAGTGTCCCCAGCCTCTGGCCAGCAGCACCAACGAGCCCTGCGTGGTGACCTGCGGCGACTCTCGGGTCATCATCTACCCGCCGCCCGTGGTTGTCACCTTCCCGGGGCCCATCCTCACCACGTACCCCCAGCAAACCGTCGTGGGAGCCTCGGAACCCTCGGAGGTGGCCCTGGGCGAGCCCCAGGCCGCGGTGGCAGCCGAGGTGACAGCGGGTGACAAAGTGGCAGCGCCGGTGGTGGCCCGCGCGGAGCCGCGCTGCGCCCCCAAGTATTCCTACAGCTACTCCTCGCAATGGACTCATCCCTGCAATTCCTACCGCTCCGGGAAGCGCTGGACGTGCTGAGCGCGGGGAAAGGGAAATTCCGGGCGAAATCCCAGCGGTTTTTTTTCCCTTAGTTTAGAGCTGTTGTCCCGCAGCTTTGCGGCGCAGCCGTCTGCTCCCGCCGCGCTTTGGCTTATCGCGGATTTTTTTTACTGGCACCGAGCTTAGAGAGGCGACTTCAAATGCTCGGAATTGCACACGGCAACCCTGCCAAAAAAAGGGAATTTTCCCGTTTTTTACAAGAGGCATCCCTTGGATGCTGGTGATTTGCCAGAGCCTCGCTGAACCCCCTGGAATGATGCTCTTTGTACCCTGTACAGTTTTGTTCCACAATTGTAGGAAAACTTCTCTTTCCAAATAAATTTTCTCGACCGAAATGCATTTTCTCTTTTCCTTTATCACATTAAAAAAAAAAGAAAAAGAAAAAAAGGGGAGGTTTGAATGGGGTATCAGCGAAATTTTTCCCCCAGAGGCTGCTGGGCACTGCCCAGATTCCACAGGGAATGGGAGGAAGCTGTGCCAGGAGAGGTTTAGGACGGATTTTAGGGCCCCCAGAGAGTGCTGGGCACTGCCCAGGTTCCACAGGGAATGGGCACATTCCTGAGGCTGCCAGGGCTCCAGGAGCATTTGGAAAACGCTCTCAGGGAGAGGAGAGAGCCCAGAGGAGGCTCCAGGATGGGATCAGAGGGATGGAGCAGCTCTGCTGGGAGAGCTGGGATGGTTCAGCCTGGAGAAGCTTTGGGGTGACCCAATTGTGGTCTTTCAGGACCTGAAGTGGCAATGAGAAACATGGGGAGAGAAAATTCCCAAAGGATGGGGTGCCAGGACAAAGGCATCAGACATCAGACTGATGGAGAGGAGGTTTAGGTGGGTGATTGGCCAGGAATTCCTCCCTGTGAGGGTGAAGAGGGCCTGGGATGGATTTCCTAGAGAAGTTGGGGCTGCCCCATCCCTGGCAGGGTTCAAGACCAGGCTGGGCAGAGCTTGGAGCAGCCCAGGACAGTGGAAAATGTCCCTGCCCACGGCAGGGGTTAGAATAGGATGAATTTCAAGGTCCCTTCCAACCCAAACCCGCCCGTGATTCCATGATCAGACATCCCACACCATCCCTCAGTTAGAGACTCATTAACAGCCAGGATGAAGAAATCCATTACAAAAAAAGATATTTTGTGCAATGCAGCTTCTTTATTATGAATGAAAAACCCACAGATGGTGTCAGCGAGAGACAAACCAGCAACAATGCGATGGAAACACGAAAATCCCAAGGCAGCAGCAGCAGCAGCGACGCGCAGCCCAGGGCTGCACCCCAGAGGTTGCCCCTTGCCAGGGCAGCACCGGGGCTCGGGGCTGGGCAGAGCAGGGCAGAGCCTCAGCCGAGGCTGGGCACAGCTGGCTGGGGGCACACAGAGAGGGGGAGCAGCTTTTGGAGGCAGCGCTGGCAAGGCCAAAGGCACCGGCCGGGGCTCTGCAGGGTCACACGGCAGGGACATGCACCCTGCAGCTCCCGGGGCTGCCGGGCCGGCCCTGAGCAGGGGCTGCAGCTTCAGCCCGGCTCAGGGGGCACAAGGCAGCAGGGGCTGCTGGAGGAGCCCGCGGGCAGGGGCAGCGCTGAGCTCCGCCAGGGTTTGGGCTTTAGCAGGGCCCGCAGGAGCCCCCGAAGGAGCGGGAACCACGGCCACAGCTGCCATAACCCCCATAGCTGCCATAGCCCCCATAGCTGCCATAACCCCCAAAACCTCCATAGCCCCCAAAGCCCCCAAAGCCCCCATAGCCCCCAGAGCCTCCACGGCTCCCAAAGGCGCCTCCAGAGCCGGCTCCCACGTAGGGAGCTCCGGCCGAGCCCACGGCGCTCTGCTGTGGGAAGGAGCTGAGGATGGGCCCGGGGAAGGTGACCACTGAGGCCGGGGGCTGGATGACCACCGTGGAGTCGGGGCACTGACGCACGCAGGGCTCGTTGCAGGTGTCAGCCAGAGGGGATGGGGTGGCCACCCCGCAGCTGGGGACGCACAGGCTGGAGCAGGACATCCTTTGGTTTGGTTGGGAGAGCTGCAAGACAAGGCACGGACAGGGCTCACACCAAGGACTCAGCCCAAAGCCCAGCTGCTGCTCTTGCCCACCTGGAGCCCGTGTGCCAGGACTCACTGTGGCTCATCCCAGGACTTCTGATCGTAGCCCCATTCCCTCCAAATTCCTGCTCACAACCCCTGCTGCCCTCACCATCCCTGATTCTTGCCCATGGGAATGAAGAAAAACTCCCTCATCCCAACCACCAGGTTCACCGGGGCTTTGAGCCCGCTGGTGGAACTCCAACCATCCCAGTTCTGGTCCGGGACGGCTGCTGGAGCTCAGGGACAGAGATTCCTTGGGAAATCCACAGGCAGAGATTCCCTGGGAAATCCAGAGCCAGAGATTCCCAGGGAAATCCGCAGGCAGAGATTCCTTAGGAACTCCAGAGGCAGAGATTCCTTAGGAAATCCACAGGCAGAGATTCCTTGGGAAATCCACAGGCAGAGATTCCCTGGGAAATCCAGAGCCAGAGATTCCCAGGGAAATCCGCAGGCAGAGATTCCTTAGGAACTCCAGAGGCAGAGATTCCTTAGGAAATCCACAGCCAGAGCTTCCTTGGGAAATCTACAGCCAGAGATTCCTTAGGAGTTCTACAGGTGGAGACTCCCCGGGGAAGGAGCAGAAGAGGAAAAGAGGACAGAGGGAAGACTCGTACTCACCACAGCGATCAATGAACAGATTCAAGTGAGGAGAGCAGGATGGAGACCTGTGGAGCTCTCGGACCTTTTATACACCCCAGAGTGCCTGGGGCACCATCCAGGGGGTGGGGGCAAACCCCCAGTAATTAGGAATTCAAGCGGACAAACCTCATGACACAAACTGAAACTTGAGGTAATAACATCTGTATTAATTGAGGCCAGAACGAGTAAAGGTGCCCTGGAGAGCCACCAGGCCCTGAAGGGACAGGCCATGACCAACCACTGTGTGTAAGATCATTTGTTGCTGAAGCCGAGATCAGAGCCCCAATAAACCCCGACATGACATGTCCTTAATCCCCTTCTTTGCTTATGCACGGGAGTTTTGGGCATCACTCAGGTGCACTTTGAAATGGCACAGCCAGCACTAAATCTGTCATTAATCCTTTTTACGGGCTGCTAAATAGGGACGCCGGGAGGGAGAAGCCATCCCACCCATTCGGGGCGCATCCCAAACGCCAAACGTGGCAAGGGCGCGTGCAGGAACAGAGTCCTGGAGTGGGGCAGGCTGGGGGGACCATGGACAGACAAACAGCCATGTCCTGCCCGAGGAGGGTCATCCCACATGGAACAGGGCCGGGCACGGGGCTGGGCACAGGGGGCTCTTGGAGGGAGAATCCTTAAGGGATTTTTGTGCCACTGGAGGAATTGTGAAGTCCCCAATCCAACTGATGATGGGGCAAAAAGCAGAACGGGAGATCCCATGTCAGATGAAGCTTCATTAAGGATCCATCCTGGCACGGTTGTGGGAATGACACAGGTGGGATCAGGAGTGGCATAAACGAGTAAGGGGAGGCCAACAGAGGGGAGCAGGAGAGCAGAGAGACAATCCAGAACAACTCAGACCCTCCAGCCTTGGTCCTGGCCAAGCTCTCCTCTGCATTGACCAGCTGGACCCAAGGGCTGGCCCAGGGGATGTTGGTAAAGCCCCCCAGAGTCAGACTGGCCCAGGGAATATTGGCCAATCCACTCAGAGCCAGACTGGCCCAGGACAGGCCCAGCTGGGCACGGCTGGCTCAGGAGCACGGCCGGGATGGGCTCAGCTGGGTCCCAAAAGATTCTTTGTAAGCAAAGTGAGGAATTAGGGACAAACCCGGGTTTATTGGGGATGTGAGCTGAGTGAACTCCAGTAGCACCGTGTCTGTCATGTAATGATGGGTCATGGCTGTCCTGGCAAGCTCCTCTCTCCTGTCCACTCCTTTCCACACCAATGTCCACAATGGGGGGGGGATGACAGAATTTTTCAGCGTCCCTTCACTTTATGGAGCGTTTCAGTGTGAATTCATAATTACTGGAGGGGGGGTCTGTCCGCACCCCCAGACGATGCCCGGGGCTCTCTGGGGTGTATAAAAGGGCCGAGCTCCCTGCACAGCTCCATCCACACTTCTCCACTTGACTCTCCTCATCACCCAGGTAAGAGCAGCTCTCCGAAGCCTCTTGGGGCTCTCTCTGTCTCCTTCGATGCAATTCCTCCCTCACACCTTTGCCTCTTTTTCCCAGAAGCCTTTCCAAGTCTCAAGGATGTCCTGCTGTGTCCCCACCTGCGGCGTGGCCACCCCGACCCCTCTGGCTGACACCAGCAACCAGGCCTGCGTGCGCCAGTGCCCCGACTCCACGGTGGTCATCCAGCCCCCGGCCTCGGTGGTCACCTTCCCTGGGCCCATCCTCAGCTCCTTCCCGCAGCAGAGCTCTGTGGGCTCAGCCGGAGCTCCCTTCATTGGAGGCGGCTTCGGCGGCTCCTCCGGACGCCGTGGGGGCTCCGGAGGCTCCGGTGGCTTTGGGGGACTTGGAGGTTATGGAGGATTTGGAGGTTTTGGGGGCAGCTGCGGAGGCTCCAGAAGCTGCGGACCCTGCTAAGTGCCAGCGCCATCCATGATCCAGAAGAGCTCCAGGAACGCGCACAGCCCATCCCTGCACACCAAGGCCCGAAGCAAAGACACACCGACAGACTGACACACCGATAAACCGACAGACATCCCCCGGCCGCTCTCGGAGCCCCGCAGCGATCGTTGCCCGCTCCCGGCACGGCCCCAGCTCGGCTCCTGGTCTGCCCGTGTGCCCCCCACCCCCGGGAGACGCGGGGAGCGCTCGGCCAGGACCTCGCTCCGCTGCCGCCCCCCTACCCCGCACGACAATAAAAGCTGCCTCGCATTGCAATGTTCACTGCCTCTCTTGGCTGCTCTTTGCTCCACACCCTCTGCCCACCCCGGCCTGGAGGGTTCCGGGAGGGTCCCGGGAGGGTTCCGGGAGGGTTCGGGAAGCCCCTCTTGGATACCCCCGAGGGATGCCTGGAGCCCCAGGGCTGTGGGGATTTGGGGAGCAAGTAGAGCCCCCCGAGGGATGCCTGGAGCCCCAGGGCTGTGGGGATTGGGGGGCAAGTGGAGCCCCCTGAGGGATGCCCGGAGCCCTGGGGCTGTGAGGACTGGGGAGCGAGTGTAGCCCCCCAAGGTATCTGGTGATTTGTGGAAACAAAAACTCTACAACTTTTTGAAAGTTGTAAAAATGCTAGTATGTTTATTACAGCGCTGGACGCTTGTGGGAGTCGTTTCTCTCAACAGGACATGTGTACCTCTGGGAATTCCAGATCCTTTTTTATTTCCCTCTCAAATACATATCCTACAGCTTACCCTAACCCCATCACCAGCCCCTGCCCTTTGGACATGCCCCGAGGGATGCCTGGAGCCCCAGGGACGTGGGGTTGGGGGAGGAGGGGAGCCCCCCAAAGGATCCGGTGATCTGCAGAAATAAACTCTACATCTTCTTGAAAGTGGTAAAGCTGGTATGTTTATTACAGCACTGCAGGCATGTGGGAATCGTTTCTCTTAATACGACGCACGTACCTCTGGGATCTCCAGATCCTTTTTTATTTCCCTCTCAAATACATATCCTAAGCTTTACCCAAACCCCACCACCAGTCCCCTGCCCTTGGGAAAAACCTCGAGGGATGCCTGGAGCCCCAGGGCCGTGGGATTGGAGATTGGACGTCCCCAGCTGGGACACACAGAATCAGCTGTGCCCGGGCTCTCGAGCATTGCCCAGGGACATTGAATGGCTCAGTATACACCCAGGAGATGGGAGAGTAGGAAAAAGGCAAGATGAAGGAAAACCAGGAGTCAACATTTCAATGCAAGACAGCTTTTATTGCAGGGGGAGGGCAGGAGGGGCTGGGCAGCAGAGCAGGGTCATGGCCAAGGGCATCCCATGGCCTGGCCCTGGGCACAGCCTGGTCAGCAGCAGCAGCCCCAGGAGAGGCTCTGGCAACACCAGGGCACCAGGAGCCCTGAGGAGATGCTCAGGAATGACAGGGACAAGGCAGAGGTGCTTCCCAAGCTG